>NW_026061863.1:329572-659145 GCF_023897955.1 Schistocerca gregaria | reverse complement strand
TTTATCCGTGAGAGTGGGTTTTATACTTATATGTATGGTTTAGTGTATCCTTTGACCCTCTGTGTCCTCCAGCCTAGTGCTGTACGGTTGAGATTTTAATGTGTTGCAGAGTCACTGGCTTTCCCTTTCTATCCTCGTGGTTGCCAGCCACTGTAATCTGCTTTCATGTTTTACTCTCTTCTGTTGTTTTCTTGTCCTCTTTTGTTCCTTTTAGTGTTCATAGTGTGCCCTTCATTCTTATGGCTTTTCCTTTCTTTCTGTTTTGTGTTACACATTTAATCCGTTTTATTCTCACTCTTGTGGCATTGCTTTTTAGGAACATTGGTGAGGCAGATGGGGTGATAGCTGTCAACATCAAGTGAGTTTTTAGACAATCTCACCATAGCTGGTTGAAGATGATGATTATATGTCACTTGCAGTCAGATGAGATATGTTTAATCACCTGGCTGTGGGTGCGGTCAGGCCCAGGAGCTGTGTCGGTGCAATGTGCAAGAGCACTGAAGAGCTTCCACTTTGTAAATGGGGCATTATAGGATTCACCACAGCATGTAGTGCATTAGAGTACATTACCTTTCAGCCACCATTCCAGTGTGCGAAACCTTGGGGGGTGATTATCCAATGCAGTGCCCGGCAAAGTGCCCGGCAATCACATTTGTGTCGGTACATAACTCGCCATTTATGGTAACACCAGGGACAGCCATTGAGGCTTGGTACCCAAAGAGACATTTCATCTTTTTCCAGACTTTGGAAGACATGGGGCCTCCAATGGTGGAGACTTATCTCTCCCAACACCACTTCTTCTGTTGTTCGATAAGGTAGCGAACACTGGCACGGAGCCATTTAAAGAATATGATGTGCTCCAGGGAAGGGTGCCACTTACGGGCTGTAAAGCCTGCAGACACTCCTCAATTGCCTGAATGATTTTCGGCGACCACCAAGTGACTGCCTTACTCCTTGGGCACCCTAAAGAGCGAGGGATTCCGTTTTCTGTGACAGAAACAATTGTGCCAGTCATCTGCTCAACCTTCACATCGATGTTACAATGTGGGGGAGATTCAACGGTGACAGCTAAGGTGAAAGTTACCCAGTTAGCCTTGTTCAAAGCCCATCTGGGCAGGCATCTGTGTGCCTGATGCTGGGGCACTGCCAGGAAGATGGGGAAGTGCTCACTACCACACAGGTAGTCATGTGCCCTTCAGTGGATAGATGGGAGATGTCCTGGGCTGCAGATTGATACGTCAATGGCTGAGTAACTCCCATGAGCCACACTGAAGCATGTGGTGGCCCCAGTATTTAAGAGTCAGAGGTCAAATTGCAACAGTAAATTTCGACAACTCTGCCTCGCCCAGTAACTATGGTACCACCCCACAAGGGGTTATAGGCATTAAAATCTCCCGAGGAAGGAAAGGTTTAGGCAGTTTAATAATTAGTGCAGCTATACATTCAGGGGTACTGCACCATCTAGATGAAGATACACATTGCAGACAGTTATTTCCTGCATCATCTTTATTCTGACAGCCACAGCTTCAAGAGAGTTTTGAAGGGGCACATGTTCACTACAGACTGAGTTTAGAACATAAACGCAAACTCCACCTGTCAATCGATTATAGTCACTGTGTTTGCTGTAATATGCCTTATAGTGATGGAGGGCAGGGAACCAGGTTTCCTGGAGGGCAATGCAGATAGCAGGTTTAAACCTCAACAGTTGCTGTAGCTCAGCCAGGCAGTGGATAAAACCACCACAGTTCCACTGGACGATGACATCGTGAGACTGGGAAGGCACGGAAAATTCAGTGAAGCACTGTACGGCTCACAGTCACCTGCTTCCACTGATTTATTGCCTGAATAGTTTATATCCATCATGTGAGAGGGTCTGGCGAGATCTACACTCCTGGAAATGGAAAAAAGAACACATTGACACCAGTGTGTCAGACGCACCATACTTGCTCCGGACACTGCGAGAGGGCTAGAGGGCTGTACAAGCAATGATCACACGCACGGCACAGTGGACACACCAGGAACCGCGGTGTTAGCCATCGAATGGCGCTAGCTGTGCAGCATTTGTGCATCGCCGCCGTCAGTGTCAATCAGTTTGCCGTGGCATACGGAGCTCCATTGCAGTCTTTAACACTGGTAGCATGCCGCGACTGCATGGACGTGAACCGTATGTGCAGTTGACGGACGTTGAGCGAGGGCGTATAGTGGGCATGCGGGAGGCCGGGTGGACATACCGCCGAATTGCTCAACACGTGGCGCGTGAGGTCTCCACAGTACATTGATGTTGTCGCCAGTGGTCGGCAGAAGGTGCACATGCCCGTCAACCTGGGACCGGACCGCAGCGATGCACGGATGCACGCCAAGACCGTAGGATCCTATGCAGTGCCGTAGGGGACCGCACCGCCACTTCCAAGCAAATTAGGGACACTGTTGCTCCTGGGGTATCGGCGAGGACCATTCGCAACCGTCTCCATGAAGCTGGGCTACGGTCCCGCACACCATTAGGCTGTCTTCCGCTCACGCCCCAACATCGTGCTGCCGGCCTCCAGAGGTGTCGCGACAGGCGTGAATGGAGGGACGAATGGAGATGTGTCTTCTTCAGCGATGAGAGTTGCTTCTGCCATGGTGCCAATGATGGTCGTATGCGTGTTTGGCGCCGTGCAGGTGAGCGCCACAATCAGGACTGCATACGACCGAGGCACACAGGGCCAACACCCAGCATCATGGTGTGGGGAGCAATCTCCTACACTGGCTGTACACCTCTGGTGATCGTCGAGGGAACACTGAATAGTGCACGGTACATCCAAACCGTCATCGAACCCATCGATCTACCATTCCTAGACCAGCAAGGGAACTTGCTGTTCCAACAGGACAATGCACGTCCGCATGTATCCCCTGCCACCCAACGTGCTCTAGAAGGTGTAAGTCAACTACCCTGGCCAGCATGTTTCCCACTAGAAGATACCTAGGAATGGAGTGACCCAAGGGACCACTTCCTAGGGAGAGAAGCTGAAGAACACTTACGCTTCTCCAGCTCCAGCCTTGATTGTTGCGCAATGATGGTGGCGGTGGGGGCGGGGAGGGGGCGGGGGGGGCGGGGGGCCGTGTTGCTCCTCAAGTAGGTGGTGCAGGATCAACAGGGATGGAAATGCTCTCCAACATCAAGGGGGCAGGTGAGTCTACCAGCTCTGAGAGGTGACCTGGTTTGGCAGAGCTCATGGTGTCAGAACTGTTGTAGGGGTGGTGCAAGACTATGTCATACACACAGGATGCATGTGTTCAAATTTTCTCTTAGCCTCAGTGTAGGTCATTCAGTGCAGGGTCTTGTACTCCATGATTCTCCTTTCTTTCTGGAGAATCCTGCTGCCAGGTGAGCAAGGTGAATGGTGCTCTCTGCAGTTGACACACGTGGAAGGCAGTGCACATAGAGTATTGTGATGTGATGGGCAACCACAATCTTGGCTTGTGACACTGGAAGCAGTGCGGGAAAACATATTGCTGAACTTCCAGCACTTAAAGCACTGAGTTGGGGGATGGATACAGGTCTTTACATCACACCAGTAGACCATCACCTTGACCATCTTGAACAATGTATCACCCTCAAAGGCCAATATGAAGGCACCGCTGGCAACCTCATTATCCTTCCGACCCCGGTGGACATGCTGGATGAAATTTACACCTCGTCACTCTAAATTGGCATGCAGCTCAATTTCGGACTGCAAAAGAATGTCTCTGTGAAATGTGATACCCTGGACCACATTTAAGCTCTTACTTGTACTTTTGTGTGTTGAATTGTGCTTGTGATAGCTTAGAAACTGCTGGTGTTTCACCACCAGCAAGAGATGATGGACTGTGCTTCATCGTTTGTCATCCACCCTGATGCCGCCCACTCTGACCAGGGGCCCTCCCAACAGGCGCCACCTGATAGGATGGCCTTTACTGGGAGTCCCGGTGCCCCAGGAGGATGGGCATCTACCCCTTGGCATATGCAGGGAGTTAACAGTGCAGGCATCAGCAGCACAATGCCTGTGTGGTCACGGGTCTAATTCACGAAGGACACAATGGACCTTTTAAGGCTCCCTTCTCCAATTGGCTCATTCTTTCGGAAAAGTTTGAAGAATGGAAGTCAAACCCTACAGGAGGCCATCACATAAGGGCTGAAACATGTGAAACTCCTTTTAGTCACCTTGTACGACAGGCAGGAATACCTCGGGCCTACTCTAAACCCCGGACCTACAGGGGAGAAGGAGAATATGATATGGTTGCTCCAGTCCTGATTGTACTACCATGTCATGAGTGGAATGCTGTATCTTTGCGAGGTAGTGGGTGACTGGAGCTATAAGGCACGGGGATGTGTTGTTGTACAAAGCTGGGAAGGTAATAACAGTCTGTGAAGGCCTCAGTGAGATCCTCAGCATATTTTCAGAGGAACTGCTCATCACTACTGATGCAACAGCCATGGATGACTAGGCTGTATGGAAGGGACTTCTTGGTATAGAAAGTGTGGCAGCTGTGAAAGTGTTCTAGAAACAAGATCTGTGATCCAGACATTTTTATAAATTAGACTGAGCATCTTATGTGGTGAGAAAAAGTCAATAATTGTATCTTGGGACTTTATAATGTCAATATGTTGGTACACAGTGCAATTAAAATTCCGTTCCTTAATTTTCTATGTAGTTTCAACTTTTATTCTAATACACACATCAAAAAAGTTTTGCATAACCTCTTTCCCTAGAGTTGGAGAGTAGAGAACCTGTACAGAAAATTGGAATAGAAATCAACATAAACAACATTTAAGCCCTTTTTATTGCTCATAAAAACCACACTCTGCATGTTTTACCACTATACAGTGATACCTTCACAGGTGGGGGTCTAGATTTCTGTATACACTGGTACCTCTAATACCCAATAGCACATCCACTTGCATTGATGCATGCCTGTATTTGTCATGGCATACCATCCACAAGTTCATCAAGGCAGTGTTGGTCCAGATTGTCACAGTCCTCAACGGCGATTTGGCATAGATCCCCAAGAGTGGTTGGCGGGTCATGTTATCCATAAACAGCCATTTTCAATCCATCCCAGACAAGTTTGATGGGTTCTGTCTGGAGAGCATGCTGGCCACTCTAGTTGAACAATATAAATATCCTGAAGGAAGTCATTCATGGGGGTATGAATTCTCATCCACAACAATTAATGCCTCACGAATATGCTGAGGATATCATTGCGCTATTGGTTGGAGAATGGCATTCATGTATCATACAGCCATTATGATGCCTTCCATGACCAGCAGCAACATACATCAGCCCCACATAGTGAAACTACACCTGCTGGACAGTGTGTCTTAGGTGTTCAGCTTCACCGTGTTGCCTCTAAACACGTCTCCAACGATTGTGTGGTTGACGGCATATATGATACTCATTAGTGAAGAGAATGTGATGCCAATCCTGAGTGGCCTGTTCAGCATGTTGTCGGACCCATCTGTAAGACACTGCATGTTGTCATGGTTGCAAAAATTAACCTCACCATGGATGTCAGGAGTGGAGTTGCCCATCATGCAGCCTGTTGTGCACAGTTTGAGTCATAACACAACGTCCTGTGGCTGCACAAAAAGCATTATTCTGGCATTGCTGTCAGGGTTCCTATGAGCCACAAGCCATAGCTAGTAGTCATCCACTGCAGTAGTAACCCTTGGGTGGCTTCAGCGGGGATTGTCATCAGTAGTTCCTGTATCTCTGTATGTCCTCTATATTTGAACACTATCACTTTGGTTCACTTCGAGATGCCTGGACACTTCCCCTGTTGAGAGCCCTTCCTAGCACAAAGTAACTAAGTGGATGTGATCAAACCACAGTATTGGCCATCTAGGCATGGCTGAACTTCAGACAACCTGAGCTGTCTACCTCCTTCCAGGTGGAATGACTCGAACTTATTGGCTGTCGGAGCCCCTCCGTCTAAGAGGTGCTGCTCATGCATGGTTGTATACATCTTTGGGTGGGTTTAGTGACATCTCTTAACAGTCAAAGGGACTGTGTCTGTATTACAATATCCACAGTCAACATCTATCTTCAGGAGTTCTTGGAACTGGGATGATGCAAAACTTTTCCAGCATGTGTGTAAATATCCCAGCTATGCTAACAAACTCTTCAAAAAGTTTCATGGACAATACATCTTCAAATCTAGAAACCTCAGATATAGAAGTAAGGAACATTGACCTAGGCTTATCTGACCACAATGCACTCATTACAGTTTTCACACTTCCCGTAAATACAACAATAGTACATCATAGGTACAAAAGAATTTTCTCCCCTGAAAACTGCCACCAGTTTACTACCACAGTGACTGACCAATCCTCGGCATACGTATTGTCACAAACAAATACAAATGACATGTTCTCTCTTTCCATGATAGATCTGGAAATGTGCTGTCTATAAAGATTCATGAAAGTCAACTCACATACACTTACAAAAACACACTGAGAAATTTCTACACTGAAGTGAAAATTTTTTCTGACACTAAAAAGGAAAAAAAAAGTATGAAACTGCAAATGTAAGTGTATAAAAAGGATAATTAATGTAGCATACATATTACATAATTATAGATTGGTAAGGGAGTCAGACAATGAATCAAGCAGAACATGGTAAATTGTTAAAGAGAACTGGGAAAAGCAGTAAGGAACAGGAGACTATACTTATATCTGGAGATAACAATCAACTAAAAAAAGAAGCATTGCTCAATTACATTTTTAACTACTTTCTAAGTGTACTTGAGAAACTATTATGAACTTTAACAAACAAAAGAAAATAACAGCACAAAAGTAGGCATCAGTAGGAGAATAAGTTCCACTAATGAATATGAAATGTGGAAGTAATTAATAGTCTGAGGCCAAAAACGTCTGCAGAAATGGATAAAGTGCAAGTGTCACAAATAAAAAAGTTGCTCCACAAATTTTGTAGCCACTGGTACATACTGCCAATTTCTCATTCAGTGAAGGTGTGTTCACACAGAGGATGAAAATGTCTAAGGTTAGAACTCTGTTCAAAAATGGGTATTCATGCTAGGTAGAAAACTGCAGAGGTATGTCCCTCCTTCAATCTCTTTCATAAATCTTTAGGAAGTTGATGAAAATCAGGATCATAAGCTATCTCGACACCTCCAATCTTCTGAATTGTAATCAACACAGCTTTCATACAGGTTATAACACAGGAGCCATACAAGTCTCATGAAGGAGCCAGAAGGAGTTTAGACCATAACAAAAGTGTTGTAGGAATCAACCAAGATCTTATCAATGCCTTTGATACAGTGAACCACTAAATACTCCATTAGAAACTGGAAGCTATAGCATCAAAGATATTGGCAAGGAACTAACTTAATCCTATCTACAACATAGAACACAGGTTTTGGAACTCACAGGGTCTCAAAACAGGCAAAAAATAAAGTGGCTATCAGATGCTAAGAGGGTGGCAACAGGTGTCCTGTAGGGTACTGTTCATGGCACCACCTATAATTTCTGATCTATATAATTGACATTAAAAGCCCAAACAGTTTGTCAAAAATGATGTTATTTGCAGACCATACAACCATAATTTGGTGATGGAAAATCCTTATCTATTACTGCTGAAAAAGTTGTGAATTCCGTGCTGCAGTGGTTTCTTCCTAATAAGTTAACATTTAATTTAAATAAAATAAATTACCTACAGTACAGTAAAGGAAATGAGAAGTATATCCTCCAGTTTTTATTGAGTGACCATGAAATAGAGAAAGTAAAGTTTACAGAATTATTGGGCATGCACACTGGCCATGTCTTCAGCTGGAAAAGCCATTGCATTTACATATCCAAAAAACTCAATTCTGCATGTTTTGCACCGAGCATAATTTATGGAATTTGTTGCAAACAATGTACACCGTTAGTGTACTTTGCTTATTTCCAGTCTGCTGCATCTTATAGAAGAATGTTCTGAGGTGTCAAAAAACCTCACTTCCAGATACTTTGAAATGACAGGAAAATGTCATTAAAATTATTAAATACAGCTCTCCACAAACACACTGCAAGCCCTTATTCATGCAGTTAATAATACTTACAGTACCATTGTTGTTCATATTCAAAAGTATGTCTGATAGAAGTACACACACAAGTAATTGACATATGAATTCAGATTTACAGAAGTACAACACACATCAGGAAGAATCTGCATGTAGAAAAATAAAAACAAAAACTCAAAACAGGTTGAGCCATTATGGAATAAAGCTGTATAACACACTGTCAATTTAGATCAAGGGAATTATGGATGACAAAAAATTTAAGTCAGAAATAAAACTTAAGTATTAAATTAATGTTTCTATATCATGGATGAGTATTTTGAATTCCTTGATGACTAATAACCTCTTGTTTTCTTTTCAGTGGCATTCAAACATGCTGTTCTCATTGTAAATATTAAATATTGTTTGTATATTCTTGTTTCTTGAAGTGTACTGCTTGTATGTCAGAATTGTTATAGGGCACATCTAATACCAATCCATTAGTCCATTATGAAATTTTTTAAACACATTGTATAATGTTAATTTCATATTAGTTATATTAACATCTAGAATTGTGATGTATGTATGCTGTATCTAATTATGACAATACCTACATCATGTATGTGATGCAAAGGATACTGTGGTGAACAGGAATTACTAACTTAAATCTGAACACACTTTTCTTTTTGTAAATAATAAAGAAAAAACACAAACTAGGAAATGATCAGAAAGTAATTATATGTACAAATTAACTTGGAATGTCAATGTAAAATGACTTTCTCCACATCATTACAATCTGTCATGCAAAATTGTCCATGGAATGAGCAACTAACTAACTTTATAATGGGTTACTGATGAAGACGGAGTAGTTTCTTCTTTTATTTCTTTGATACACTAATAATAACACACAAATGGGAAAAACATTAAGCCGTTTTCAAGATTTTTAGTGTTGTTGTTGTTGTTGTTGTTGTTGTTGTTGTTGTTGTGATCTTCAGTCCTGAGATTGGTTTGATGCAGCTCTCCATGCTACTCTATCCTGTGCAAGCTTCTTCATCTCCCAGTACATATTGTAGCCTACATCCTTTTGAATCTGCTTAGTGTATTAATCTCTATGTCTCCCACTATGATTTTTACCCTCCACACTGCCCTCCAATACTAAATTGGTGATCCCTTGATGCCTAAGTACATGTCCTACCAACCAATCCCTACTTCTAGTCAAGCTGTGCCACAAACTCCTCTTCTCTCCAATTGTATGCAATACCTTCGCATTAGTAATGTGATCTACCCATCTAATCTTCAGCATTCTTCTGTAGCACCACATTTCGAAAGCTTCTATTCTCTTCTTGTCCAACTATTTATCATCCATGTTTCACTTCCATACAAAGCTACACTCCATACAAATACTTTCAGAAATGACTCCCTGTATTCCAGCCAACATTGTCAAAAGCTTTTTCCAAGTCTAGAAATGCTATAAACACAGGTTTGCCTTTTCTTAATGTAGCTTCTAAGATAAGTCATAGGGTCAGTGTTGCTGCACGTGTTCCAATATTTCTACGGAATCCGAACTGATCTTCCCCGAGGTCAGCTTCTACCAGTTTTTCCATTCATCCGTAAAGAATTCTCGTTAGTATTTTGCAGCTGTGACTTATTGAACTTATAGTTCGGTAATTTTCACATCTGTCAACACCTGTTTTCTTTGGGATTGGAATTATTATATTCTTCTTGAAGTCTGAGGGTATTTCACCTGTCTCATACATTTTGCTCACCAGATGGTAGAGTTTTGTCAGGACTGGCTCTCCTAAGGCTGTCAGTAGTTCTAATGCAATGTTGCCTACTCCCAGGGCCTTGTTTCAACTTAGGTCTTTCAGTGCTCTGTCAAACTCTTTGCGCGGTATCATATCTCCCACTTCATCTCAGCATTTTAAGTGTTATATAGGGAGAAAATGGAAGAACTTGATGACTTGCTTCAGTTACACGTAATATCTTTTGAGTGTTTCATCTACCAATGGGAAAATGCTCCTCTCTAAGCACAAATAAGTGTGTATGCTCCTTTATAAATAATTGACTGAAAAATCTGATTCCAGCTGCCTCATCCTACTTTACCCAGCACCTTCCCAAAAATTTCCCAACACTTTTGGTACACAAATATACTTGTTCTCTTCTCACTAATATATCACTCATACCCCTCACCCCGGCTTGCATATTCTCACTCACTCACTACTACTACTACAACTACTACTACCAGTAGTAGTAGTAGTAGTAGTAGTAGTAGTAGTAGTAGTAGTATTTCCTCTTGCTGTCACTGTCTCTGGCTTGCTCTATATTACTGCTACTATGTGTTTCACTCCTTCCTACTGCTGCTGTATCTTCTCACTGACACACCGTCTCTCTTCTTTTTTGCCATTGTCACAGACTCTGTGTTGCATTATCATTGGTTCTCACCTACTTCTACTTCCCAATTTTCTTCATTCCTCCCCAACCATGGAGAAAAGTCCGCATGGTGCCTGTTGTATTCAATCCCGATGAAATTTCTATCTTTCATCAACACTCTGAAGATCCACAGATTACAGAATGCCTCCAGATGTGCTTCGGAAACTACTACTGGTCTTCCAGGGAACGATCAAAACGTATACAGTTTGAGACATTACTCCCATAGAGAAAAGTAAGCATGGTGCCTGCTGTATTTAATCACAATGCAATTTCTATGTTTCATCAACACTCTGAACGTCCACAGAATACAGAGTGCCTCCACATGTGCTTCAGAAACTACTACTGCTCTTCCGGGAACGATGTAAGCAAAGACAGTTTGAGACATTACTAACATCGAGAAAAGTCCGCATAGTGCCTGTTGTACTCAATCCCGATGCACTTTCTGTGTATCATGAACACTCTGATGGTCCACAGATTACAGAATGCCTCCAGATGCCTTGGAAACTACTACTGGTCTTCCAGGGAACGATCAAAGTGTAGACAATATGAGACATTACTCCCATGGAGAAAAGTCCGCATGGT
Source organism: Schistocerca gregaria (assembly GCF_023897955.1). NCBI lineage: Eukaryota > Metazoa > Arthropoda > Insecta > Orthoptera > Acrididae > Schistocerca > Schistocerca gregaria. The sequence continues at coordinate 648,117 of NW_026061863.1, read as the reverse complement.
GAATGTTGTATTCAATCTCGATGCAACATTTGTGTTTCACCAACACTCTGAAGGACCACAGATTACGAACTGCCTCCATATGTGCTTCGGAAACTACTACTGGTCTTCCAGGGAACTATGAAAACATATACTGTTTGAGACATTACTGCCATAGAGAAAAGTCCGCATGGTGCCGTTGTATTCCATCCCGATGTAATTTCAGTGTTTCATCAACACTCTGAAGGTCCAAAGATTACTGAATGCCTCGAAATGTGCTTTCGGAAACTACTACTGCTCTTCCAGGGACCGATCAAAGCGTTGACAGTTTGAGAAATTACTCCCACGGAGATAAGTCCGCATGGTGAATGTTGTATTCCATCACGATGCTATTTCTGTGTCTAACCAACACTCTGAAGGTCCACAGATTATAGAATGCCTCCAGATGTGCTTCGGAAACTAGTACTGGTCCTCCAGGTAAATATTTAATCATAGCCAGCTTCAGAAATTCCTCCCATGGAGAAACGTCCGCATGGTGCCTGTTGTATTCAATCCCGATTCAATATCTGTGTTTCATCAAAACTCTGAAGGTCCAACGATTACTGAATGCCTCCAGATGTACTTTGGAAACTACTACTGGTTCTTCCAGGGAACGATCAAAACGTAGACAGTTTGAGATATTACTCCCATGGAGAAAAGTCCGCATGGCGCCTGTTGTACTCAATCCCGATGCAATTTCTGTGTTTCATCAACACTCTGAAGGTCCACAGATTAATGAATGCCTCGACATGTGCTTCGGAATCTACGACTCGTCTCCCAGGAATCGATCAAAGCGTAGACACTTTGAGACATTACTCCCATGGAGTAAAGTCCGCATGGTGCCTGTTGTATTCTATCCCGATGCAATTTCTATCTTTCATCAACACTCTGAAGGTCCACAGATCACAGAATGCCTCCAGATGTGCTTCGGAAACTACTACTGGTTTTCCAGGGAACGATCAAAGCGTAGACAGTTTGAGACAATACTCCCATGGAGAAAAGTCCGCATAGTGCCTGTTGTATTCAATGCCGATACAATTTCTGTGTTTCATCAACACTCTGAATGTCCTAAGATTACTGAATGCCTCCAGATGTGCTTCGGAAACTACTACTGGTTTTCCAGGGAACGATCAAAGCGTAGACAGTTTGAGACAATACTCCCATGGAGAAAAGTCCGCATGGTGCCTGTTGTATTCAATCCCGATTCAATTTCTGTGTTTCATCAACACTCTGAAGGTCCAAAGAATACTGAATGCCTCCAGTTGTGCTTTGGAAACTACTACTGGTCTTCCAGTGAACGATCAAAGCGTAGACAGTTTGAGAAATTATTCCCATGGAGAAAAGTCCGCAGGGTGAATGTTGTATTCTATCACGATGCAATTTCGGTGTTTCATCAACACTCTGAGGGTCCACAGATCACAGAATGACTCAAAATGTGTTTCTGAAACTACTACTGGTCTTCCAGGGAACGATCAAAGCGTGGGCAGTTTGAGACATTACTCCCATGGAGAAAAGTCCGCATGGTGAATGTTGTATTCCATCTCGATGCAATTTCTGTGTTTCATCAAACTCTGAACGTCCACAGATAATAGAATGGGTCCAGATTTGCTTTGGAAACTACTACTGGTCTTCCAGGGAACGATCCAAGCGGAGACAGTTTCAGACATTACTCCTATGGAGAAAAGTCCTCATGGGGAGTGTTGTATACAATCCCGAAGCAATTTATTTGTTTCATCAACACTCTGAAGGTCCACAGATTTCATAATGCCTACCGATGTGCTTCGGAAACTACTACTGGTCCTCCAGGGAAATATCTAACCGTAGACAGCTTCAGACATTCCTCCCATGGAGAAACGTCCGCATGGTGCCTGTTGTATTCAATCCCGATTCAATTTCTGTGTTTCATCAAAACTCTGAAGGTCCAACGATTACTGAATGCCTCAGGATGTACTTTGGAAACTACTACTGGTTCTTAGAGGGAACGATCAAAACGTAGACAGTTTGAGATATTACTCCCATGGAGAAAAGTCCGCATGGCGCCTGTTGTACTCAATCCCGATGCAATTTCTGTGTTTCATCAACACTCTGAAGGTCCACAGATTAATGAATGCCTCGACATGTGCTTCGGAATCTACGACTCGTCTCCCAGGAATCGATCAAAGCGTAGACACTTTGAGACATTACTCCCATGGAGTAAAGTCTGCATGGTGCCTGTTGTATTCTCTCCCGATGCAATTTCTATCTTTCATCAACACCCTGAAGGTCCACAGATTACAGAATGCCTCCAGATGTGCTTCGGAAACTACTACTGGTTTTCCAGGGAACGATCAAAGCGTAGACAGTTTGAGACAATACTCCCATGGAGAAAAGTCCGCATGGTGCCTGTTGTATTCAATGCCGATGCAATTTCTGTGTTTCATCAACACTCTGAATGTCCTAAGATAACTGAATGCCTCCAGATGTGCTTCGGAATCTACTACTGGTTTTCCAGGGAACGATCAAAACGTAGACAGTTTGAGACATTACTCCCATGGAGATAAGTCCGCAAGGTGAATGTTGTATTCCATCACGATGCTATTTCTGTGTCTAACCAACACTCTGAAGGTCCACAGATTATAGAATGCCTCCAGATGTGCTTCGGAAACTAGTACTGGGCCTCCAGGGAAATATTTAATCGTAGCCAGCTTCAGACATTCCTCCCATGGAGAAACGTCCGAATGGTGCCTGTTGTATTCAATCCCGATTCTATTTCTTTGTTTCATCAAAACTCTGAAGGTCCAACGATTACTGAATGCCTCCAGATGTACTTTGGAAACTACTACTGGTTCTTCCAGGGAACGATCAAAACGTAGACAGTTTGAGATATTACTCCCATGGAGAAAAGTCTGCATGGCGCCTGTTGTACTCAATCCCGATGCAATTTCAGTGTTTCATCAACACTCTGAATGTCCTAAGAATACTGAATGCCTCCAGATGTGCTTCGGAAACTACTACTGGTTTTCCATTGAACGATCAAAGCGTAGACAGTTTGAGACATTACTCCCATGGAGAAAAGTAAGCATGGTGCCTGTTGTATTTAATCACAATGCAATTTCTATGTTTCACCAACACTCTGTACGTCCACAGATTATAGAATGCCTCCAGATGTATTTCGGAAACTATTACTGATCCTACAGGGAAATATCTAAGGGTAGACAGAGTTGAGACATTACTCCCATGAAGAAACGGGGGTATGGAGGCTTTTGAATTCAATCCCGATGCAATTTCTGTGTTTCATCAACACACTGAAGATCAACAGATTACAGAATGAGTCCAGATGTGCTTCGGAAACTACTACTGGTCTTCCAGAGAACGATCAAAGCGTAGACAGATTGAGACATTACTCCCATGGAGATAAGTCCGCAGGGCGAATGTTGTATTCCATCTCGATGCAATTTCTGTGTTTCACCAACACTCTGAAGATCCACAGATTATAGAATGCCTCCAGATTTGCTTGGAAAAATACTACTGGTCTCCCAGGGAACGATCATTGCGTAGGCAATTTGAGACCTGACTCCAATGGGGAAAAGTCGGCATGGTGCCTTTTGTATTAAATCCCGATGCAATTTCTGTGTTTCATCAAACTCTGAAGGTCCACAGATAATAGAATGGGTCCAGATTTGCTTTGGAAACTACTACTGGTCTTCCAGGGAACGATCCAAGCGGAGACAGTTTCAGACATTACTCTTATGGAGAAAAGTCCTCATGGGGAGTGTTGTATACAATCCCGAAGCAATTTATTTGTTTCATCAACACTCTGAAGGTCCACAGATTACATAATGCCTACAGATGTGCTTCGGAAACTACTACTGGTACTCCAGGGAAATATCTAATCGTAGACATCTTCAGACATTCCTCCCATAGAGAAACGTCCGCATGGTGCCTGTTGTATTCAATCCCGATGCAATTTCTGTGTTTCATCAAAACTCTGAAGGTCCAACGATTACTGAATGCCTCCAGATGTGCTTTGGAAACTACTACTGGTTCTCCCAGGGAACGATCAAAGCGTAGACAGTTTGAGACATTGCTCCAATGGAGTAAAGTCCGCATGGTGCCTGTTGTATTCTATCCCGATTCAATTTCTATCTTTCATCAACACTCTGAAGGTCAACAGATTACAGAATACCTCCAGATGTGCTTCGGAAACTACTATTGGTTTTCCAGGGAACGATCAAAGCGTAGACAGTTTGAGACAATACTCCCATGGAGAAAAGTCCGCATGGTGCCTGTTGTATTCAATGCCGATGCAATTTCTGTGTTTCATCAACAGTCTGAATGTCCTAAGATTACTGAATGCCTCCAGATGTGCTTCGGAAACTACTACTGGTCCTCCAGGGATCGATCAAAGCGTAGACAGTTTGAGACATTACTCCCATGGAGAAATGTCAGCATGGGCCCTGTTGTATTCAATGCCGATGCAATTTCTGTGTTTCATCAACACTCTGAAGGTCCAAAGATTACTGAATGCCTCCAGATGTGCTTCGGTAACTACTACTAGTCTTCCAGGGAACGATCAAAACGTAGACAGTTTGAGACATTACTCCCTAGGAGATAAGTCCGCATGGTGAATGTTGTAATCCAACTCGATGCAATTTTTTGTTTCACCAACACTCTGAAGGTCCGCAGATTATAGAATGCCTCCAGATTTGCTTGGGAAACTACTACTGGTCTTCCAGGGAACGATCATTGCGTAGGCAATTTGAGACATGACTCCAATGGGGAAAAGTCGGCATGGTGCCAGTTGTATTAAATCCCGATTCCATTTCTGTGTTTCATCAACTCTCTGAAGGTCCACCGTTTACAGAATGCCTCCAGTTGTGCTTTGGAAACTACTACTGGTCTTCCAGGGAACGATCAAATCGTAGACAGTTTGAGACATTACTCCCATGGAGAAAAGTCTTCATGGCGCCTGTTGTATTCAATCCCGATGCAATTTCTGTGTTTCATCAACACTCTGAAGGTCCACAGATTATTGAGTGCCTCGACATGTGTTTCGGAAACTACGACTGGTCTCCCAGGAATCGATCAAAGCGTAGACAGTTTGAAACATTACTCCCATGGAGTAAAGTCCGCATGGTGCCTGTTGTATTCTATCCCGATGCAATTTCTATCTTTCATCAACACTCTGAATGTCCACAGATTACAGAATGCCTCCAGATGTGCTTCGGAAACTACTATTGGTTTTCCAGGGAACGATCAAAGCGTAGACAGTTTGAGACAATACTCCCATGGAGAAAAGTCCGCATGGTGCCTGTTGTATTCAATGCCGATGCAATTTCTGTGTTTCATCAACACTCTGAATGTCCTAAGATTACTGAATGCCTCCAGATGTGCTTCGGAAACTACTACTGATCTTCCAGGGAGGATCAAAGCGTAGACAGTTTGAGACATTACTCCCATGGAGAAATGGCAGCATGGGCCCTGTTGTATTCAATGCCGATGCAATTTCTGATTTTCACCAACACTTTGAAGGTCCAAAGATTACTGAATGTCTCCAGATGTGCTTCGGTAACTACTACTAGTCTTCCAGGGAACGATCAAAGCGTAGACAGTTTGAGACATTACTCCCATGGAGAAAAGTAAGCATGGTGCCTGTTGTATTTAATCACAATGCAATTTCTATGTTTCACCATCACTCTGAAGGTCCACAGATTATAGAATGCCTCCAGATGTATTTCGGAAACTACTACTGATCCTACAGGGAAATATCTAAGCGTAGACAGAGTTGAGACATTACTCCCATGAAGAAACGTGGGTATGGAGGCTTTTGTATTCAATCCCGATGCAATTTCTGTGTTTCATCAACACACTGATGATCAACAAATTACAGAATGAGTCCAGATGCGCTTCGGAAACTACTACTGGTCTTCCAGGCAACGATCATAACGTAGACAGTTTGAGACATTACTCCCATGGAGATAAGTCCGCATGGTGAATGTTGTATTCCATCACGATGCTATTTCTGTGTCTAACCAACACTCTGATGGTCCACAGATTATAGAATGCCTCCAGATGTGCTTCGGAAACTAGTACTGGGCCTCCAGGGAAATATTTAATCGTAGCCAGCTTCAGACATTCCTCCCATGGAGAAACGTCCGCATGGTGCCTGTTGTATTCAATCCCGATTCTATTTCTGTGTTTCATCAAAACTCTGAAGGTCCAACGATTACTGAATGCCTCCAGATGTACTTTGGAAACTACTACTGGTTCTTCCAGGGAACGATCAAAACGTAGACAGTTTGAGATATTACTCCCATGGAGAAAAGTCCGCATGGCGCCTGTTGTACTCAATCCCGATGTAATTTCTGTGTTTCATCAACACTCTGAAGGTCCACAGATTAATGAATGCCTCGACATGTGCTTCGGAATCTACGACTCGTCTCCCAGGAATCGATCAAAGCGTAGACACTTTGAGACATTACTCCCATGGAGTAAAGTCCGCATGGTGCCTGTTGTATTCTATCCCGATGCAAATTCTGTGTTTCGTCAAACTCTGAGGGTCCACAGATAATAGAATGGGTCCAGATTTGCTTTGGAAACTACTACTGGTCTTTCAGGGAACGATCCAAGCGGAGACAGTTTCAGACATTACTCCCATGGAGAAAAGTCCTCATGGGGAGTGTTGTATACAATCCCGAAGCAATTTATTTGTTTCATCAACACTCTGAAGGTCCACAGATTACATAATGCCTACAGATGTGCTTCGGAAACTACTACTGGTCCTCCAGGGAAATATCTAATCGTAGACAGCTTCAGACATTCCTCCCATAGAGAAACGTCCGCATGGTGCCTGTTGTATTCAATCCCGATGCAATTTCTGTGTTTCATCAACACTCTGAAGGTCCACAGATTAATGAATGCCTCCAGATGTGCTTCGGAAACTACTACTGGTCCTCCAGGGAACGATCAAAGCGTAGACAGTTTGAGACATTACTCCCATGGAGAAATGTCAGCATGGGCCCTGTTGTATTCAATGCCGATGCAATTTCTCTGTTTCATCAAAACTCTGAAGGTCCAAAGATTACTGTATGCCTCCAGATGTGCTTCGGTAACTACTACCAGTCTTCCAGGGAACGATCAAAGCGTAGACAGTTTGAGACATTACTCCCATGGAGAAACGTAAGCATGGTGCCTGTTGTATTTAATCGCAATGCAATTTCTATGTTTCACCAACATTCTGAAGGTCCACAGATTATAGAATGCCTCCAGATGTATTTCGGAAACTACTACTGACCTACAGGGAAATATCTAAGCGTAGACAGAGTTGAGACATTACTCCCATGAAGAAACGTGGGTATGGAGGCATTTGTATTCAATCCCGATGCAATTTCTGTGTTTCATCAACACACTGATGATCAACAGATTACAGAATGAGTCCAGATGTGCTTCGGAAACTACTACTGGTCTTCCAGGGAACGATCAAAACGTAGACACTTTGAGACATTACTCCCATGGAGATAAGTCCGCATGGTGAATGTTGTATTCCATCTCGATGCAATTTCTGTGTTTCACCAACACTCTGAATGTCCTAAGATTACTGAATGCCTCGAGTTGTGCTTTGGAAACTACTACTGGTCTTCCAGAGAACGATCAAAGCGTAGACAGTTTCAGACATTACTCCCATGGATAAAAGTCGGCATGGTGCCCGTTGAATTCAATCTCGATGCAATTTCTGTGTTTCATCAACACTCTGAAGGTCCAAAGATAACTGAATGCCTCCAGATGTGCTTCGGAAACTACTACTGGTCCTACATGGAAATATCTAAGTGTAGACAGTTCGAGACATTACTCCCATGAAGAAACTTGCGTATGTAGGCTTTGTTATTTAATCCCTATGCAATTTCTGTGTTTCATCAACACACTGAAGGTCAACAGGTTACAGAATGAGTCCAGATGTGCTTCGGATACTACTACTGGTCTTCCAGGGAACGATCAAAACGTAGACAGTTTGGGACATTACTCCCATAGAGAAAAGTCCGATGCAATTTCTGTGTTTCATCAAACTCTGAAGGTCCACAGATAATAGAATGCATCCAGATTTGCTTGGGGAACTACTACTGGTCTTCCAGGGAACGATCCAAGCGGAGACAGTTTCAGACGTTACTCCCAATGATAAAAGTCCTCATGGGGAATGTTGTATTCAATCCCGAAGCAATTTATTTGTTTCATCAACACTCTGAAGTTCCACAGATTACATAATGACTACAGATGTGCTTTGGAAACTACTACTGGTCTCCCAGGAATCAATCAAAGCGTAGACAGTTTGAGACACTACTTCCATGGGGAAAAGTCCGCATGATTAATGTTGTATCCAATCCCGATGCAATTTCTGTGTTTCATCAACACACTGAAGGTCTACAGATTACAGAATGAGTATAGATGTGCTTCGGAATCTACTACTAGTCTTCCAGGGATCGATCAAAGCATAGACAGTTTGAGACATTACTCCCATGGAGAAAAGTCCGCATGGAGAATGTTGTATTCCATCACGATGCTATTTCTGTGTCTCACCAACACTCTGAAGGTCCACAGATTATATAATGCCTCCAGATGTGCTTTGGAAACTACTACTGGTTCTTCCCGGGAACGATCAAAGCGTAGACAGTTTGAGACATCACTCCCGTGAAGAAACGTCCGCATGGTGCCTGTTGTATTCAATCCCGATGCAATTTCTGTGTTTCATCAGAACACTGAAGATCAACAGATTACAGAATGAGTCCAGATGTGCTTCGGAAACTACTACTGGTCTTCCAGGGAACGATCAAAACGTAGACAGTTTGAGACATTACTCCCTAGGAGATAAGTCCGCATGGAGAATGTTGTATTCCATCACGATGCTATTTCTGTGTCTAACCAACACTCTGAAGGTCCACAGATTACATAATGCCTACAGATGTGCTTCGGAAACTACTACTGGTCCTCCAGGGAAATATCTAATCGTAGACAGCTTCAGACATTCCTCCCATAGAGAAACGTCCGCATGGTGCCTGTTGTATTCAATCCCGATGCAATTTCTGTGTTTCATCAAAACTCTGAAGGTCCAACGATTACTGAATGCCTCCAGATGTGCTTTGGAAACTACTACTGGTTCTTCCAGGGAACGATCAAAGCGTAGACAGTTTGAGACATTACTCCCATGGAGAAAAGTCCGCATGGCGCCTGTTGTATTCAATCCCGATGCAATTTCTGTGTTTCATCAACACTCTGAAGGTCCACAGATTAATGAATGCCTCGACATGTGTTTCGGAATCTACGACTGGTCTCCCAGGAATCGATCAAAGCGTAGACAGTTTGAAACATTACTCCCATGGAGTAAAGTCCGCATGGTGCCTGTTGTATTTTATCAGGATGCAATTTCTATCTTTCATCAACACTCTGAAGGTCCACAGATTACAGAATGCCTCTAGATGTGCTTCGGAAACTACTATTGGTTTTCCAGGGAACGATCAAAGCGTCGACAGTTTGAGACAATACTCCTATGGAGAAAAGTCCGCAGGGTGCCTGTTGTATTCAATGCCGATGCAATTTCTGTGTTTCATCATCACTCTGAATGTCCTAAAATTACTGAATGCCTCCAGATGTGCTTTGGAAACTACTACTGGTCTTCCAGGGAACGATCAAAGCGTAGACAGTTTGAGACATTACTCCCATGGAGAAATGGCAGCATGGGCCCTGTTGTATTCAATGCCGATGCAATTTCTGTTTTTCAAAAACACTCTGAAGGTCCAAAGATTACTGAATGTCTCCAGATGTGCTTCGGTAACTACTACTAGTCTTCCAGGGAACGATCAAAGCGTAGACAGTTTGAGACCTTACTCCCATGGAGAAAAGTAAGCATGGTGCCTGTTGTATTTAATCACAATGCAATTACTATGTTTCACCAACACTCTGAAGGTCCACAGATAATAGAATGCCTCCAGATGTATTTCGGAAACTACTAATGATCCTACAGGGAATTATCTAAGCGTAGACAGAGTTGAGACATTACTCCCATGAAGAAACGTTGGTATGGAGGCTTTTGTATTCAATCCCGATGCAATTTCTGTGTTTCATCAACACACTGACGATCAACAGATTACAGAATGAGTTCAGATGTGCTTCGGAAACTACTACTGGTCTTCCAGGGAACGATCAAAACGTAGACAGTTTGAGACATTACTCCCATGGAGATAAGTCCGCATGGTGAATGTTGTATTCCATCTCGATTCAATTTCTGTGTTTCACCAACACTCTGAAGGTCCACAGATTATAGAATGCCTCCATATTTGCTTGGGAAACTACTACTGGTCTTCCAGGGAACGATCATTGCGTAGGCAATTTGAGACATGATTCCAATGGGGAAAAGTCGGCATGGTGAATGTTGTATTAAATCCCGATTCAATTTCTGTGTTTCATCAACACTCTGAAGGTCCACCGTTTACAGAATGCCTCCAGTTGTGCTTTGGAAGCTACTACTGGTCTTCCAGAGAACGATCAAAGCGTAGACAGTTTCAGACATTACTCCCATGGATAAAAGTCCGCATGGTGCCTGTTGAATTCAATCTCGATGCAATTTCTGTGTTTCATCAACACTCTGAAGGTCCAAAGATAACTGAATGCCTCCAGATGTGCTTCGGAAACTACTACTGGTCCTACATGGAAATATCTAAGTGTAGACAGTTCGAGACATTACTCCCATGAAGAAACTTGCGTATGTAGGCTTTGTTATTTAATCCCTATGCAATTTCTGTGTTTCATCAACACACTGAAGGACAACAGGTTACAGAATGAGTCCAGATGTGCTTCGGAGACTACTACTGGTCTTCCAGGGAACGATCAAAACGTAGACAGTTTGGGACATTACTCCCATGGAGAAAAGTCCGATGCAATTTCTGTGTTTCATCAAACTCTGAAGGTCCACAGATAATAGAATGCATCCAGATTTGCTTGGGAAACTACTACTGGTCTTCCAGGGAACGATCGAAGCGGAGACAGTTTCAGACGTTACTCCCAATGATAGAAGTCCTCATGGGGAATGTTGTATTCAATCCCGAGGCAATCTATTTGTTTCATCAACACTCTGAAGTTCCACAGATTACATAATGACTACAGATGTGCTTCGGAAACTACTACTGGTCTCCCAGGAATCAATTAAAGCGGAGACAGTTTGAGACACTATTCCCATGGGGAAAAGTCCGCATGATTAATGTTGTATTCAATCCCGATGCAATTTCTGTGTTTCATCAACACACTGAAGGTCTACAGATTACAGAATGAGTATAGATGTGCTTCGGAAACTACTACTAGTCTTCCAGGGATCGATCAAAGCATAGACAGTTTGAGACATTACTCCCATGGAGAAAAGTCCGCATGGTGAATGTTGTTTTCCATCACGATGCTATTTCTGTGTCTCACCAACACTCTGAAGGTCCACAGATTATATAATGCCTCCAGATGTGCTTCGGAAACTAGTACTGGTCCTCCAGGGAAATATCTAATCGTAGACAGCTTTAGACATTCCTCCCATGGAGAAACGTCCGCATGGTGCCTGTTGTATTCAATCCCGATGCAGTTTCTGTGTTTCATCAAAACTCTGAAGGTCCAACGATTACTGAATGCCTCCAGATGTGCTTTGGAAACTACTACTGGTTCTTCCAGGGAACAATCAAAGCGTAGACAGTTTGAGACATCACTCCCATGGAGAAACGTCCGCATGGTGCCTGTTGTATTCAATCCCGATGCAATTTCTGTGTTTCATCAAAACTCTGAAGGTCCAACGATTACTGAATGCCTTGAGATGTGCTTTGGAAACTACTACTGGTTCTTCCAGGAATCGATCAAAGCGTAGACAGTTTGAGACATTACTCCCATGGAGTAAAGTCCGCATGGTGCCTGTTGTATTCTATCCCGATTCAATTTCTATCTTTCATCGACACTCTGAACGTCAACAGATTACAGAATACCTCCAGATGTGCTTCGGAAACTACTATTGGTTTTCCAGGGAATGATCAAAGCGTAGACAGTTTGAGACAATACTCCCATGGAGAAAAGTCCGCATGGTGCCTGTTGTATTCAATCCCGATGCAATTTCTGTGTTTCATCAACTCTCTGAAGGTCCACCGTTTACAGAATGCCTCCAGTTGAACTTTGGAAACTACTACTGGTCTTCCAGAGAACGATCAAAGCGTAGACAGTTTGAGACATTACTCCCTAGGAGATAAGTCCGCATGGTGAATTTTGTATTCCAACTCGATGCAATTTTTTGTTTCACCAACACGCCGAAGGTCCACAGATTATATAATGCCTCCAGATGTGCTTCGGAAACTAGTACTGGTCCTCCAGGGAAATATCTAATCGTAGACAGCTTTAGACATTCCTCCCATGGAGAAACGTCCGCATGGTGCCTGTTGTATTCAATCCCGATGCAGTTTCTGTGTTTCATCAAAACTCTGAAGGTCCAACGATTATTGAATGCCTCCAGATGTGCTTCGGAAACTACTACTGGTCTTCCAGGGAACGATCAAAGCGTAGACAGTTTGAGACATTACTCCCATGGAGAAATGTCAGCATGGGCCCTGTTGTATTCAATGCCGATGCAATTTCTGTGTTTCATCAACACTCTGAAGGTCCAAAGATTACTGAATGCCTCCAGATGTGCTTCAATAACTACTACTAGTCTTCCAGGGAACGATCAAAGCGTAGACAGTTTGAGACATTACTCCCATGGAGAAAAAAAAGCATGGTGCCTGGTGTATTTAATCACAATGCAATTTCTATGTTTCACCAACACTCTGAAGGTCCACAGATTATAGAATGCCTTCAGATGTATTTCGGAAACTACTACTGATCCTACAGGGAAATATCTAAGCGTAGACAGAGTTGAGACATTACTCCCATGAAGAAACGTGGGTATGGAGGCTTTTATATTCAATCCCGATGCAACTTCTGTGTTTCATCAGAACACTGAAGATGAACAGGTTACAGAATGAGTCCAGATGTGCTTCGGAAACTACTAGTGGTCTTCCAGGGAACGATCAAAACGTAGACAGTTTGAGACATTACTCCCTAGGAGATAAGTCCGCATGGTGAATGTTGTATTAATATTCGATGCAATTTCTGTGTTTCATCAACACTCTGAAGGTCCACCGTTTACAGAATGCCTCCAGTTGTGCTTTGGAAACTACTACTGTTCTTCCAGAGAACGATCAAATCGTAGACAGTTTGAGACATTACTCCCATGGAGAAAAGTCCGCATGGTGCCTGTTGAATTCAATCTCGATGCAATTTCTGTGTTTCATCAACACTCTGAAGGTCCAAAGATAACTGAAAGCCTCCAGATGTGCTTCGGAAACTACTACTGGTCCTACCTGGAAATATCTAAGTGTAGACAGTTCGAGACATTACTCCCATGAAGAAACATGCGTATGTAGGCTTTGTTATTTAATCCCTATGCAATTTCTGTGTTTCATCAACACTCTGAAGGTCCAATGATTACTGAATGCCTCCAGATGTGATTCGGTAACTACTACTAGTCTTCCAGGGAACGATCAAAGCGTAGACAGTTTGAGACATTACTCCCATGGAGAAAAGTAAGCATGGTGCCTGTTGTATTTAATCACAATGCAATTGATATGTTTCACCAACATTCTGAAGGTCCACAGATTATAGAATGCCTCCAGATGTATTTCGGAAACTACTACTGATCCTACAGGGAAATATCTAATCGTAGACAGCTTTAGACATTCCTCCCATGGAGAAACGTCCGCATGGTGCTTGTTGTATTCAATCCCGATGCAATTTCTGTGTTTCATCAAAACTCTGATGGTCCAACGATTACTGAATGCCTCCAGATGTGCTTTGGAAACTACTACTGGTTCTTCCAGGGAACGATCAAAGCGTTGACAGTTTGAGACATCACTCCCATGGAGAAACGTCCGCATGGTGCCTGTTGTATTCAATCCCGATGCAATTTCTGTGTTTCATCAAAACTCTGAAGGTCCAACGATTACTGAATTTCTCCAGTTGTGCTTTAGAAACTACTACTGGTTCTTCCAGGAATCGATCAAAGCGTAGACAGTTTGAGACATTACTCCCATGGAGAAAAGTCCGCATGGTGCCTGTTGTATTCTATCCCGATTCAATTTCTATCTTTCATCAACACTCTGAAGGTCAACAGATTACAGAATACCTCCAGATGTGCTTCGGAAACTACTATTGGTTTTCCAGGGAACGATCAAAGCGTAGACAGTTTGAGACAATACTCCCATGGAGAAAAGACCGCATGGTGCCTGTTGTATTCAATGCCGATGCAATTTATGTGTTTCATCAACACTCTGAATGTCCTAAGATTACTGAATGCCTCCAGATGTGCTTCGGAAACTACTACTGGTCCTCCAGGGAACGATCAAAGCGTAGGCAGTTTGAGACGTTACTCCCATGGAGAAATGTCAGCATGGGCCCTGTTGTATTCAATGCCGATGCAATTTCTGTGTTTCATCAACACTCTGAAGGTCCAAAGATTACTGAATGCCTCCAGATGTGCTTCGGTAACTACTATTAGTCTTCCAGGGAACGATCAAAGCGTAGACAGTTTGACAAATTACTCCCATGTAGAAAAGTCCGCATGGTGAATGTTGTATTCCATCACGATGCTATTTCTGTGTCTCACCAACACTCTGAAGGTCCACAGATTATATAATGCCTCCAGATGTGCTTCGGAAACTAGTACTGGTCCTCCAGGGAAATATCTAATCGTAGACAGCTTTAGACATTCCTCCCATGGAGAAACGTCCGCATGGTGCCAGTTGTATTCAATCCCGATGCAATTTATGTGTTTCATCAAAACTCTGAAGGTCCAACGATTACTGAATGCCTCCAGATGTGCTTTGGAAACTACTACTGGTTCTTCCAGGGAACGATCAAAGCGTAGACAGTTTGAGACATTACTCCCATGGAGAAAAGTACGCATAGTGCCTGTTGTATTCGATCCCGATGCAATTTCTGTGTTTCATCAACACTCTGAAGGTCCATAGATTAATGAATGCCTCGACATGTGTTTCGGAATCTACGACTGGTCTCCCAGGAATCGATCAAAGCGTAGACAGTTTGAGACATTACTCCCATGGAGTAAAGTCCGCATAGTGCCTGTTGTATTCTATCCCGATGCAATTTCTATCTTTCATCAACACTCTGAAAGTCAACAGATTACAGAATACCTCCAGATGTGCTTCGGAAACTACTATTGGTTTTCCAGGGAACGATCAAAGCGTAGACAGTTTGAGACAATGCTCCCATGGAGAAAAGTCCGCATGGTGCCTGTTGTATTCAATGCCGATGCAATTTCTGTGTTTCATCAACACTCTGAAGGTCCAAAGATTACTGAATGCCTCCAGATGTGCTTCGGAAACTACTACTGGTTCTTCCAGGGAACGATCAAAACGTAGACAGTTTGAGACATTACTCCCATGGAGAAAAGTAAGCATGTTGCCTGTTGTATTTAATCACAATGCAATTTCTTTGTTTCACCAACACTCTGAAGGGGCCACACATTATAGAATGCCTCCAGATGTATTTCGGAAACTACTACTGATCCTACAGGGAAATATCTAATCGCAGACAGAGTTGAGACATTACTCCCATGAAGAAACGTGTGTATGGAGGCTTTTGTATTCAATCCCGATGCAATTTCTGTGTTTCATCAGAACACTGAAGATCACAGGTTACAGAATGAGTCCAGATGTGCTTCGGAAACTACTACTGGTCTTCCAGGGAACGATCAAAACGTAGACAGTTTGAGACATTACTCCCTAGGAGATAAGTCCGCATGGCTAATGTTGTATTAAAATTCGATGCAATTTCTGTTTTTCACCAACACTCTGAAGGTCCATAGATTATAGAATGCCTACAGATTTGCTTGGGAAACTACTACGGGTCTTCCAGGGAACGATCATTGCGTAGGCAATTTGAGACATGACTCCAATGGGGAAAAGTCTGCATGGTGCCAGTTGTATTAAATCCTGATACCATTTCTGTGTTTCATCAACACTCTGAAGGTCCACCGTTTACAGAATGCCTCCAGTTGTGCTTTGGAAACTACTACTGGTCTTCCAGAGAACGATCAAATCGTAGACAGTTTGAGAAAATACTCCCATGGAGAAAAGTCCGCATGGTGAATGTTGTATTCTATCACGATGCTATTTCTGTGTCTCACCAACACTCTGAAGGTCCACAGATAATATAATGCTTCCAGATATGCATCGGAAACTAGTACTGGTCCTCCAGGGAAATATCTAATCGTAGACAGCTTTAGACATTCCTCCCATGGAGAAACGTCCGCATGGTGCCTGTTGTATTCAATCCCGATGCAATTTATGTGTATCATCAAAACTCTGAAGGTCCAACGATTACTGAATGCCTCCAGATGTATTTCGGAAACTACTACTGATCCTACAGGGAAATATCTCAGCGTAGACAGAGTTGAGACATTACTCCCATGAAGAAACGTGGGTATGGTGGCTTTTTTATTCAATCTCTATGTAATTTCTGTGTTTCATCAGAACACTGAAGATCAACAGATTACAGAATGAGTCCAGATGTGCTTCGGAAACTACTACTGGTCTTCCAGGAAACGATCAAAACATAGACAGTTTGGGACATTACTCCCATGGAGAAAAGTCCGCATGGTGAATGTTGTATTCCATTTTGATGCAATTTCTGTGTTTCATCAACACTCTAAAGGTCCACAGATAATAGAATGCCTCCAGATTTGCTTGGGAAACTACTACTGGTCTTCCAGGGAACGATCCAAGCGGATACAGTTTGAGACATTACTCCCATGGAGAAAAGTCCTCATGGGGAATGTTGTATTCAATCCCGAAGCAATTAATTTTTTTCATCAACACTCTAAAGGTCCACAGGTAACATAATGAATACAGATGTTCTTCGGAAACTACTACTGGTCCTCCAGGGAATGATCAAAGCGTATACAGTTTGAAACATTACTCCCATGGAGAAAAGTCCGCATGGTGCCTGTAGTATTCAGTCTCGATGCAATTTCTGCGTTTCATCAACACTCTGAAGGTCCAAAGATTACTGAATGCCTCCAGATGTGGTTCGGAAACTACTACTAGTCTTCCAGGGAACGATCAAGTCGTAGACAGTTTGAGACATTACTCCCATGGAGAAAAGTCCGCATGGTGCCTGTTGTATTCAATCCCAATGCAATTTATTTGTTTCATAAACCTTCTGATAGTCCACAGATTACATAATGCCTCTAGATGTGCTTCGGAAACTACTACTGGTCTTCCAATGAATGATCAAAGCGTAGACAGTTTGGGACATTACTCCCATGGATAAAAGTCCGCATGGTGACTGTTGTATTCAATCTCGATGCAATTTCTTTGTTTCATAAACACTCTGAAGGTCCACAGATTACAGAATGCCTCCAGATGGGCCTCGGAAACCTCTACTGGTCTCCCAGGAATCGATCAAATCGTAGACAATTTGAGACATTACTCCCATGCAGAAACGTTTGCATGGTGCCTGTTGTATTCAATCATGATGCAATTTATTTGTTTCATCAACACTCTGAAGGTCCACAGATTACATGATGCATCCAGATGTGCTTTGGAAACTACTAATGGTCCTCCAGGAAATTATCAAAGCGTAGACAGTTTAAAACATTACTCCCATGGAGAAATGTCCGCATGGTGACTGTTGTATTCAATCTCGATGCAATTTCTGTGTTTCATCAACGCTCTGAAGGTCCAAAGATAACTGAATGCCTCCAGATGTGCTCCGGAAACTACTACTAGTCCTACCTGGAAATATCTAAGCGTAACCAGTTCCAGACATTACTCCCATGGAGAAACGTCCGCATGGTGAATGTTATATTCAATCCCGATGCAATTCCTGTGTTTCATCAACACTTTGAAGGTCCACTGATTACAGAATGCCTCAATTTGTGCTTTGGAAACTACTACTAGTCTTCCAGGGAACGATCAAAGAGTAGACAATTTCAGTATTACTGCATGGAGAAAAGTCTGCATGGTGAATGTTGTATTCAAGGTCGATGCAATTTCTGCGTTTCATCAACACTCTGAAGGTCCACAGATTACATAATGCCTCCAGATGTTATTCGGAAACTAGTACTGGTCCTCCAGGGAATGATCAACGAGTAGACAATTTGAGAGATTATTCCAATGGAGAAAAGTCCGCATGGTGCCTGTTGTATTCAATCCCGATGCGATTTATTTGTTTCATAAACACTCTGAAGGTCCACAGATTACATAATGCCTCCAGATGTGCTTCGGAAACTACTACTGGTCCACCAGGGAACGATCCAAACGGAGACAATTTGAGACATTACTCCCATAGAGATAAGTCCTCATGGATAATGTTGTATTCAATCCCGAAGCAATTTATTTGTTTCATCAACACTCTAAAGGTCGGAAGATTACAGCATGCCTCCAGATGTGCTTCGTAAACTACTACTGGTCTCCCAGGCATCAATGAAAGCGTAGACAATTTGAGACATTACTCCCATGGAGAAGAGTCCGCATGATGAATGTTGTATTCCATCTCGATGCAATTTCTGTGTTACATCAACACTCTGAAGGTCCTAAGATTACTGAATGCGTCCAAATGTGCTTCGGAAACTACTACTGGCCTTCCAGGGAACGATTAAAGCTTAGACAGTTTGAGACATTACTCCCATGGAGAAAAGTCCGCATGGTGCCTGTTGAATTCAATCTCGATGCAATATCGGTGTTTCATCAACGCTCTGAAGGTCCAAAGATAACTGAATGCCTCCAGATGTGCTCCGGAAACTACTACTAGTCCTAACTGGAAATATCTAAGTGTATCCAGTTTGAGACATTACTCCCATGAAGAAACGTGCGTATGCTGGCTTTTTTATTCAATCCCTATGCAATTTCAGTGTTTCATCAACACACTGAAGGTCAACAGTTTACAGAATGAGTCCAGATGTGCTTCGGAAACTACTACTGGTCTTCCAGGGAACGATCAAAACATAGACAGTTTGGGACATTACTCCCATGGAGAAAAGTCCGCATGGTGAATGTTGTATTCCATTTTGATGCGATTTCTGTGTTTCATCAACACTCTAAAGGTCCACAGATAATAGAATGCCTCCAGATTTGCTTGGGAAACTACTACTGGTCTTCCAGGGAATGATCAAAGCGAAGACAGTTTGAGACATTACTCCCATGGAGAAAAGTCCGCATTGGTGCCTGTTGTATTCAATGTCGATGCAATTTCTGTGTTTCATCAACACTCTGAAGGTCGGAAGATTACAGCATGCCTCCATATGTGCTTCGGAAACTACTACGAGTCTTCAAGGGAACGATCAAAGCGTAGACAGTTTGAGACATTACTCCCATGGAGAAAAGTAAGCATGGTGCCTGTTGTTTTCTAACCCGATGCAACTTCTGTGTTTCATCAACACTCTGAAGGTCCACCGCTTACAGAATTCCTCCAGTTGTGCTTTGGAAACTACTACTAGTCTTCCAGGGAACGATCAAAGCGTAGACAGTTTGAGACATTACTCCCATGGAGAAAAGTCCGCATGGTGCCTTTTGTATTCAATCCCGATGCAATTTATTTGTTTCATAAACCTTCTGATAGTCCACAGATTACATAATGCCTCCAGATGTGCTTCGGAAACTACTACTGGTCCTCCAGGGAATGATCAAAGCGTAGACAGTTTGAGACATTACTCCCATGGAGAAAAGTCCGCATGGTGCCTGTTGAATTCAATCTCGATGCAATTTCTGTGTTTCATCAACGCTCTGAAGATCCAAAGATAACTGAATGCCTCCAGATGTGCTCCGGAAACTACTACTAGTCCTAACTGGAAATATCTAAGCGTATCCAGTTTGAGACATTAATCCCATGAAGAAACGTGCGTATGGTGGTTTTTTATTCAATCCCTATGCAATTTCTGTGTTTCATCAACACAATGAAGGTCAACAGTTTACAGAATGAGTCCAGATGTGCTTCGGAAACTACTACTGGTCTTCCAGGGAACGATCCAAGCGGAGACAGTTTGAGAAATTACTCCCATGGAGAAAAGTCCTCATGGGGAATGTTGTATTCAATCCCGAAGCAATTAATTTTTTTCATCAACACTCTGAAGGTCCACAGATTACATAATGCCTACAGATGTTCTTCGGAAACTACTACTGGTCCTCCAGGGAATGATCAAAGTGTAGACAGTTTGAGACATTACTCCCATGAAGAAAAGTCCGCATTGGTGCCTGTTGTATTCAATCTCGATGCAATTTCTGTGTTTCATCAACACTCTGAAGGTCGGAAGATTACAGCATGCCTCCAGATGTGCTTCGGAAACTACTACGAGTCTTCCAGGGAACGATCAAAGCGTAGTCAGTTTGAGACATTACTCCCATTGAGAAAAGTGAGCATGGTGCCTGTTGTTTTCTAACCCGATGCAACTTCTGTGTTTCATCAACACTCTGAAGGTCCACTGGTTACAGAATGCCTCCAGTTGTGCTTTGGAAACTACTACTAGTCTTCCTGGGAACGATCAAAGCGTAGACAGTTTGAGACATTACTCCCATGGAGAAAAGTCCGCATGTTGCCTTGTGTATTCAATCCCGTTGCATTTTATTTGTTTCATAAAACTTCTGATAGTCCACAGATTACATAATGCCTCCAGATGTGCTTCGGAAACTACTACTGGTCCTCCAGGGAATGATCAAAGCGTAGACAGTTTGAGACATTACTACCATGGAGAAAAGTCCGCATGGTGCCTGTTGAATTCCATTTCGATGCAATATCTGTGTTTCATCAACGCTCTGAAGGTCCAAAGATAACTGAAAGCCTCCAGATGTGCTCCGGAAACATCTACTGGTCTCCCAGGAATCGATCAAAGCGTAGACAATTTGAGACATTACTCCCATGCAGAAACGTTCGCATGGTGCCTGTTGTATTCAATCATGATGCAATTTATTTGTTTCATCAACACTCTGAAGGTCCACAGATTACATAATGCCTCCAGATGTACTTTGGAAACTACTAATGGTCCTCCAGGAAATTATCAAAGCGTAGACAGTTTAAAATATTACTCCCATGGAGAAATGTCCGCATGGTGACTGTTGTATTCAATCTCGATTCAATTTCTGTGTTTCATCATCACTCTGAGGATCCACAGATTACAGAGTGCCTAAAGATGTGCTTCGGAAACTACTACTGGTCCTACAGGGAAATATCTAAGCGTAGACAGTTTGATACATTATTCCCATGAAGAAACGTGCGTATGGAGACTTTTGTATTCAATCCCGATGCAATTTCTTTGTTTCTTCAACACACTGAAGGTCTACAGATTACAGAATGGGTCCAGATGTGCTTCGGAAACTACTACTGGTCTTCCAGTGAACGATCAAAGCATAGACAGTTTAAGACAATACTCCCATGGAGAAACGTCCGCATGGTAAATGTTATATTCAATCCCGATGCAATTCCTGTTTTTTATCAACACTCTGAAGGTCCACTGATTACAGAATGCCTCAAGTTGTGCTTTGGAAACTACTACTGGTTTTCCAGGGAACGATCCAAGCGGAGATTGTTTGAGACATTACTCCCATAGAGAAAAGTCCGCATGGCGCCTGTTATATTCAATCCCGATGCAATTTCTGTGTTTCATCAACACTCTGAACGACCACAGATTAATGAATGCCTCCACATGTGCTTCGGAATCTACGACTTGTCTCCCAGGAATCGATCAAAGCGTAGACAGTTTGAGACATTACTCCCATGGACAAAAGTCCGCATGGTGCCTCTTGTATTCAATGACGATGCAATTTCTGTGTTTCATCAACACTCTGAATGTCCAAAGATTACTGAATGCCTCCAAATGTGCTTCGGAAACTACTACGAGTCTTCCAGGGAACGATCAAAGCGTAGACAGTTTGAGACATTACTCCCATGGAGAAAAGTAAGCATGGTGTCTGTTGTTTTCTAACCCGATGCTACTTCTGTGTTTCATCAACACTCTGAAGGTCCACCGGTTACACAATGCCTCCAGTTGCGCTTTGGAAACTACTACTAGTCTTCCAGGGAACGATCAAGTGGTAGACAGTTTGAGACATTACTCCCATGGAGAAAAGTCCGCATGGTGCCTGTTGTATTCAATCCCGATGCAATTTATTTGTTTCATAAACCTTCTGATAGTCCACAGATTACATAATGCCTCCAGATGTACTTTGGAAACTAGTACTGTTCCTCCAGGGAATGATCAAAGCGTAGACAGTTTGAGACATTACTCCCATGGAGAAAAGTCCGCATGGTGCCTGTTGAATTCAATCTCGATGCAATTTCTGTGTTTCATCAACGCTCTGAAGGTCCAAAGATAACTGAATGCCTCCAGATGTGCTCCGGAATCTACTACTAGTCAAAACTGGAAATATCTAAGCGTATCCAGTTTGAGACATTACTCCCATGAAGAAACGTGCGTATGGTGGCTTTTTTATTCAATCTCTATGTAATTTCTGTGTTTCATCAACACACTGAAGGTCAACAGTTTACAGAATGAGTCCAGATGTGCTTCGGAAACTACTACTGGTCTTCCAGGGAACGATCAAAACATAGACATTTTGAGACATTACTCCCATGGAGAAAAGTAAGCATGGTGCCTGTTGTATTCAAACCCGATGCAACTTCTGTGTTTCATCAACACTCTGAAGATCCACAGATTACATAATGCCTCCAGATGTGCTTCGGAAACTACTAATGGTCCTCCAGGAAAATTATCAAAGCGTAGACAGTTTGAGACATTACTCCCATGGAGAAAAGTCCGCATGGTGACTGTTCTATTCAATCTCGATGCAATTTCTTTGCCTCATAAACACTCTGAAGGTCCACAGATTACATAATGCCTCCAGATGTTATTCGGAAACTACTACTGGTCCACCAGGGAATGATCAACGAGTAGACAATTTGAGAGATTATTCCAATGGAGAAAAGTCCGAATGGTGCCTGTTGTATTCAATCTCAATGCAATTTCTGCTTTTCATCAACACTCTGAAGGTCCAAAGATTACTGAATGCCTCCAGATATGCTTCGGAAACCACTACTAGTCTTCCAGGGAACGATCAAAGCATAGACAGTTTGAGACATTACTCCCATGGAGAAATGTCCGCATGGTGACTGTTGTATTCAATCTCGATGCAATTTCTGTGTTTCATCATCACTCAGAATATCCACAGATTACAGAGTGCCTCCAGATGTGCTTCGGAAACTACTACTGGTCCTACAGGGAAATATCTAAGCGTAGACAATTTGATACATTACTCCCATGAAGAAACGTGCGTATGGAGACTTTTGTATTCAATCCCGATGCCATTTCTTTGTTTCATCAACACACTGAGGGTCAACAGATTACAGAATGGGTCCAGATGTGCTTCGGAAACTACTACTGGTCTTCCAGGGAACGATCAAAGCATAGACAGTTTAAGACATTACTCCCATGGAGAAACGTCCGCATGGTGAATGTTATATTCAATCCCGATGCAATTCCTGTGTTTTATCAACCCTCTGAAGGTCCACTGATTACAGAATGCCTCAAGTTGTGGTTTGGAAACTACTACTGGACTTCCAGGGAACGATCAAAGAGTAGACAATTTCAGTATTACTGCATGGAGAAAAGTCTGCATGGTGAATGTTGTATTCAAGGTCGATGCAATTTCTGCGTTTCATCAACACTCTGAAGGTCCACAGATTACATAATGCCACCAGATGTTATTCGGAAACTACTACTGGTCCTCCAGGGAATGATCAACGAGTAGACAATTTGAGAGATTATTCCATTGGAGAAAAGTCCGAATAGTGCCTGTTGTATTCAATCTCAATGCAATTTCTGCTTTTCATCAACACTCTGAAGGTCCAAAGATTACTGAATGCCTCCAGATGTGCTTTGGAAACTACTAGTGGTTCTTCCACGGAACGATCAAATCGTAGACAGTTTGAGACATTACTCCCATGGAGAAAAGTAAGTATGGTGCCTGTTGTATTTAATCACAATGCAATTTCTATGTTTCACCAACACTCTGAAGGTCCACAGGTTACATAATGCCTCCAGATGTGCTTTGGAAACTACTACTGGTCCTATAGGGAAATATCTAAGCGTAGACAGTTTGAGACATTAATCCCATGAAGAAACGTGGGTATGGAGGCTTTTGTATTCAATCTCGATGCAATTTCTGTGTTTCATCAACACACTAAAGATCAACAGATTGCAGAATGAGTCCAGATGTGCTTCGGAAACTACTACTGGTCTTCCAGGGTGGGATAAAAGCATAGACAGATTGAGATATTACTCCCATGGAGAGAAGTCCGCATGGTGAATGTTTTATTCCATCTCGATGCAATTTCTGTGTTTCACCAACACTCTGAAGGTCCACAGATTATAGAATGCCTCCAGATTTGCTTTCCGAAACTACTACTGGTCTTCCAGGGAACGATCATTGCGTAGGCAATTTGAGACATGACTCCCATCGAGAAAAGTCCGCATGGTGCCTGTTGTTTTCAATTGCGATGAAATTTCTATCTTCCATCAACGTTCTGAAGGTCCACAAATTACACAATGTCTCCAGATGTGCTTCGGAAACTACTACTGGTCCTACAGGGAAATATCTAAGCGTAGACAGTTTGAGACATTACTCCCATGAAGAAACGTGCGTATGGAGGCTTTTTTATTCAATCCCTATCCAATTTCTGTGTTTCATCAACACACTGAAGGTCAACAGATTACAGAATGAGTCCAGATGTGCTTCGGAAACTACTACTGGTCTTGCAGGGAACGATGAAAGCATATACAGTTTGAGATTTTTCTCCCATGGAGAAAAGTCCGCATAGTGAATGTTGTATACCATCTCGATGCAATTTCTGTGTTTCACCAACACTCAGAAGGTCCACAGATTATGGAATGCCTCCAGATTTGCTTCGGAAACTACTACTTGTTTTCCAGGGAACGATCATTGCGTGGGCAGTTTGAGACATGACTACAATGGAGAAAAGTCCGCATGGTGACTGTTATATTCAATCCCGATGCTATTTTTGTGTTTCATCAACACTCTGAAGGTCCACAGATTACAGAATGCCTCCAGATGTGCTTCGGAAACTACTACTGGTCTTCCTGGAACATATCAAAGCGTAGATAGTTTGAGACGTTACTCCCATGATGAAAAGTCCGCATTGTGCATGTTGTATTCAACCCCTATGCAATTTCTGTGTTTTATCAATACTCTGAAAGTCCACAGATTACAGAATGCCTCCAGATGTGCTTCGGAACCTACTACTGGTCTTCCAGGGATCGATCAAAGCGTAGAAAGTTTGAGACATTACTCCCATGGGGAAAAGTCTGCATGAATTCTCGGTTCCACAAAACCAATTACAGCAAAATAAGCATCTCCGGTTTAAAGGCTATGACAGGGATTTTCCAAGCCCTTTATAGCTCCTAGGTCTCCGTGAGACACCCTATTGTAGTGCAGAAATGAAGCAGTTGCTGAAGTGAAGCACATCCTGTTCATCAAAGAGAACTACTGACGGATGTGTTATGGAAAAGTGTTCTTCTCCCCGTGTCCAGTGAAACTCTGTTGCGATCATGAGTAGCTGCCATCTACGATCACTGTTTGTAGGTAATGTCTAGTAAAGTCATCAGAAGACCGAAATCAGTTGCAAAACAATTTAGTAAAGATATCTGTATGGTTCGAAAGTTGGCAGTTGGCAATTAGCGCAAAGCTATGAAAAGTGTGGGGTTATCCGCAAGAGTGCTACTAGGAATCCGTTAAACATCGGCTACACGATAAATCAAATCTAAAAGCCGTAATTTTAAATTAATACCTAAGAATTACAGTTACGAACTACTTAAGTGGAAAGAAGAGAGAGAAAATGATGCGGGGAAGACAAACCAAAGACTGCGTTTATTTGGCGGAACAGTTAAAATATGTAACAGATCTACTGAAGAGTCTAGCTACACTGTGCTTGTCCGTCTCCTTTCGAAGTACTGCTGCGCGGTGTGGAATTGATACCAGATGGAATTAACGGAGTACATCGAGAAACTTCAAAGAAGCGCTGCTCGTTTTGTATTAATATGGAATAGGGGAGAGAGTGTCACTGCATGATACACAGTTAGGGGAGGACGTCATCAAAACGAAGGCGTTTTTCGTTGCGGCGGAAACTTCTCACGGATTTTCAGTCATTAACTTTCTTCTCCGAACGTGAAAATATTTTGTTAACGCTGACCTACATAGGGAGAAAAGATCATCATAGTAAAATAAGGGAAATAAGAGCTCGCACTGACAGATATACGTGTTAGTTATTCCACCACGCTGTTCGAGATTGGAATAATAGAGAACTATTGTGAAGGTGGTTCGATAAACCCTCTGCCAAGCACTTAAGTGTGATTTGCAGTCTACCCATGTACATATAGATGTAGATAGTGGACGCTCATATCATTAAAAGTACCCCGTAACTCAACAGGAGGAAACGCATAAATCACTGCATGAAGGATTATAATTAGTGTGTTCATGATATGTTGAAATGTCTGTGTACAGTCGCTTGATAAGACTGTTGCCCTGTTTGATTCTGTTTGTCTGCAGTTGGTTCTACTAACTGTCCCAGAAGGACTGAGAAGTTTCAGTGATAATCTGACGTTAAGTGCAAGCAACTCGTTCTGCGCATCAGTATGTCAGTACCTTAAGTGATCCATTTATATTCCATGTGTAATCGAGACCCATATTTATAAAGTTCGTCCATTAGCCTATCTTGTGTGACCAGGTCTTTTTATGTGTCTTTTCAGGTTTGTCTTGCATTTGGTACTTGAGCTGCTTTTCGTCTGCTAGAAGCACAGGATAACCAATTTTGTACCGCTTACGTGGGCAAAGAGTTCTATCGGTGCTGTTCGACAGCTTCGTGGTTGTCAAGTTGGTATTGTCCGTTTCCCGTGTGGGCTTTCCATGCGCTCCGAGCCGAGCGGTGGCTGTCGGTGGATGTATGGCTCTGAGCGCTATGGGACGTAACTTCTGAGGTCATCAGTCCCCAAGAACTTAGAATTACTTAAACCTAACTAACCTAAGGACATCACACACATCCATGCCCGAGGCAGGATTCGAACCTGCAACCGTAGCAGTCGCGCGGTTCCGTACTGAACTCGGTGGATGTAGCTGTGCTCTTAAGTGAGCCCTCTCCGGCCAGTGATGAGATAGGTCGTAGCTTCAAACGCGGTCTTCATGCGTGGAGCCGTTCGGAAAAGCTCTTGCCCTGAATGAAGTGTTTCGATTACTTCTTGCTTTATATTGCTCTTAATAGGATGCTTGAGTCTATGATTTTGTCAGTGTCCGGAGTTTGCTTTGTTCCTTTCTACTATTGTTGTGTCAATGCGCTCTACGGGATATGGTAAGCCTGAGTTAATGTGCTTTAAAGCTTTGTGAATATGACAGAACTTGTGTTTTCGTGTATGTGCGATATTTCTTTTTATGTATTGTAGTTTATCGCATGTTCTATTTTCTGCTGTGATCTCGAGTTGTCTTTATTCTCTGAGCGTTGCGCTCTATTACTGAATCTCAATAGTTGGTCCGTGTTATTTTAACTGATAAGTGATGGGTGAATATTTGCGTTACTGCATTTCCGTGTTTTGTGGGAACGTGTAGCAGCTGCCTTTGTTTAATGGGGGCCATATGTTTCTCGAATCATTGGGGCCTTCCGCCTTGATGGTTTTATTATGAATTCGGTGTGATTCATGATCTATTCGTTCTTACAGTGGTGTACTCTCATTGATTTATACATTTAGCGATTTTCACTCACATCTGTTTGAAACAGTTGGATGTGCAACTCAGGTGACTTCTTTTCATGATGCTTGCGTGAATTCTCAGGTGGTGTATTTGCTGTAACAAGATGTTTCAATCGGTGTAAACCCCTTTGATGTTAGTGCATGCAGGCAATGCAGGTAATGTTCCTCTGAATTTCGTCGTTTTCGTGTGAAGCTTGATTGGATAACTGAAGTCATATGTTTCTGTTCCCTTTCCTCTCTTTTCCCTCACGTATGCATAGTTAAATTGCGCTATGTAATTTCTTCTTGCCAGATCAGATTAGTTTATTTCGTGTTCAGGCACAACTTAAGTATATCTACAGAATGTCCACCCATAATTCTTTGTGGCTATTTTTGAATAAATGTGTTTCATGAATACTCAAATCGTGTGTCCTCTAACTACTTCAGAACGCACCAAATAGCTGCCAGACTTGCAACTCGATGCTCTTAACTGCTTCTTTCTTTGAAATATTAGCCTGATTTTTATATGCTGCACAAAAAGACAGTGATACCGAAGTACCCAGAGAGAGGAATGAGTAGAACTAATGTGCCAAATTCACAATCCATTGATTAATTATACAGGTTCATTTAACGATGTTATGTACTATGGTTAGATTTAGTATTGCATTAACTGCATGCAAATTTTTTTTTTTCCGCTATTCTCAAACAACCTCTGTGCCGGTTGGTGAACTCACGAAGGGACTGAAGAGAAATTTAATGAGCCGAGGAAAGTGAATGAAAAGCTATTTGATGACTTAGAAGCTGCGAATCTTAAGCTCGAACGGAACGTGGAAAGTAAAGCGAATGACTTTAGAAGATGCTACGGGATGAAATTGCGATCGAGATAGCGAAAACGTCGAGGGTCGTCGAGAAGCGTCTGTGAAGCTGAAAGCGAGCAGTTGCCGCTAAACAGAGTGCTCGAAGAACAGGAGAACAGGGTTATGGCGACGTTCGTGGCTGTCCCAAAGTGAACGCGTAGAGCTACTGTCCCGAGCTGAGAGAGCGGCTGCCGGGCGTTTGGAAGCCACGAAGGGTCAGGCAGAGCAGAGAATCAGCGCGATACGTACTCTGTCTTTTGCTGCGCCCGAGTTCCTGCTCCAAAGACCTACCGAGAGCAGGGAGTTAACGTCGCAGAGACAGAGAGCACCAGTTCGGCCGCAGGCGGTGGCGATAAAGCAACAGACTGCCGGCTACTGTGAGCAACACCCAGGTCTGGTCCAGAGGGGACGATACGTAGCTCGTGACTTGAAGAAACGTGTGGCTCACCTCAAAGCAGGTTGTCCCGAAATTGAAGTAGACAGTTCCTGCGAATTAGTATGCACAGAGGACATTCTTGGCAACCGGAATCAAATAATAACTGTATCCTTTTACCGACCTCCCAATTCAGATGATGTTGTTGTTGTCTTCAGTCCTGAGACTGGTTTGATGCAGCTCTCCATGCTACTCTATCCTGTGCAAGCTGCTTCATCTCCCAGTACATACTGCAACCTACATCCTTCTGAATCTGCTTAGTGTACTCATCTCTCGGTCTCCCTCTACGATTTTTACCCTCCACGCTGCCCTCAAATGCTAAATTTGTGATCCCTTGATGCCTCAAAACATGTCCTACCAACCGATCCCTTCTTCTAGTCAAGTTGTGCCACAAACTTCTCTTCTCCCCAATCCTATTCAATACCTCCTCATTAGTTACGTGATCTATCCACCTTATCTTCAGTATTCTTCTGTAGAACCACATTTCGAAAGCTTCTATTCTCTTCTTGTCCAAACTAGTAATCGTCCATGTTTCACTTCCATACATGGCTACACTCCAAACAAATACTTTCAGAAACGACTTCCTGATACATAAATCTATATTCGATGTTAACAAATTTCTCTTCTTCAGAAACGCTTTCCTTGCCATTGCCAGTCTACATTTTATATCCTCTCTACTTCGACCATCATCAGTTATTTTACTTCCTAAATAGCAAAACTCCTTTCCTACTTTAAGTGTCTCATTTCCTAATCTAATTCCCTCAGCATCACCCGATTTAATTTGACTACATTCCATTATCCTCGTTTTGCTTTTGTTAATGTTCGTCTTATATCCTGCTTTCAAGACACTGTCCATTCCGTTCAACTGCTCTTCCAAGTCCTTTGCCGTCTCTGACAGAATTACAATGTCATCGGCGAACCTCAAAGTTTTTACTTCGTCTCCATGAATTTTAATACCTACTCCGAATTTTTCTTTTGTTTCCCTTACTGCTTGCTCAATATACAAATTAAATAACATCGGGGAGAGGCTACAACCCTGTCTCACTCCTTTCCCAACCACTGCTTCCCTTTCATGCCCCTCGACTCTTATTACTGCCATCTGGTTTCTGTACAAATTATAAATAGCCTTTCGCTCCCTGTATTTTACCCCTACCACCTTTAGAATTTGAAAAAGAGTATTCCAGTCAACATTGTCAAAAGCTTTCTCTAAGTCTACAAATGCTAGAAACGTAGGTTTGCCTTTTCTTAATCTTTCTTCTACGATAAGTCGTAAGGTCAGTAATGCCTCACGTGTTCCAACATACAGTAGCTGAAAGGTTCAAAGACGAGTTGAGTTTAATTTCAAACGCGTACCCGACTCATACAAATATAGTTCGTGGTGCCTTTAATCTATCCTCGACATGTTAGTGAAAATACATGTTTAATTCCGGAGGTACGCATAAAACATCATCCGAAATTTTGCTAAACGCTTTCTCCGACAACTATTTCGAGCAGTTACTTCATGAATAGTAAAAGGTTGTGAAAACCGCGCTTTACCTGTTAACACGGAATAATCCTGAACTAGTAACGAGGATTAAAACGGATACTGGTATTATTGAACGTACCCGGACCCCCAAGTCCTCCACAAATAAACGAAATATATACCTGTTCAAAAAGCACATAAAAATTCACATAACATCTTCCTCCACTCCTTCCACATTAATAATTTCACTGCAGACCAGATGTGACTTGAATGCAAAGAAATAGTATCGGCGGCAATTCAGAGATTTACACCAAATAAATTAACAAACGACACAGTTCATCCTCATTGGTACACAAAACGCGTCAAAACACTGTTGCAGAAACAACGAAACAAACATACCAAATTTAAACGGAAACAAAATCTCCAACATTGGCGATCTTTTAAAGAGACTCGAAATTTAGCGCTGACCTCAATGCGACATGCTTATAATAGTTTTCACAACGAAACTTTATCTCCAAACCTGGCAGAAAATTCAGACAGATTCTGTTCGCATGTGAAGTATGCTAGCGGCAAGACACAATCAATGCCTTCTCTGCGCGATAGCAATGGAGATACTATCGAAGACAGTGCTGACAAAACAGAGCTACTAAACACAGTTATCCGAAATGCCTTCACAAAGGAACACGAAGTAAATATTCAAGAATTCGAAACAAGATCAGGTGCCAACATGAGTAACGTCGAAGTAGATATCCTTGGAGTAGTGAAGCAACTTGAATTACTTAATAAACGCATGTCTTCTGGCCCAGAGTGTATACCAATTAGGTTCCTATCAGAATTTGGTGGTGCAAGTCATCGAGTAAAACAGAAGTGATTCCTGGCGTTCTCCAGGGTCCTTTGCTGTTCCTCATCTCTATAAACGATTTGGGAGACAATCTGAGCATCCGTCTTTGATTGTTTGCAGATGACCCTGTCGTTTATCGGCTAATAAAGTCATCAGAAGATCAAAACAAATTGCAAAGCCATTTAGAAAAGGTATCTGGATGGTGCGAAAATTGGCAATTGACCCTAAATAACGGAAAGTGTGAGGTCATCCACATGAGTGCTAAACGTAATCCGTTAAACTTCGGTTACACAATAAATCAGAAAAATCTAAAGGTCGTAAATACCTAGGAATTATTATTACGAACAACTTAAATTGTAAGTCACACACAGAGTATGTTCTGGGGAAGGCTAACCCAAGACTGCATCTTACTGGCAGGAGACTTAGGAAGTGTAATAATCTGCTAAGGAGACTGCCTACACTATGCTTGTCCGTTATCTTTTAGAATACTGCTGTGCGGTGTGGGATCCTTACCACATAGGACTGACGGGGTGCATCGAAAAAGTGTATTATCACGATATAGGGGAGAGAGTGTGACTGAAATGTTGGAGGCTTTGGGATGGAGATCATTAAAACAAAGGCGTTTTTCGTTGCAGAGGAAGCTTCCTACGAAATTTCAATCACCAACGTTCTCCTCCGAATGCTAAAATATTCTGCTGACGGAGACCAACATAGGGAGAAACGATCAACATAATAAAATAACGGAAACCAGACCTCGCATTGAAAGATATATATGTTCGTTTCTTCTGCGCTCTATACGAGATTGGAATAATAGGGAATTGTGAAGGTTGTTCGATGAAATGGCTCAAATGGCTCTGAGCACTATGGGACTCAACTTCTGAGGTCATCAGTCCCCTAGAACTTAGAACTACTTAAACCTAACTAACCTAAGGACATCGCACACATCCATGCCCGAGGCAGGATTCGAACCTGTAACCGTAACGGTCGAGCGGGGTTCGATGAACCCTCTGCCAGCCACTTAAATATAATTTGCAGAGTATCCATGTAAATGTAGATGTATAGGGGCTGATGGAGTTGGAGCCTCAGGGAATAAAGTGCAAAGAGGGTCTCGGAACGCGAGGATAAGTGCGATTACAGGGAAAGCAATGTTGCGGGAGGCTTTCGCGGCGGAGGACAGACCTTCGCGAGAGAAAGGCAAAGTTTCTGTTTTAAGCATTTCCTTTCACTACGTGAGTTTCAGTTGTTCCTGAACTCGGTTAACTGAATTCACCCTATGCCTGGTCGGAACTGTTCGAATTTGTGCTTTCCCCAGTGTGGCCCAGCACACACTACTGGATTCATGCGTTGTTTCTTAGCAGGGGAACCTGCCATGCCAATGAGGACCAGATCGCGGCGTTGTGCGACAGTAAGGGAATTTCGGCAGGCTTTCCTTTCAGCGCCGGGCGGAGTAGCCATGAGGTTTGAGGCGCATTTCACGGATTGAGAGTCCTTCCTGCCGGAGGTTCGAGTCCTGTCTCTTGCATGGGTTATGTGTTGTTCTTAGTTGGGGTTAGTGTAAGTGATGATCTCTGCAATTTGGTACTTTAGGAATTCACTCACACACATTCCTTTCAGCCTACTGGTCGGAGGCTGCACGAGCCCACACAACATTATCGTAATACTCTTCTTTAAATATTCTGGATTTACGAGCGCCGCCCGTTTGCTCGAACACATGGTACAGGCTAATCATTTTTGTTTTATACGTTCGGAGAAGCAGAGCTGATCAGTATTTGCCTGACTATAATGCCAACCCACATGTGTCACATCATCCCAGCTGCCAAATGCAGCCGGCCGGTGTGGCCATGAGGTTCTAGGCGCTTCAGTGTGATGTCATTTGGTTAGTTAGGTTGAAGTAGTTCTAAGTTATAGGGGACTGATGTCTCATCGTTTTGCAAAATGAAAGGATGATTTGGAAGCATTTAAAGCGGTGCAATAAGAGTTCGAGTACGATTTGGGGGAGTATGTGTCTAAGTATACGATCTAGTCACGCGGTGCGCAAACGCACGATTCCAGTTGCGGGCGCAGTCGAAAACCTAGACCAGAGTGACTGACCGTACGCGGCCACCCTAGTTCCTTTGGGAACAACTGGGGAATAGAAAAACGTAGGGTAAATCAGTACAGGAATGAAGGGGCACACGTACGCGGTCACGAGAACCCTGGAAGCAGTGGGATCAAAAACCATTTTTATGCGTTTCTGTCTGTAAAACATCTGGGAGTGTGCGTGCGGAACGATTTGAAGTGGAATGATCATATAAAATTAATTGTTGGTAAGGCGGGCACCAGGTTGAGATTCATTGGGAGAGTCCTTAGAAAATGTAGTCCATCAACAAAGGAGGTGGCTTACAAAACACTCGTTCGACCTATACTTGAGTATTGCTCATCAGTGTGGGATCCGTACCAGATTGGGTTGACGGAGGAGATAGAGAAGATCCGAAGAAGAGCGGCGCGTTTCGTCACAGGGTTATTAAGCGTGATAGCGTTACGGAGATGTTTAGCAAACTCAAGTGGCAGACTCTGCAAGAGAGGCGCTGTGCATCACGGTGTAGCTTGCTGTCCAGGTTTTGAGAGGGTGCGTTTCTGGATGAGGTATCGAATATATTGCTTCCCCCCGCTTATACCTCCCGAGGAGATCACGAATGTAAAATTAGATTCGAGCGCGCACGGAGGCTTTCCGGCAGTCTTTCTTCCCGCGAACCGTACGCGACTGGAACAGAAAAGGGAGGTAATGAGAGTGGCACGTAAAGTGCCCTCCGCCACACACCGTTGGGTGGCTTGTGCAGTAGATGTAGATGTAGTAGCGACAACAACGGGCGGTCGTAGTGAGACCGATTACGGGGCTGGGATCAGCTGAGTGGTGATAGCAATAACGGGTGGCGGTGATTTGGGAACAACTGGGGAATAGAAAAAAATAGGGCAAATCAGTACAGGAATGAAGAGAGACGCGAACGCAATCACAAAACCCTGGAAGCAGTGGGATCAGAAACCACTTTAATGCCTTTCTGTCTGTTTTAATTATTCGGGAGCTGACCGTTTGGTTTTAAACTTTGTTTTCTGCGTTTAATTTGATTGGGAAACCGTTGAGATTGAACTTAACATATACATGGATGGACATGAGAAATGAAAGGTGTAAGTAGGCTGTTTAGGTTTTTATGTTGGTAACGCCACATAGCGCTCTGTATGAAAATCACTGATTATGCTGTGTGCAGTCTGTGGCTGGTTGGCATTGTTGAAATATTCGCTAATGTAGTGTTGGGCAGTTGGATGTGAACAGCGCTTAGCGTAGCGCAGTTGGAGGTGAGCCGCCAGCAGTGTTGGATGTGGGGAGAGAGATGACAGAGTTTTGAGAGCGGATGATCTGGACGTGTGTCCATCAGAGTAAATTTGTAGGACTTGATTTCTAGTTAGTGCCTTCAATAGTTAGAATCTTTTAAGTATCTGGCAGTACTGGCGCTCGCTATATTGCAGTAGTTCGAGTAAGGAAGATTTTTATGAGGTTAGTGATTCATGAAAGGTATAGGTTATTGTTAGTCGGGGCCATTCTTTTGTAGGGATTTTATAAGTCAGATTGCGTTGCGCTAAAATATTGTGAGTCCGTTTAGTGATGATCAGAGTAAGTAAAGAGAAATGTCTGAGTACGTTGAGTTTTGCTCAGCTGTTTGAAAATCAAATAACGTAAAGGAGATTATCAGCACAATCATTCATAAATTTTTCTAAAGGGAGTTTTCAAAGGTTGCAATAAATTTTTTATCTGTGATTATTACTTTAGGTATGAAATATTCTATTGCAGATTAATAAAAACGAATTTCTTTGAATGTTCCCAAAATAATGATTCAAGTTTAATTTTTATTCAAGGACTACTGCTGTTTGTACAAGAATGAAAATATTATTTTCCATCGAACTTAGCAAAGATTTTCACGTTGCACTGGATTTTTGTTTACTGGATATAGCCCGACTAGCTTTGAAGCATAAGACTATCTTTACTTTATGAATTCTTTTTTATATTTGTAAGCTCTCCTGAAGAATTATCCACTTTTAAATACACTTCACGATATGTTCCTAATTTTGAATGAAAATTTAAAAGAGCTGCAGCTTGTATCCACCTGTGAATGCACAAGATAAAATCTACTATCTCTTTGTATTCTGCGTATGGAATGCTGTGAAAAGAAACACTTTTTTATTTTCTTTCACCTCTACCTGTACCCTTTTTAGGATGTGGTCGTTATTGCGATGGTATATTTTAATCTGCCGCTGTTCCAGAATGCTCGCTCACGGCGCAGCTCCGTACTGCCAGCGATATCCAATAAAATGCTGGAAATTCTAAAATAAAATGGGTAATGTCCGGTGCGAACTTTGCAGTAATTGTGACAAACAGATTTTACTAGATAAATATATTTTAACAGAAACAATTAAAATCTTTACACACCGTTTACAATCCCAGCTACAAATGGCGTCGATCATCGACTTATGACAAATGAAGACTACGTAATAGCCTAATGCAACGTTGCGGGTTCCTCTCCCATTTAGTCTGTGCAGAAGGCAAGCGATTCTACTACAATAAATTGCCAATTTATATCTTACCTAATTTTTGTACAGTCTTTGTCGTTTTTGATAACATATCCTTTCTTCTGTAGCGGTTTTCACATCCTCCGCCACAGATAGTATTTAACAGTCTTTGAATAATCATTTATAATAGCAAAATTCATAATTTTCTTTTAAATGTCCTTTTGAAATACAATTAACAGAAACACATATAAATTATTTGTTGCAATGAACATTATACATCGAAATGTTCTTTTAACTTTCAATTTGGATGCGTGCTGCCAGAAAACGTTACACCACGAAAGCAGAGACTGCTCATGAGGGGACCGTGAGCAGAATAGGAATGCCTTGGCGGGACCACCACAGTTGGAGAAAATCGAACCCGCTGATCCACAACATAATCCACTTAACGACAATGAGTGGCGGGAACTCTCGCGACAGAATGGTGCGGAACAGGACGGATCTCTGAGCAAGGTAAGTGCGAATGTTCTACACGTGGAAAAATCCAGCACACGGGACGATTTGTGACAGTAGACTGCAGGCAGTAAGGTTTCAGCTTTTATGCCAGATATCACCACCTCTATTAGAATATCAGCACCCAGAACGCACTTGAGCTGCATCTGCCTGTGTTCGATTACAGGTGAGGCAGCGTTTCGTAATTATGTGTGGCTACAGAGGCAGCGTGCAATATTTCTGCAAGGGACTTCTGTCGACTTTTTGAGTACACGCCACACGGAGATGATGCTCTGTACTGGGTGAAACGAGGTCCGACACGATGCTACGACGTGCTCCGTGACTTTTGCCACTTCAGTGTATAAATGTACCGGATATCTCTCTTAAAAGTCTTCAGGCACATTTCTTCTGGCTTTTCAGTAGATATTTTAAATGTGTAGATGCAGTCAGTCCAAACGTGTACTGGTCATCACGTCGAAGGAAAGCTTCGGTTTGTTTCCGTTACACGCGAAATGCTTTTTGAAGCGGAATTTTACATTCTCATTCGATAGAGCGGCCCGAGATGAGTCCAGCTTGGTATTCGTTTTAGCGATGCGTATTAGCAGGAAAACTAGAAAACGGAGAGCGGCGGTAGCAATCAATTTGGGCCAGGGCCTTGTTGTCGCTGTTAGAGTATCGGTTATTCTTAGAGTTTTCCCGCTCCTGTTAATACAAATGGATGAAGCGAAAAACGTTGTAGACTAGTTTGTGGCCCGTCCATCCGAATGGGTACGTGAAATTCCGCTTTGAAAATAAATTAATTTTTTTTTACCGGGAACAAACCGACGCTTTGCGGCGACAGTGGCACATCATGACAGGCGTAATGAACAGTATTAATTTCGACTGACTCCACCTACACATTCCAAACACGAAATTGAAAATATCTGTCGGAACACCAGAGCAAATGCGCCTGAAGACTCTTGGGTGGAATACCTACACAGAATATTGGAGAAATAGTGGCAAATATTTTGATAGGTGATACCAACCACAAGAACAAGAAAAAAAAATACCTTGAACGTGGGTCTGGAAATGCATACTTTGTGAGATCTCTACACTTGTCCATAGTGGCTGAAGACGTTCGGGTGTGAATATGTCCGCCTGACACGCAAGGTAGATATTAAATAAACAAATGATGTATGGCCACAGGTGCTGCCCCCATGATCCGTGAATCGAGCGAGGTGACGCAGTGGCTTGCACACTGGACTCGCATTCGGGAGGACGACGGTTCAATCCCGCGTCCGTCCATCCTGATTTAGGTTTTCCGTGGTTTCCCTAAATCACTCCAGGCAAATGCCGGGATGGTTCCTTTGAAAGGGCACGGCCGATTTTCTTCCCCGTCCTTCCCTAATCCGATGAGACCGATGACCTCACTGTCAGCTCTCCTTCCCCAAACAACCGAACCCCAACCCACGATCCGTCAATAGCGTTCACTACTGTACGTGCCTTTCCGTATTGACGTACTCCAGTGTACACAAGTCTGAGCACTGGGTAATCTACAGGCAGTTGTGTTGCATGTACTATAGTTTTAGCGTTGTTAGTGTGTGTTATTTTGTAGTAAATTGCTTTTAACAATAAGTATGTATCGCATTTATTTATTCAGAGTATGGCATTTAAGTACATTTCAGAATTGCATCACGTTATTCTACATTACATGTGTTCACAGACAAACATCTAGTCCCTGTAAGTCATATCGCAATGTTTACTGTCACTGTGATATTTGTAATGCACTGTGCACGAATGGGTTGGTAAATTTTCCATTTCTCTTCTGCTTGTTAACAATGGAAGCGTACTACCCCTAAAGTGACATGGCGGATATAATTATCTGCTATGGGTTAGCAGTTGGAAATAGCCCGTAAGCACGTTCCCACTACGCAGGAAAATACCCACGTTGCAGAGTACCATGCGATAAGTTGTTGACCCAAAGTTTTCGGCTTCTTAAGGACACGGATTTTCTAGCTTCCAAAAGACGAATAGTGGACGGAATGAGTCAGTTCACACACCTCAGATGCAGGAGGACATACCAGATTTGCTGGCCGAAAGACGTGCAACAGCAGTGTGGGTATTTGGCGATTGACACCAACAGAAGGCATAAGTCATCCTGTTGTCCGGCTGGTACTGCTTGAGCTATTGCTGTATCCGTAACACCTTCAACACATCGAGGCACTAATGCCAGAGGACCACGATAGCCAATCATAGTTGTGTCATTGGCCCATACAGAAGCGTGCTGCAGGTCCACTGTTTTCGACGAAGAATTTATATCTCTGATCCTGTGCGGTTCACAAAGGGTCGTGCTGTGAACTTCCATACTCAGCACGTGTGGGCTTATGAAAACCCATATGCTGCTGTACAAGGAGTACATCAACCTCATTTCTCCGTCAACTAATGGATAGACATTCTTGGTGATAAGTTACTAGGGCCATACATCCTACTCCAAACATTTAATGGAGCTCATTATCGTCAACTTCTTGTTAACATTTTGCTTACCTTGTCGGAGGAGGTACCACATCAGTAAAGACTACCGATGTGGTTTATGCATTATGTCACATTTCATCTGCAATGTGTGTGAATATCGGATGCTGACGCTTCATGTCTTTTGGAATGGTTGGGGCGGAGGGGGCACACCTTGGTCCCCTGTTCCCTCGACTTCAGTCCTCTGTAGTTTTGGTTATGGGAACAGTTCAAGGCGTTAGTCTTGCAGTACCACATGTATGTGAAATTAGAAATCGTCACCAGAGTCGGAGACTAGACTCTGACAAATCCCTTTAGATACAGTTTTGATATACATAATACAATGGAAATATGCTACTTGAAATTTGGCCCTTACATGAGGTCCTAGGGTGAACAATTTGTATAAAATTACTTAATAACTGTATTTTAAAAACAATTATTAATGCAAATCAAATGAAAGGAACACTAAATTCTTTAAATGAAATTCAAGTAAAAAATGAACTGGTGATTTATTGCAAAAAGTCTTCTTAGTACACAAGAAAACCAATAGACTAACTGTCTATCATGTTAGACTAATATTGACAATCAGCAAAATCATAATGTCCAGGGAAGGATAATGTGTTCATGCTGCACATTCCCTCCACGATGTTGAGGCGAAATAAATAAAAAAATTAAATTTATTGGTTTTTTGTAAAGAGGAAAAATTGTGGACATGGAATTGTAACTTCAGAATTTTTGAAAGGCCTTTCTTTTTTTACGGGCTGTATTGACCAGCTTGAATGCGGACTAATTCAGTGCTGCGTGAAATATGCCTGTAATATAATTTACCATTCCGATTAATTACATTTTTGAATTCTACGTCACTGTTGATTTAATCAGAGTTCTCACCTTAGACGTAGAATTAGTCCTTCTGCCACAATATTAATTCATTAGTCGCCCTCGATGTTCTTCTCTTTGTTGACCGTGTGTACCTTCCTAAGTCGGCATCGGTTCACTTCACGTAGACGGTGGAAACCAAGGAAATACAATGCTACGTCACTTTAAAAAATAGTGAGAAGTATCGAAGTGTTACGAAAATTATTTATTCACAAGACAATAAGACTTGCTCTGCTCGTCGCATTAATCATGATTACTAACAACATGGCTGCCTTTCCGCACAGTCCGAAATTACGTCCGTCCTCCACAAGGCAACAATCGAAAGTGTCTCTTAGCTCCTTCTTGGAGTATGAAACAAAAGCGAATGCAATATGAACATTACAGAGATTATATTCTACATCCCTCTCCATTTGATCTTTGGCGCAGCCTTTAAGGTGTTGTATGTCTCTGCGTCGGAATGTGTCATTACAATGTGAATAAACCTTACGAATCTGAATTTTACTTTGTAGTGGTTCCTTGTCGGGACTAAAATGAAAAGAACCTTTCTTCGTATCTGGAATCTTACGGTACTGCGGTGGTGTACAACTATAAAATGGTAAGCTCCCAGACGAATTGGTGCCGCTACAGTGTGCTCACCAATCACTAGCCATCTCGATCTACATCCAAATCTACATCGATACTCTGCTAATTACGTTGAAGTGCCTGGCAGAGGGTTCTTCGGACCACCTTCAAAATTCTCTATTCTCCAAATGTCGTCTAGCGCGCGGAAATAACAAACACCTACATCTTTTTCGTACGAGCTCTTCAAATGGTTCAAATGGCTCTAAGCTCTATGGGACTTAACATCTGAGGTCATCAGTCCCCTAGACTTAGAATTACTTAAACATTAACGAACCTAACCACACACACACATCCATGCCCACGGCAGAATTCGAACCTGCGACCGTAGCAGAAGCGCCGTTCCACACCGAAGCGCCTAGAACCGGTTGGCCACAGCGACCGGCTGTACGAGCTCTGACTTCCCTTATTTTATCATAGTGATCGTTTCTTCCTATCTAGATCGGCGTCAACAAAATATTTTCAAATTCAGAGGAGAAAGCTGGTGACTGGAATTTCGTGAGAAGATTGCTCCGCAACGAAAAATGCCTGTGTTTTAATGATCTCCATCACAAATCCTCCATCATTTCAGTGACACTCTCCCCCCTATTTCGCGATGATGCAAAACATGCTACCATCTTTGCACTTTTTCGATGTACCTGCTAATAAAACGTAGTGTTGGGTTAGCCTTCCCCACATGATTTTCTGTGTGTTCCTTACAATTTAAGTTGTTCGTAATTGTAATTACTAGGTATTTAGTTGAATGTATGGCCTTTAGATTTGACTGATTTATCGTGTGACGGAAGTCAACGGATTACTTTTAGCACTCATGTGGATGACCTCACACTTTTCGTTATTTATGGTCGTTGCAATTTGTTTGCCGGCCGGTGTGGCCGTGCAGTTCTAGGCGCTACAGTCTGGAACCACGTGACCGCTACGATCGCAGGTTCGAATCCTGCCTCGGGCATGGATATGTGTGATGTCCGTAAGATAGTTAGGTTTAAGTAGTTCTAAGTTATAGGGGACTGATGACCACAGATGTTAAGTCCCATAGTGCTCAGAGCCATTTATCTATTTCTTTGCAATGTGTTTTGATCTTCTGATGACTTTATTAGTCGATAACCGACAGCGTCATCTGCAAACAACCTAAGCGACTGCTCAGATTGTCTCGCAAATCGTTTATACGGATAAGGAACAGCAAAGGGCCTGTAACACTAAGATGTGCGTCAACACGAGATCTGCGCCCCCATGGAACTTGTGGACCGAGCTAAGTTGTCGGGACGACTTCCCAGTGCAGAACACTAGAATGATCGCCCACCCCCCCCGCCCCCCCTCAGCGATCGAGCACGAGAAGTCTCCTCTACGACGATCGACCCAAGAGTGTTCGATCATCCACATCCAACTCCTCAGTTTTGGCCGTCATGGCAACAAGCATATCAGGTAAAACGTTATGTACTTCTGTCCAATGACAGCAGACGAATCAGAGCCTTGTATAAACAACTCAGAATTTCCAACAAGCCAAGCAAACGCCGCTGGAACCCCACCAGGTCAGGTTCACACAGCAGCAGGCCGCTCCTCGTCAAGAACTGGTCAGTTCTCTCCAGATGTTACCGGGTAAGACACTCAGCGTCAAATTCTGAGCTTCCTGGGGTCGTGACTCGGGACGTCACTATGTGTGCCACTGGATGTCAGACTCGGGAAAACTTTCTTCTTCAAGGCGTGAAAATGACTGTAATGCGTGAGTTATTGCTGGATTTGTTATGCGCTCTGTATGTGCTTTCATCCTGCTCAGACAGCAGCTGGTATAGATTTTACGCTTGTGAGCGTATATATACGTTGTTATGTGGCTAGCGGAGCTTGTGGACTGGCCCTGTTCGATTTCCTTTACGTACATTTATGTAATTCGAAAATCTGTGCCCAGACATCAGTTTACTAAAACAACGTGACAATTTTAAAAAACTCAAAAATGTCAATTCTAAAAAAAGGGAGATATTTTTCCGGCTCACTTAAATACAAATCTATTCGTAAGTATTTGAGTTTCATATTGAAACAGTGTCGAGGTTAGAACCTCATTTTCAGCAGTTTCTTTAATTGTATTAATATTGTATCTTTTTGTCAACTGGTAATACTGAATTATAATATTCTAATGAAAATACGATTTTATTTGAGTCAAATCAAATAAATTAAAATTTGATTCAGACATGTGAAATGACTTGTCTATACTAGTAAAGTTCCCAGAAAGAATTTCACTCTGCAGCAGAGAGTGCGCTGCGATGAAACGTCCTCTCAGAACTAGAATAATCTGCCAGAAGGTTCCATCAGTAATACTGGTGCGTTTTATATGTTCGTTTCTCCATGTAATGGAAAAAAAAGAAATACTCGACATTCACAGTGACTAGAGTATGTACAAAAAGGGCAATCAATACACATTTGCAGTTGACCAGCAGATCGTTCTGCAGATACAGTCTATCCTTTTGAATTTTTAAGTACAATAATCTATTTCTGTGAAGGATGCTTATCACGATATTTATTTGCTCTTTCACTTTATTCACATGAACTCTGAGAGTTTTATGTGACTATATTATTTTGTTTCTGCAAACATAATTCGTTCCACCAAAATAGCTGGAAACCCCACAGCAGATCAGTTCCAGTCATTCCACGAGTAAGGAGGTACAAGGCTTGTCTTGTCTGTAATTCTACCATGCCTAGACGGTCAATACCGTATTCTATCGCGTCCGCATTGTTACTTTGTGCCAAGAAGGACTCTCAGCAAGGGAAGGGTTCAGGCGTCTCGGAG
This sequence comes from Schistocerca gregaria, assembly GCF_023897955.1. Taxonomy (NCBI): domain Eukaryota; kingdom Metazoa; phylum Arthropoda; class Insecta; order Orthoptera; family Acrididae; genus Schistocerca; species Schistocerca gregaria. The sequence continues at coordinate 604,898 of NW_026061863.1, read as the reverse complement.
TGAACCAAAGCTATGTTGTTCGGGTATGGAGGAGATACACAGAGAGAGAGGAAATGTCGATGACATGCCTCGTTCAGACCGCCCAAGGACTACTACTGCAGTGGATGACCGCATCCTACGGATTATGGCTCGGAGGAACTCTGACAGCAACGCCACCATGTTGAATAATGCTTTTCGTGCAGCCACAGGACGTCTTGTTACGACTCAAACTTTGCGCAATAGGCTGCATAATGCGCAACTTCACTTCCGACGTCCATGGCGAGGTCGATCTTAGCAACCACGACATTTTGCAGCACCGTACAGGTGGGCCCAACAACACGCAGAATGGACCGCTAAGGACTGGCATCACGTTCTATCCACCGATGAGTGTCGAATATGCCTTCAACCAGACAATCGTCGGAGACGTGTTTGGAGGCAACCCGGTCAGGATGAATGCCTCAAGATACACTGTCCAGCGAGTGCAGCAAGGTGGAGGTTCCCTTCTCTTTTGGGGTGGCATTATGGAGGGCGGACGTACGCCGCTGGTGGTCATGGAAGGCGCCGTAACGGCTGTACGATACGTGAATACCACCTTCCGACCGATAGTACAACCATGTCGGCAGCATATTGGCGAGGCATTCGTCTTCATGGACGACAGTTCACGCCCCCATCGTGCACATCCTGTGAATGACTTCCTTCAGGATAACGACATCGCTCGACTAGGGTGGCCAGCACCTTCTCCAGACATGAACGCTATAGAACATGTCTGGGATAGATTGAAAAGGGCTGTTTATGGAAGACGTGACGCACCAACCCTCTCAGGGATCTACGCCCAATCGCCGTAGAGAAGTGGGACAATCTTGACCAACAGTGCCTTGATGAACTTATGGCTAAAATGCCACGACGAATACAGGCACGAATCAATGCAATAGGACGTGCTACTGGCTATTAGAGGGAGAGGTGTGTACAGCAATGTTGACCACCACCTCCGAAGGTGTCCCTGTATGGTGGTACAAGATGCAATGCCTGACTTTCATTAGCAATAAAAAGGGTGCAAAGGATATTCATGTTGATCTCAATTCCAATTTTGTGTACAGGTTCCGGAGCTCTTGGAGCCGAGGTGATGCGAAACTTTTTTGATGTATGTACATTTTTACTATGTCTGTACAGAACTGTATACACTGTTATCGTAAATAGCTCTAGGGAGGTGCATTATAGAATCAGTAAGCGTACAATACTTCAAAACTCGTTTACTACCTCATTTTCCGCAATTTGATCTTACGTTCTTGCCTCAGTGTCAGAGGTACAACAACAGATTTTGCGCTTGGCTGTCATCCATTCGTATGTGCCGCTACATTTTTGGAGAGAAACCCGGTTGCCGCACAGTCGCGGCGTTGGCCTCTCTCTCTCTCTCTCTCTCTCTCCCTCTCTGGTGCCGACTCGCTGAGTGTGACACCTAGCGGCAGCACTGGGTACCTTTGGCGCGACGTCGCGAGTCACAATCCCAGAAAGCTAAGGAATTAACGCCGGGTCTTCAGACTCAGACCTGCTAGCCGCCAGTAGCGCACGCAACACCGAAGATCCCACCCTCCTCCAAACGGCGCGTGACCCCTGCTCGCCCCAATGTAGCTGCCCTGCCGCACTTATAACCGGGGACTCAATGCTTTGAGCGGTGAGCTGGCTGTCCCTCCCTTATTCCCATTGTTGTGTGCCTCGGACGTTCTACAACTCCTGGGGAAACAAACTCCGAGTTTCCCACGAATTCTCTCAGCTGAAGTGACGTAAGTTAAGACACACAACCTCTGGAATTTTTATCAGGCACAATAGTGAAAATCAAGTATAGTAATGAGAGTTTAATAAAGTGATGAGAATCGTGTTCCAGCATTTCTCCGTCATAAGGAGCGGATGGTGTTAGTTTATCAATGGATGGAGGCAACCCAGATGGCTTGTAACATTTCAGCCGACGCCACGCCGGTCAACGATACCCAGACACTACAGGATCGCGTCTTCGACGCAAACAACAAGCAAGCGTATTTCGGAGAGTGCGTGATCTCTTAAGCTGAGGATCAGAGCGATACATTGCCATTGGAGGAACGTCACGTTGAGCACCTCATATGAGAAATGTCATTAACGGATATCAGGATGGACGGCTCCTATGGACAAGTGTGCAGATCACAGAAAGTATGCGTTTCCCGATCCACGAGTAATGGTTTTTTTTTCCTTGTTTTGATGGACAGCCCCACCTCGAAATATTCGACACTTTGCGCTACAGGTTAAAAGAAGAGTGACGAATATAAGATGCCTTCAATATTTATTAACGTTGTGGGTGGTTCTCTTTATTTATGCTAACTTTTTTCCACCCTACGTCTAGATTTGGTTTTGTTCCCTGCATATAAAATTATATGCAAGCGTTTCTATCGCACCAGAAAGGATGGAGGAGGTTTGATGTAAGATCTATTCGTGGTTTCTCCTTTATCGAAATCGTTTCCCATAAGAATCCAAGCTACATCGTTAGCCTCGTGGCTATTGAGGTTGATCCACAAAAAAGGGTAGTACTAATAGTTCAATCCAGAACGGTTTAGGTAGCCTTTCGGTAGTTGGGTATAGCTGTGTGGTTAGTATTCGAACAGACATCCGAAGTAGTGTGGCGGTAATGCTTCAATCTGTCCGAAGAACAGTTCCAGCTTTATAAATGTAGCCAGAAGTGTATCGTGGGTAATGGAGTTGTTCATGAAGACCGATTAAAGTATTTTCCTAATATATTTTGTTGCCCTTATTTTATAAAATCATTTGGTGGCTTTCTAAGAGGTACTTTGTGTTAGGAGTACAAAACGTAAATAAAATTACATATTCACACGTTTTACTTCAGGCAGAATTAGGTAATAAAGCCAGTCGATACCTTTAGTATAGTGCAACGACATAGTTGCTTACTGGCTGAGTATTTTTCAAGAGATCCTCTCACACAGACTGGTAATTTACACTGTTTTTAAGAGACACTCCGAGTGCGGCGTATCAGTCACTCTTTAACCTGTTACGTTAGGCGATTCGTTCCTGCTGTTATCTTTTGCGTGTATTCAGTCCCGCAACCAATAACCGTGCATTCGGGCGGTAATCAGTTATCGGTGCGTTATTGTAGTCTAAAAACTGAATCCGTTATAGTAACTCTTTTGTTTACTCACTCGGGGTCCCACCGTTTTGTACACAACTGAGGTGAGAAGTAGTTGTGACGTTCTCTACGGCGACATCAAAAACCCATTCTGAGGTGGTGCCGTCGAAAGCGTAAACCGAAGCAATCGGTCTGGATTCGAATACATCTCTCGAAAGAGAGTACAAAAGAATATTATCACAGGACTTTACAAACAGGTTTTTCAGAAATTCCTACCAGTTCACTTACTTAACTTATTTAATATTGCAACGCGTTTCGAGCTATCACCTCTTTATCAGGCAAAATATGACAAAACAAGAAACATTCAAACCAAATGGACATATATATTAATGCAAGTATTCTTTCAGTCTTGTCGTTTGTTGTGGCTTTCCTGCAGAGAAAGTCAAATAGAAGCCGTATGAGAGCGCGTTTACTTCGTTTTCTTCTCTGTAGATGAATACTGGAGCACTCCGTTCATCAGAAAAGGCTGCCGTCTTGTGGCCACTGTGGCTTTAAATTGTAAGCACACCACGTAGCTCACTCGGAAAACATGAATAACTGATCTGGCTACTTCAGTATTATTGGCTTAATTTGTATTATTAGTTCACTTTTCTCGGACATGAGCAGACATCCACAAGTAGCAAATAATGTGACCGTGGCTTCCAAGTTAAGGTTCTTCGGTTAATCACAATGCGTCTACTTCGTTAATAATCTTGCTGGCATTTCGATGATCTTTCTTGGGATTTCTTCATGATTCATTACATTCTTGCACGTGCTACCTTTTTATAGTTTTATGCACAGTGAGATATAATATCGAGCGATTTTAAAAAGCGAGTGAATCAAGCTGCGTCGGATAGAGGTGCAGGGGATAGCGTCAGTTACGTTTGACGCGAAATAGCATTTAGTCATAATGGAGCGTACACTGTCAAAGCATTTTATCAAAACGGTAGTTCGTACCAGCTAGCACGTCGTGCAATCCGCAACGACATCAGCGTTAATCGAAATCGGCCGGTGCACCTGCCTGGGCGATTAAAAAGTGGCTGGGGAACATTGAGGAGACGGCGCCAACTGGGAGACCAAAAACTGTGAGCTCGCCTGAAAAACATCGAACGTGTACGCCAAATGAAACGCGTATAGCACGTGTGCCTTGACACGACACTACAGCGCGACACGCACGTGCCGCACGAGTCGCGCGGCTGCAGTGCATATTGCGACACGTACACCGTACTTAGCACGCGCCGACTGGCGACGCTCTGCAATGACAGAACCGAAGCGTGCGCACCTTTTTATCTTTCTCTATTAATTTACAGAAACTATTCACTGAAAATATTTGATTTTTTTCCGTACTTGTAGCTTTATGTGTGAACGTCATGGCCAAGTGCCCATCATCTCGCTAATGGTCATGCTTACTGGGATCTACACATTTTAGTAAGTCACTACGCAAAACTCAAAAAGTTTGCAATGAAAAATAGGGGACGCTATGATTTAGCGTTTGGTGCGTATTACACCATATGTTTCTGAGTATGAAATTCAGCTAACATATTAAATTTTTGTTTAGACTTAGGAGGAGGTCTCCATCTGTCTTCGATTTCGAGAAAATGGATCCCATGTAGCGCATTCACTCCCAATCTTACGCCACGGGAATGAAATATTCCTACATCACTGGTATTTCCTAAACCGCTCGAGACATCGAAACGAGATTTTGGCGAATGACGACACAAGGAGGAGAGTACTTTGCCACGCCGGCCGGTGTGGCCAAGTGGTTCTAGGCGCTTCAGTCTGGAACCGCGCGACCGCTACGATCGCAGGTTCGAATCCTGCCTCGGGCATGGATGTGTGTCATGCCCCTAGGTTAGTTAGGTTTAAGTAGTTCTAAGTTCTATGGGACTGATAACCTCAGATTTTAAGTCCCATAGTGCTCAGAGCCATTTGAACCATACTTTTCCACGTCGTAAACACACTGAGCTTTCTTATCTATCACGGTATATCAGTAGTTACACTTCCCTATTTATTTTTTTTCATTCCACTGACTAATTTTTTAAGAGTTATCGACAGCTAGTGAGACAAGAGTGTCCTAATATGAAAGTAAACATGAAATTTCTTCTCTTATGTTGCCACAAACCGTCACAATGAGTTTTTTGATAAGATATTCGGCTCTCTGGTCGCCAATTACTTGTTTAATGAGACAGATTTCTGAAACAGTGTGTCACAATAACTGCTGCAAAAATGAGTTTATGCAAATCATATTGTGCTTTGGCAAAAGAAGTGCTCTCAAACCCTTCAACAAGAGAAGTGTGGCCGTTACTCGCAAATGGTGTTGCTTCTTCGAATGAGAAGAGGTTAACAACTCACACGAAAATAAATCGCTAATTCTGTTGGAATTTTGGTTGAATCCCACAACCCATTTTATTTTTAACACCAGCGACTGAAATGGAAACTTACCAAAGGAGTTTTATTCCTTTTCTTTATCTGAGCAATAGCAAAGTAATGAAGAGCGTGGTCTTCAGGCGGGATTCCACGCACACTACTGATGCCGGTTCCTCACCAACGCCATGCCAAACTGACAGTCCGTGGTTCGCGAATAAAATAGTTGTTACTGAGAAAAGTAAACAACTGATACGTGGCACAACACAATGGCCAGTGTATCGTCAGCAGCTGCGAATAAATCGATCGACAGGAATGCGGAAGCCAGCAAGTGTGCTTTGTGAGAGGAAGAGTTCACATCGTTCCGAAAACATTGTCATGAAAGTAGATCTGCCTTTGTCACCATTACATTTCTACATATCATCACACTCTTTCAGGATATTCCTACTTTTATATTAGTACCGACACTAATTCTTTGTGTAGCCTGTTGTGTAATTAGTTTATTAACGCTGATAGCGTGTATGCAACCACTGAAATACTTTTCCTCGTCACGACGAGCCGATTAAAACATCGTTATTTAAGAGGGCTTCTCGACTATTTCGGGCTTGCAATGTACGAAGTATAACGTCTCTTATTAGACCCATACCCACATGATGATATGAAGTACGTAAGTTTTACTATCTCGGACGCTTTTTACCAGGAGCGCAAAGGGGTCATACCTGTGGAAATTATGCCTTTCCGACTTCTTGTAACGGATCGCAGAGATACTTCAGCATAAGAGGAAGCAAGTAGGTAACCTTGTTTTACTTTCCTGTCTTGCTTCTAGATGACACGATTTTATAATATTCCTTACTTCCTTATTCACTACCCTCACGGTAAATCGTCTGTCCCTTCTTACGTTCTGAAAACATTGTGGAGGCAGACGATATACTTTCAGTGGCTAATGGCTCACCGGTTATTGAACTGTGCATTGGTTTTTTTTGACAAAGAATAAACAAAACAAAAGAACTGTACATATGTATGTAAATGAAAACTATTACGTGCTAACGAAAATGGACGGAGCGCTTAAACAGCGAAAAAAAGAACACTGCTCAGTGATAGAAAACTTCAGTTTACATTACAGGCCGTACTCTTCGGATGGACAATACTTCCACTGTCCGTATGCGCCATACCGAAGTGAGTATATGGCAGAACTGCCCTCCCGCTCCCCGCCTCACACATCGGTCAGTACCCGCGTGACGCGCGGCGCAACAAACTGCGCCGCTACCACAAAGCCGCGCGACCTGGCGCAGGCGCGTGTCGCGTCCCAGTCGCGTCGCGTCGCAGTTTGCGCGGTCCCATTTGAACCTGTGAAGTTGCAAAAACGCGCGCTGCGGTGCGCCTAGCCTTTAGAGTTGCCATTGAGAGACACACTCGTCGCTCAGTTCGCCGGCACAGCGCTACACTTGGGATTTCAAAGAGAACGGTAGGAAGGATTTTACCCCAGGATTTGCACTTTCACCCCTACAAAATCTAAACGGTACAGGTCCTTAAGGGAATAGATTATGTGATCCGCAGCCGCTTCTGATTAAAAGTTTTGGTCATGATTAGTCGGGACCAGGACATTGTAAACCGTTTGTGGATGAGGGATGAAGCTCACTTCCGTCTCTCCAGTTATGTGAACAAGCAGAACTTTCGATTTTGCAGTGACGTTAATACTAGAGAACTGCATCAGCAACCACTGCACTGGGCAATAGTTACTGCGTGGTTCGTAATGTCTTCAATTAGGGATCATAAGGCGAAACGATTTTTAAGTTGTAACAGTGACTTCGCAGAGATACGCAGACGTTTTAGAAAACTTATGTCTCATCGTTCACTTCATTGTGTGCAAGTTGTGGAGTAAATGTTTCCAGCAGGACGGAGCAACGTCCCATACTGCGCTAGTAAGCATGAATATTGGCAGTCGTTTGTTTCCAAATGATATGACCTCCCGAAATGGGTACATTGCATGGCCCTCTCGTTCACTGGACGTCACATGTTTGTGACTTTTTCTTTGGGGTTATCTGAAGCGGAAAGTTTAGCAAGATAACCCACCTTGAACAACTGAAGCCCTGAAAGAGTGGATGCGACAGGAAGTGTGATGAGGTCTGGCTGGAGGAATGCGTGCTTCTAAGCGGACGCCATAATAAGACAGTTATCTTGAAAAAGTAACTGAGGAGGAGGAGGACATTAGTGTTTAACGTCCCTTCGACAACGAGGTCATTAGAGACGGAGCGCCAGCTCGGGTGAGGGAAGGATGGGGAAGGAAATCGGCCGTGCCCTTTCAAAGGAACCATCCCGACATTTGCCTGAAGCGATTTAGGGAAATCACGGAAAACCTAAATCAGGACGGCCGGAGACGGGATTGAACCGTCGTCCTCCCGAATGCGAGTCCAGTGTGCTAACCACTGCGCCACCTCGCTCGGTGAAAAAGTAACTGACGTTTTACTGTTACAGAAAACACTTTTTCGTATATTTTAAGATTATGAAATAGAAAAAATGTCTTTATTTAACAGCTTTTCAAAAATCGCTCTTTATTATGCCTCACCCTGTAGTTGAAACTCTCTTCTTCATTTAGCTCATGAGGCCCTCAGCTTTAAAAGAATTTATTGTGTCGTAAACACAGTACTATTTCAATATGCTATACGAGCGTATTTTAGGAAAGACACACGGGAAATATGTAGTGGTAAATGCGAAAAACAAATACAGAACTAGTTCTCTCACAAATGTTATGACTACTCTTATTTTTTATTTGGGGGACTTACGAAATCTGAATATTTTCGTAGTCTCCATGAAATAGCTGTGTTAATCTTAGATAACGGTAGGTGTGATTAACGTCTCTGACTGGTGGTGTGGAACTGTCTCAAGTGAAGGACAGAAGGAATTGGGTTATTCAGATACACACAGTAGACGATTGTAACTGCACTGTTTACGTGGAAAGAACCCACACATATTACAAAAAATTGATGTATGTACGTATGTGGCACATCTCCCTCTAGACCACTGGACTGATATGGACCAAAGTTTGTGCACATACCCCTTACTGACAGGTAACAATCATAATTCAGGAGGTGCGGCATCATAAACGATGAGATGCATGAAAATCAGCCGCACCATGCCTGATGTTGAAATTTGCTTCTGTACTACTAACTCTATTCGTAACAAATTTCGCAGACATTCGCAGCGAAAGGCACATACAAAATTATATCATGATGCCACACATAATTCGGGAGATCCGACGTCATGAACACCAAGATGTGTGAAGAACTGCCGGAGTGTGCTTAATGTTTATATTTATCCTTGCTGCTCACTCTGTTAGCAACATATTTTGCTGACGGTATCGACATACGCCGCTGAATGCGCCTACATGAATGCATCGTTGTAGGACTCTTTACTGCCGAGCCACTCGTGCAGTCGAGTGAAGTCGAGTGAAGTGACACCAGGCAGCGCTTTTGGCAGCTTTCAACTATGAGGCGCAAACGGTTGTAGGCCTCGCCACAGAGGCGTGCAGATACTCGAAGCAGCTGTGCCAAGCGCATCATCCCACGCCGAGCCTACTGGCAGGTGTGCGTGCAAGGTTCCTCGTTGTGGAAAACTAGCAAAGTGAACACCCCGACCGACAGTGCCGGCTGTCAGCTAGTGTACAATAAAAACATTATGACAGGTGACAGACTTCCGTCATTCAACAGTCTCTGGTCAATGAATTAGTTCTTTCTTATGATCTTAATGAATTATTGTCAATGTAAACAACGAGACACCAACAGAGATAGTGATAAATGGTTCAAATGGCTCTGAGTACTATGGGACTTAACATCTGAGGTCATCAGTCCCCTAGACCTAGAGTAGTTAGGTTTAAGTAGTTCTAAGGACAGCACACACATCCATGCCCGAGGCAGGATTCGAACCTGCGACCGTAGCAGCAGCGCGGTTCCGGACTGAAGCGCCCATTCGTCTGGTGCGCTCTCAAGTGTCATTGATACCTTCTCTGATAATGATCTCTTACCTTCGCCATCAAAATGGCCTACCTCACTGGGAACGCATTTCTGGCCATATGTCCGCATGACCTTTTTTGCTCCTTTTGCTGCGGAAGCTGTGATCTCTGTATCTTGAAACAATACAAACCAAGGGAAAATCGAAATCACTATCTCTCGCCAATAAATAAACGATCTCTATAATCATACAACACGAGCGAATTGTGTTAAGTAACTGATCGTTCATTTTGGCCGCTGTGCACAACGCAAATACCGTCTCCTTGCGATGAACAGCTTACGAATACAAGAGGTTACATTTATTATTTGCGGGTCGTCTTGCCCCTCAAAAACTGGAGGACAGTAAGTGATCTTGAAATTCGGCGACGTTCCTGGGTGCATTACGTGCTCCCACTTCTGGCCATATGAGGGTACGACGAGAGTTGTCCATATAATCGTTCCGATGCGCTCACGTGTTATGTTTTGGAGAGGCATACCGTTGGTTGGGCAAATTGATCATGGTACACTCGCAGTACTAGAGGACGCGGTAAGTAGTTCCTGGCATTTTCGACTGCTGCTGTTGTGGGGCCTGAGGATTTGTTTTCTGCAGGGTTTGCAAATATAACGAGTTCTACATACTTAGTGTTGTGTAATATATTAAAGATATTTGGAGGATACTGTCTGTTCTATGGTTAAAGAATTTTGTGGTGAATAAAATATTGTTTAATTTCGACTAGTTACATAACGTGTGGATGAATAAGTTATAGTTCGTGAGTCACAAACCATCTCGTACCTTCAAACGGAAGACCTTGCACCATGGAGTATATGAGATTTGCAAAAGAAGTAAGTTTATGTAATGTATTAACGAAGTTACCAGTCTCGAAAAGTGAAATTTGTGATAACTGCAACAGCTTCTATTTCAGATCGTTGTTAACTTCTAACTGGTTTTTGATAAAACGATTGATTTCGCTTGCTGATTATTCTTGTGTAGTAGAGTAATAACGTAAGACATTTCTCATAGAGAAATAGACTACTGACAAAATTTTTTCTCGATTGCAGCGATTTGAACTGATATTTGTACATAGGAACATGACCATGTTGTATCTTGGAACAGTCTCTCATTTGTCAAAAATCTTACTTTTCCGGAGTAATTGTAATTTCAGAAAGAAAGTGCACCACTCCTAAAGTGAATGCTGTCATTTCAAAATAGAATAACAAAATGGAGTAAAGGTCTATTAAAGTGTGAAAGTCTGAAGTGTGTTCGACGGTAAAACACTTTTCGCTAATAATTGTCAAAACTAAGAACAAACACAAAACGCTGTCCAAGCATATAAACGATCGATAGTCGAACTAAAAATCTGAATGCCGGGTGTTCGGACAAACTTCTAGGACTTGTAGAAGGGAGACAGGAAAGAATATTTTGAGTACAAACCCATGCCCAGGAATGTACCGTTTCAGTTCTACAATGGTTTCAACTTCGATTTTTAACTCATCCACTTCTGTTTGAGGGATTAAATTACGCATAAGGCAATACAAAACAATTCGCAATGAAACATAACGGAACACCTGTTTATCACTTAAGCACATTTGTTTGTGTTAAGACTCTTCGCCCTGTCCATCTGTCACCATATCGTTTGTTCGGATGTCTGCGAACTGCACGATACAAGCGAGTTGGTGTTTCATCATGCTGAAACCACATTTCCTGATGGGCAATCAGTGGCACAGCTTTCAAGAACGGCCCCAATATCTTTTGTAGAAACATAAGATATGCAAGACCAGTTAGAGTGGAAGGAGGTACGGCCCAGTTACACGACAGTCTGGAATGCCTGCCAACAAACAAATATCCAACAGGCACCGAAGCCTCGGAATGTGCTTAGCATGAGGGTTTTTGGCTGCCAGACATGGCTGTTTAGCGCATTCAGAACACAGTCCCTCTCCAGTGAACTCACATTTGTCTGTGAACAGGAGTAGTTGGGTAAGGAAAGGATCAGCACATTTTGTTAGCGCAGGTTGCCTACATCAGGAGCAAGCATATATTCAGTGGAAAACCTATTGTTCTCTTTTGATTGACGAGTCCTTAACTTACTATTTTGCTAAGTGGATTATGACCATCTGAGGATAATCTGTCATTCCAAGAAACCCTCCACACTCCTCCCTTCCGTCTCCTTCTCCCCACTTCTCCTCCTTCTCCACCACCCCTCTGGAAATTGTCTCGCAATTCAAGCACACTTATGATATGGACCCATTTGACTAATTAATTAAATCGACCAATTAATTAACCCCTCCCTATCTGGGACACCCCCAGCAGCACCCCTCCCCTCCCCTCCACCCTCCAGGAATTTGTCTGGAAAAAGACCCAATTGATTGGCTAGCAGGTGGAAAATTGATTGCAGTGTATGGAATATTGTTTAACCCTTTATTTGGCAGTGTTGCTTTCAAGCAACATCACATTTACCTTGGCCTTATGGGACAACAAACTCTTCCCAGTGCATTTTACTGGCATTACTGCCTCCAGGCAACATTCCTTTACACACTGCCAACGCCAGATTTTGTAATAGCTTAAGGTTTTCCACACGAGATAGCAGTTTGTGCAGTGGTGTTACAGAGATCTCCTCGTGTGAGCAACAGAGGTGTCTCATTTTGGTTCTAAAAGAGTGGATTTAAATAGATTGAAGAAAAACTGCTAAGATTACTGGCAAGATATACCCAGAGGTAAGTTTACAGCAGAAATATTTCAATCTTTGTTTGGAAATACGTAAGTAGTATAAAACATTTATGTTGCCTGTGAGCAACATTGCCTATAGTTGGGACATGTGCCATTAGTATATTACACATGTTTACGGTGTGACAGAGAAGATATTTTTATTTTTAGGGGCTTTTTAGCAATGGATTCAAGAATATTTTATGGAATTGAAAAAGCGAGAGGAATAGTAGTTCCACTAGAAAACCCGGCTTTGTCTGATCTAAGTGAATCTGAAGACACTGAACTCGAAGCTTTGGCAGGCTGTAGTGATTCCAGAGCGTCAATCTCAGTTCCATAACCAAGTTATACCAGACACTGATTCTGATTTAGGAAGTGAAATCTCAGAAGCTGAACATGTGCAAGGACCTTCTGCAGTGAATCCTTCTAGTGCAAGTGGCAGTCAAGTGAAAAAGTAAATTACAAAAGCAGTCACTTACATGTGGGTAAAGGAAGATACAACTGCTAGGGCAGAAAGTCTCTCTCCTGTGTTTTCTGATGAAGGCAATACACCACTGGGTTATTTCAGAAGATTCTTTGATTCAGAACTAATTGACTGCCAATGGTTTGATATTTTCAGGTAAAAGTAAAGTAGGAAGACCTTCAACAGACAAACCACCACCATAAAAGAAGAGGAGGAAGGCAACAGCTCCGACTGTTACACAAGATGTCCGATTTGATAATATGGAGCATTGGCCTGTATACGGTCCCAAAGGTCGTTGTCGTTATTGTCCGTCTGAATATTCTACAGTCATGTGTTCCAATTGCAATCTAGTATTGTACTTCGATCCAAAGAGGAACTGTTTCCTAAAATTCCATTGCAAGAAGAACAAGAAGGGAAAATGAAACAGTTCTATTACACAGCAGGAATGCATAAATGTGTTTATAAATTAAATTATTCACGTACGGCAAACATTTTGCTTGAGGTTATCGGCAAACTCCTTTTTCCTATAATATGTATAAGTGTGATCTACTGCTGGCAATGTTGCTTGTAAGCAACGTTTCATAATTTTCATAATTTTTGTCAAAAATTTCTAAAACTGACTGAATTGTATTTCTTTAAGTATAATAAATAGATATAAGCACTTAATTTTTTTTTATTTTCACCATTTGCCAAATAAAGGGTTAAAAAGTTTCTCATACACAAGACAATGTGTGAAAGATTCTTTATTTAAACAATTTAAGGGATACAAGGCAGTGTATATCATACAGTTCATTTATTTACTTTAAATATTTAAATAGACAAAATTCCATTCCCTACAAATTCTTTGAGGGTGAGAAGATACTTGGAATATTAAACAACTTCGAAATTTTTTTTTAGCCCACACGCCCAAACACTTCACTGGGCTTGTCATTCCACGTATTACTATATGTGGAGGCCACGCTACCCCTGCTCAGGTCCGTGACTGGCCACTATGAGAGCAGACGTTGCAGTAATCCCCAAACAAAAGAGCTTCTGATGGTGGCTGTCCTTTATTATTTGATTGCTGAGAAATTCCTGTTCAAGCACATGCGCTCTCTCTCTTTCCCCTATCCCCCTCTCTCTCCCTCCACCCCCCCCCCCCTCCTCACAACCGGTCATGTCCTGTAGTGTAACCCTGCTAGGACTGCATGCACCATTGGCCATGGTCGGATCGAATCACACACAAAGCAGCATTTACCTAGTAAACCCCACCTGTGCATTTCTTAGAGTGAGGTAATATCTCCATCAGATTGATTGTCTAATTAATTAAATCGATGCCCTTCGTGTGGGACAGTTTTCCGTTGCTTTCTATTGGTGGATTACTAGGATTAGAATATTTGATGGGATTCGATCCTACAGCTTCCCAATTTCCGAACCCAACTGTTATTTTTTCCCGTTGCCTCCTATTGGTGTATACTGATACAGTTAAGTCATTTATAGAAAGTCCATTAAGCTGGAGGTAGCTGAAAATTTCAAATTTCAGCTCAGCTGCATGCTGTGTCCATAGAAAATCTGTGGAGATTTCGGACTGGTATGTGTGCTCGCAATAAAGCAACAACAATAAATTGATTAAACGGGGATTGGATATTGCGATTGGATTTTTAAACCTTTGTAGAATTCCTAAATTGGTTCTCTCCACTACATTCGGAAGGAGGAGGAGGAGAATGGGTGTGTTAGGGGATAGGACAAAGACACAGAAAATACCACAATCCAGGCCGTAGGAGTAGTTGTCATGGCCAGATGTTGGATATCGCTGAAATACATCCTGAATGCACATGCCCAGTGTCCACACGTCACTCGCCAATCTCCTCATGAACAACCAGCGCCAACGCTCAGAGGTCGGACGGCCGTAGCCAGTTTGGTGGACGCGTGTGTCCGCCAGAGTGCACCACCATGACGTGGTGGGGGTCAGGAAGTGATTGGAGTGGTAGGAATTAGGATGTTATCAACACGTTCATTGCCAACACTCGGCAGTTATCGATATTTAATGACTCAATTTTCCAAGGGGAATACATGCAACACATGCGATCACAGAGACAGCCCAATGCACACTGTGTATTAGTTTGCTGTTTAGCTATCGAAAGGGCACTGTGGCTGGGACTTACTCCTGTAGCTGTGTGCAATAACCGACTAGCTGGCCTACTGGAACTTTTCGTTGTAACCACCGATTGCCAGAAAAGCCCATTTGTTCTGGCCACATGCCTCCTCTGGCACACGCCTCACATTCGAAACCGCGTCGTCCTAGGAAACCAGCAAAATTTATTTATCGCTGTAATTAGAATTAAATATTACACTTGCAGCCCTAATCTCATAACATTGGACACCGACTCTGGAAATATCCCCCTTATAACTGGGTACAGTTTAACACATAAAATGCTTCATCCTCCTTGGAGGTATTGGTGCAGTAGTACAATGGACATCCAGCTCACAAAATAGTTTGATTGGGGTGATCATGTGCCATCACTGTGGATTTTTAGAGTATAAAAGGAGGTGTGATAGGAGCAATCGTACACCTTGCGTGTTTATTATTACTGGAGAATCTAGACTATATTGGTTGTTGTTTTGGTCTTCAGTTCTGAGACTGGTCTGATGCAGCTCTCCATGCTACTCTATCCTGTGCAAGCTTCATCATCTGCCAGTACCTACTGCAACCTACATCCTTCTGAATCTGCTTAGTGTATTCATCTCTTGGTCTCCCTCGACGTTTTTTACCCTCAAAGCTGCCCTCCGATAGTAAATTGGTGATCCCTCGGTGTCTCAGAACATGTCCTACCAACCGATCCCTTCTTCTAGTCAAGTTGTGCCACAAGCTCCTCTTCTCCCCAATTCTATTCAATACCTCCTCATTAAGTATGTGATCTACCCATCTAATCTTCAGCACTCTTCTGTAGAACCACATTTCGAAAGCTTCTATTCTCTTCTTGTCTAAGCTATTTATCGTCCATGTTTCACTTCCATACATGGCTACACTCCAATACAAATATTTTCAGAAACCACTTCCTGACATTTAAATCTATACTCGATGTTAACAAAGTTTTCTTCTTCACAAACGCTTTCCTTGCCATTGCCAGTCTATATTTTATATCCTCTCTACTTCGGCCATCATTAGTTATTTTGCTCCCCAAATAGCAAAACTCCTTTACAACTTTAAGTGTCTCATTTCCTAATCAAAATCCCTCAGCATCACCCTCGTTTTGCTTTTGTTGATGTTCATCTTATACCCTCCTTTCAAGACACTGTCCATTTTGTTCAACTGCTATTCCAAGTCCTTTGCTGTCTCTGACGTTCGCCGATGACGTTGTAATTCTGTCAGAGTTTTTATTTCTTCTCCATGGATTTTAATACCTACTCCGAACTTTTCTTTTGTTTCCTTCATTGCTTGCTCAATATATAGATTGAATAACAACGGGGACAGGCTACAACCTTGTCTCACTCCCTTCCCAACCACTGCATCCCTTTCATACCTTCCGACTCTTATAACTGCCATCTGCTTTCTGTACAGATTATAAATAGCCTTTCGCTCCCTGTATTTTACCCCTGCCACCTTCAGAATTTGAAAGAGAGTATTACAACCAACATTGTCAAAAGCTTTCTCTAAGTCTACAAATGCTAGAATCGTAGATTTGCCTTTCCTTAATCTTTCTTCTAAGATACGTCGTAGGGTAGGTATTGCCTCACGTGTTCCAACATTACTATGGAATCCAAGGTGATCTTCCCCGAGGTCGGCTTTTATAAGTTTTATCCATTCGTCTGTAAAGAATGCGCGTTAGTATTTTACAGCTGTGACTTATTAAACTGATAGGTAATTTTCACATCTGTCCACGCCTGCTTTCTTTGTGATTGGAATTATTATATTCTTCTTGAAGTATGAGGGTATTTCGCCTGTCTCATACCAAATGGTAGAATTTTGTCAGAACTGACTCTCCCAAGGCTGTCAGTAGTTCTAATGGAATCTTGTCTACTCCCGGGGCCTTGTTTCGACTCAGGTCTTTCAGTGCTCTGTCAAGCTCTACATGCAGTATCATATCTCCTATTTCACCTTCTCCTACATCCTCTTCGATTTCGATAATATTATCCTCAAGTACATTGTCCTTGTATAGACCCTCTATATACTCCTTCCACCTTTCTGCTTTCCCTTCTATGCTTAGAACTGGGTTTCCATCTGAGCTCTTGATATCCATGCAATTGGTTCTCCTTTCTCCAAAGGTCTCTTTAATCTTCCTGTAGGCAGTATCTATCATACCCCTAGTGAGATAAGCCTCTATATCCTTACATTTATCGTCTAGCCATCCCTGCTTAGTCATTTTCCACTTGCTGTCGATCTCATTTTTGAGACGTTTGTATTCCTTTTTGCCTGCTTCATTTATTGCATTTTTATATTTTCTCCTTTCATCAGTTAAATTGAGTATTTCTTCTGTTACCCAAGGATTTCTACTAGCCCTCGTGTTTTTACCTACTTGATCCTCTGCTGCCTTGACTATTTCATCCCTCAAAGCTACCCATTCTTCTTCTACTGTATTTCATTCCCCCATTCCTGTCAATTGTTCTGTTATGCTCTCCCTGAAACTCTGTACAACCTCTGGTTCTTTCAGTTTATCCAGGTCTCATGTCCTTAAATTCCCTCCTTTTTGCAATTTCTTCAGCTTTGATCTTCATTTCATAACCAATAGATTGTGGCCAGAGTCCAAATATGGCCCTGGAAATGTCTTGCACAAATATCGGTAATATAAGTTATATCGAAATAGGTATGATCTTTAGCAGCACGAATTTAAATGTTGTGGTGTCCTAACAGAGGATGGAGGGAAGACAGGGGTTTAAGGTCAGTCTACAAGTTCTGAATGGTGAGAAGTAAATGCCGGCAGACAAATATCCAGTGAAGGGAGGTTGATGATTTGGATCAGCGTCAAACGGTGTCACAGGGCATATACAAGAGATGCAGATGTTGAGACTCGATACTTGCAGCAGGGGTCTGATTAGCACATTTGATTTGTGTTCAGACTATCTATTACACTGAATGCTAATTCTAAACATTAGAAAAAGTAAAGGAGGCGATTTGTTGCACAACACAAGTCAATATCTAAAGCCACGGGAGCTGCACTACATGAGTCTGCAGACAGCCTCTCTCATGGATCATATCAGCAAACGGAATTGTTTTTCAACGGCTGGCGCAGATGATGGATGTAGTGGAGCCTCATACAGGTACTAATCGACTGCTACTATATTTTTAGTGATCGGCCTATCCAAAATTCATGCATGCGGACCATAAGGGAAAGGGCAAGTCTTGGGATTTTTAATAGTTTGGTGTACAATAAACGCAATATTCTTGTAGAATATCAGACAGTACATGGGATGTCAGCACTACGACCACACCTATGGGAAACTTTGACGAAAAATTGAATAACGCATTATACGAGGTTTTTCTCGAATTTTACCGATTTCATCACGAGATACTGATGTGAAATACGTTGAAATTGAGGGAAATGCGATAAAATATGTAAAATCACGAAAAACTAGTTAAATATACAAAATTAGAGAAGAATGCCATGAGATATGAAGCTAGCGAAATCAATAGGACTGCATATTCTGGAGGAGGGTGGTAGAATGGCGCTACATAAAGACACCTTAATAGCGGAGATGGCAATATTATCGTGCACATGAGCAATACAACCTAAAATCGAACCATTACATCTGTGTGCAAGAGGAAGGTTACAAGGGGCTATGGTAAACTGTAGGACTGTTACACATTCTCTGGCACTGCCTGTAGTGCTTATTTCCTTGTAAGCTGTCGCTGTTCCTTCGTATGCATTTTTGCCTGCTGACGACCATTTTATGGGACTGTTGTGAAAAGATCACAATTTCTGAACTGTAATTGGCCTTCATACTTTTACAGAGGTGTATGACACCAGGTGTTTACAAAGTTGGAGTGTTTGTTTTACTAAGAATTAATGCCTTCTTTGGCGAGATAGGTAGTAGTTTTATCACCTTACAGTGCGTCATCATAGTTCACCATAAAGAAAGTCACAGGAAGAATGTATATCACGCGCTTTATTACACTGGAATATTAACAGCGTTGTATTCCACACGACTCAGAAGTCACAAGCAGCACAGCTCTAGCATTATAGCGTGTTTAATGCAGGACCATGTAGGCCTTGGAATGTGTTTATGTTCCACGATCATTTCTCTCTTTCTGATACCTTACTTGTATGGGCGCAAAACACAGGACCAATAATTTGGAATATTTTATATGAATCTACTGTGCTACCAGTTCTAAACTACATTCGTCTGGAGCTCAATCATGCACAAATTTCTTCTTTACGATCATCTGTTATATCATCACAACACTTTCATATCTACCATACACCGATAAGGGGTGCTAACCTCTTCCACATGTCTGCATCTGGAGATGCGCTGTGAGTACGATTGGTGTAGAATAGTCTCCCTGAACACCTGTTACGGATTCAGCTCTCTCTGTTCCTTCACGAGACCTGGGGTTTAATGGGTATAATAACCTCCTACTTCTAGTCAGTTTAAAATGAAATAGGAGACAGTTTTTAGGGAGGGTTGGTCAAAGACAGTGCAAGGAGACCTTTCAATATCCAACTTTATCTAATCAATGCAAGAATAGTCTGTGACCCACATCCACGCAGGGAAAGATGGGCAATCGTAATACTAAATTACGCAGTATGATCAAACTGCTAGAAATATGTAGATAACCTAACTTCATAAGTAGAGATGCTGTCTGGTCTACTTTGTGCAGTACACCCATTCATCGATAATTCTTGTACATATGCACCAGTCATCTATCTACATTCGCAATGGTACTCGCAAAGTAGAGGGGGGCAGTTTAGTGATGATGTAGAACCTGGGAAACATGCTACCATGTCACTGGTCAGCGTTGACATTATGGAAAAACTGATAATATTGCTGAAATTGATAGCACCATCAACTGTGGTGCTTATTACAGTGCATCGGTGGCATCTTTTCCATCTACTGGTACATGGTTGATTACCACATAATGATTGACCGACTCCACCTGTTTGAGGGGGAGAGAGTCTTTATGAGAGCAACACGTTCCAGGGATGACCAGCACTGATTCCTTATATTGCAGCTATGTACGTGATATCTGTTTCAATCATAATGGAACACCAAGACGTCTGCTACCCCCATCACTATTGAAGATGAGATTAAATGTACAGGTCATCACCTCTGTATAGCTGTTTGGAAACGCTCCACAATGCCGCAAACTCTTCCAGTTTCCACATGTTGTGATGTTTTCCACATTTTTGTCAGTAAGAAACACCGCCTCTCTCTTATTTCAACCATCCTGTGTGCTGTGAGAACAGCATCATAGTTTACACCATGCAATGTCCAGCTTTCTGTGAGAGCCAATGGATCGAAATGTGTTTATGTCGGTTTAACACCTGACACAGACCTTGAAGTCATGGTGGACAAAAAAAAAAAAAAAAAAAAAGTATGGCGGTGTACAAAGCTGCAGACATATACTACTTCGATGTGTTACAGCGGAAAGCAACATATCAAACAAAGGCCCAATGACACTCTATTTTAATTGATAGTCTGTGGGATATGGTGGTCCTACAGTGCAGGTCCTGAAGCGACTTCGATCACTGGTTACCTGCTCCAGTCAAGCAGTACCTGTATATTTTCAGTAGGATCTCCACATAGCACACAGACGGTACTTGTTTTTGACATATCGGAAGAGAGGAACACAGTAACACCTTATCAAATTCTCTATTGGGTGAGAGTGAAGTTTTTATAGCTCATAGTTTCTTTCTATTGGATGGTACAAAATAACGAAGATAGAGATAATGTTTTCGTGACAGATAGAAATGCACCCTGAGGGATGCTGTGCGCTAAGTCCGCCGCTGGCGGCCGGAGTGGCCGTGCGGCTCTAGGCGCTACAGTCTGGAACCGAGAGACCGCTACGGTCGCAAGTCAGAATCCTGTCTCGGGCATGGATGTTTGTGTGATGTCCTTAGAACTAATTAAACCTAACTAACCTAAGTTCTAGGCGACTGATGAGCTCAGAAGTTAAGTCACATAGTGCTCAGTGCCATTTGAACCATTTGTAGTTTGAAAACATCCCTCAAAGCTGTAGCAAAATCATTGTCCATCTTCTAGTTGACATATTATGTGGAGTCTACCTAACTTTCCTCATAAACACTACTGTAACTGCTGGTACTGTCTTTCCTACTAGCTTGTGTCGCAGGAGAAAGCTTTGTTTGCCACTGGCTTTACACATTGCACCCGGTTAGCAGAGCTACGACAAAATGTTCCCATTTCCACCACACGGTAAAAAGATGGTCCCGTTGCATTAACTCAGCTCTCCGTGTTTGTCTCTCCAACTTCGGCTCAGTTACGACTCAAACTGTGATGACCACATGGACAAGGCTGCAGTGAGATCGTGGCAGAGACCGAGGGAGAGTTACAAGGTGCAGAGGGACTGATTAAAATCACGATGGAGTTTTGCCGTACAGGGTCCTTAGCAGACAGGATCGAAAGAGGTAACTAGTTTTGAGATAGGAGAGTGCCGTGAATATAATCTACCAGTGGCTGTAATCATGAAAATGTGAATCTCGTGTCACTGTGGCCTCCCGTCGGGTAGAGTGTTCGCCGGGTGCAAGTCTTTCTACATCTACATTCATACTCCGCAAGCCACCTGACGATGTGTGGAGGAGGGTACCCTGAGTACCTCTATCGGTTCTCCCTTCTATTCCAGTCTCGTATTGTTCGTAGAAAGATGTATTGTCGGTATGCTTCTGTGGGGGTTCTAATCTCTCTGATTTTATCCTCATGGTCTCTTCGCGAGATATACGTAGGAGGGAGCAATATACTGCTTGACACTTCGGTGAAGGTATGTTCTCGAAACTTTAACAAAATCCCGTACCGAGCTACTGAGCGACTCTCCTGCAGAGTCTTCCACTGGAGTTTATCTATCATCCCGTAACGCTTTCGCGATTACTAAATGATCCTGTAACGAAGCGCGCTGCTCTCCGTTGGATCTTCTCTGTCTCTTCTATCAAACCTATCTGGTGCGGATCCCACACTGCTGAGCAGTATTCAAGCAGTGGGCGAACAAGCGTACAGCAGCCTACTTCCTTTTTTTTCGGATTGCATTTCCTTGGAATTCTTCCAACGTATCTCGGTCTGGCATCTGCTTTACCGACGATCAACTTTATATGATCATTCCATTTTAAATCACTCCTAATGCGTACTCCCAGATAATTTATGCAATTAACTGCTTCCAGTTGCTGACCTATTTTGTAGATAAATAAGGGATCTATCTTTCTATGTATTCGCAGCACATTACACTTGTCTACATTGAGATTCAATTGCCATTCCTTGCACCATGCGTCAATTCGCTGCAGATCCTCCTGCGTTTCAGTACAATTTTCCATTGTTGCAACCTCTCGATACACCACAGTATCACCTGCAAAAAGCCTCAGTGAACTTCCGATGTCATCCACCAGGTCATTTATTGTGAAAAGCAACGGTCCTATGACACTCCCCAGCGGCACACCTGAAATCACTCTTACTTCGGAACACTTCTCTCCATTGAGAATGACATGTTGCGTTCTGTTATCTAGGAACTCCTCAATCCAATCACACAATTGGTCTGATAGTCCGCATGCTCTTACTTTGTTCGTTAAACGACTGTGGGGAACTGTGTCAAACGCCTTGCGGAAGTCAAGAAACACGACATCTACCTGTGAACCAGTGTCTGTGGCCCTCTGAGTCTCGTGGACGAATAGCGCGAGCGGGGATTCAAACGACCGTCTTTTTCAAAACCCATGCTGATTCCCACAGAGAAGATTTCTAGTCTCCAGAAAATACATTGTACTCGAACATAATACGTGTTCCAATATTCTACAACTGATCGACGTTAGAGATATAGGTCTATAGTTCTGCACATCTGTTCGATGTCCCTTCTTGAAAACGGGGAGGACCTGTGCCCTTTTCCAATCCTTTGGAACGCTTCGCTCTTCTAGATACCTACGGTACACTGCTGCAAGAAGGGGGGCAACTTCCTTCGCGTACTCTGTGTAAAATCAAACTGGTATCCCATCAGGTCCAGCGGCCTTTCCCCTTTTGAGCAATTTTAATTGTTTCTCTATCCCTCTGTCGTCTATTTCGATATCTACCATTTTGTCAACTGTGCGACAATCTAGAGAAGGAAGTACAGTGCAGTCTTCCTCTGTGAAACAGCTTTGGAAGAAGACATTTAGTATTTCGGTCTTTAGTCTGTCATCCTCTGTTTCAGTACCATTTTGATCACAGAGTGGACATTTTGTTTTGATCCACCTACCGCTTTGACATAGGACCAACATTTCTTAGGATTTCTGCCAAGTCAGTACATAGAACTTTACTTTCGAATTCATTGAACGCCTCTCGCATAGCCCTCCTCACACTACCTTTCGCTTCGCGTAATTTTTGTTTGTCTGGAAGGCTTTGGCTATGTTTATGTTTGCTGTGAAGTTCCCTTTGCTTCCGCAGCAGTTTTCTAACTCGGTTGTTGTACCACGGTGGCTCTTTTCCATCGCTTACGATCTTGCTTGGCACATACTCATCTAACGCATAGTGTACGATGGTTTTGAACTTTGTCCACTGATTCTCAACACTATCTGTATTTGAGACAAAACTTTTATGTTGAGCCATCAGGTACTTTGTAATCTGCGTTTCGTCACTTTTGCTAAACAGAAAAATCTTCCTACCTTTTTTAATATTTCTATTTACGGCTGAAATCATCGATGCAGTAACCGCTTTATGATCGCTGATTCCCTGTTCTGCATTAACTGATTCAAATAGTTCGGGTCTGTTTGTCACCAGAAGGTCTAATATGTTATCGCCACGAGTCGGTTCTCTGTTTAACTGCTCAAGGTAGTTTTCAGATAAAGCACTTAAAAAAATTTCACTGGATTCTTTGTCCCTGCCACCCGTTATGAACGTTTGAGTCACCCAGTCTGTATCCGGCAAATTAAAATCTCCACCCAGAACTCTAACATGGTGGGGAAATGTACTCGAAATGTTTTCCAAATTATTCTTCATGTGCTGAGCCCGGGGTCCTATAGAGACATCCAATTAAGATGTCTGAGCCTGCTTTATCCTTGACCCTCACCCAAATCATTTTACAATTCGGATCTCCGTCAATTTCCTTCGATACTATTGCACTTCTTATCGCTATAAACACGCCTCCCCGTTCACTGTCCAGCCTGTCTCTGCGGTATACATTCCAATCTGAGTTTAGGATTTCATTACTGTTTACGTCTGGTTTCAGCCAACTTTCTGTCCCTAGTACTATATGGGCGCTGTGACCGTTTATTAATGAGAGCAGTTCTGGGACCTTTCTATAGACGCTTTTGCAGTTTACTATTAGCACATTAATATTGTTATTCCCTGTTGC
This sequence comes from Schistocerca gregaria, assembly GCF_023897955.1. Classification (NCBI taxonomy): domain Eukaryota; kingdom Metazoa; phylum Arthropoda; class Insecta; order Orthoptera; family Acrididae; genus Schistocerca; species Schistocerca gregaria. Next base: position 580,802 of record NW_026061863.1, on the reverse strand, counting down.
ATTTTGCCTACTCCTACCTTGCCGCGTCTCAGGAGGCGTCTTGTCGGGCCTAGGGAGGGAATTCTCTAACCTAAAAACCCCCATGTGCACTCCACACGTACTCCGCTACCATTGTAGCCGCTTCCGGCCTGTAGTGCACGCCTGACCTATTCAGGGGGACCCTACATTTCTGCATCCGATAGCGGAGGTCAAGAAATTTGCACCCCAGTTCTCCGCAGAATCGTCTGAGCCTCTGGTTTAAGCCTTCCACTCGGTTCCAAACCAGAGGACCGCGATCGGTTCTGGGAACGATACTACAAATAGTTAGCTCAGATTCCACCCCGCGAGCGAGGCTTTCCGCCTTCACCAATTCCGCCAACCGCCTGTACGAACTGAGGATGACCTCTCAACCCAGACGGCAGGAGTCATTCGTGCCGACATGAGCAACAATTTGCAGTCAGGTGCACCCAGTGCTCTCTATCGCCGCCGGTAGGGCCTCCTTCACATCTCGGATGAGACCCCCCGGCAAGCAGACAGAGTGAACACTGGCCTTCTTCCCCGACCTTTCCGCTATTTTCCTAAGGGGCTCCATCACCCCCCTAACGTTGGAGCTCCCAATAACTAATAAACCCCTGCCCCCGTGTGCCTGCTCGGACCTTGCTGAAGGAGCAGCCACATGTCCACTCACAGACAGAGCGGGTGATGCCACACGGCCAGCCTCCACATTGACCCTCCGCCTCGTGCGCCGCGAACGCCACTGAACCCGCCACTCCCCTTGCGGAGAGGGTGGCCCAACCGCGCCCGGTACCCGAGAAGATATCTTGACAGCAGGGACAGTGGGTGAAGCATGTAACACCTGGGGTGTACCTTGCGACGCTCCAGACTCCCCACTGCCGCTACACTCCGAGGTAGCAGCCTGAAGACGGAAGACCGCGGCCATCAACACGCTCAGCTGTTCGCGAAGAGTGGCCAGCTCCTCGTGCGTCCGTACACAGCAGTCACACATCCTATCCATCCTAAGGAATTAATTTACTGAAGAGACTTAATCAACTTTTAACTAGACTGCTAATTCACTAAAGGCGGCTGATTATTGACTAAACTGTGATTGCTAGCCACTTCTTGTAGAAAACAATGAAAATAGCACTACCCGTCTCTGGACTGTATTGAAAACAAACACTAGCACTACTGGCACTATGGCTCACTAAAGGGACTCTCTCTGACTGTATTCAAAACTAACACGAAATCTATGGAACACTATTAATAGCAGTCGACAATTAAAGCTTCCTAAAAGCAAAAACACACGGTAAAAGAAGTGACAAGTAAGAAAAATACAGTTAATACTTAAATAACGTAGCTCGCTGCACAGCAGACGTGAAGCAGACGGCGGTTAGGACGACATTTTCGGTTTGACGCCACTTCGACGAGTTGGGCGTCGATGGGGGATGAAATGATGATGGTTAGAACAACACAACATCCAGTCCCTGAGCGGAAAAAATCTCCAGTCCAGCCGGGAATCGGACCCGGTCGCTTAGGATTGACATTCTGTCGAGCTGACCACTCAGCTACCGGGACTGGACGCTGTAATCATTAAGACAACGCGATAGGATGCACCCAAAATATGTGGCTGAATGGTACTAAATTCCAGACAGCATTTCTGGCTGAAAGCTTGACACTAAAGACCTGAGAAGTCATGGGATTTTATACATATTTTATGAGGTCCATCTAGTGATGCATTTTTAAGTGATTGCTCATATAACATACCATCCACTGTATGTGATCATTCTCAATCAACCATCAACCTCCCCTATAGCCACGTGGATATATCGCAGAACCTCTGTTACACTGTCTACATACTATCGATATAGAAGACGCTACAAATACTGTTTGTCAGTGTGACAAATACGTAGCAGCTGCAAGAAGCAGTTGCAAATATTGGACTAGTACCATGTTTCTTAGCTGCATCACTTTCTAAATTCGGTGATAGTGTTGATTTAATTACGGGCTTACATCGCTAGCAATGTGCACCCACACTTTCGGTCTGTTAATACAGAAACCGCAATCACTATCCACGTTCAATATCTTGGTATTTGTGCGGAAGACTACTTTATTCAGAAGCACTAGCATACCTCGATTTATAAGGAAGGTATACTTTTCAGCATGGATATCGTTGTTGATACTTGGGTGTCTGTAGAACGAAGACCGATTTTTATGCGGGGTTACAATAACACGGTCTTTGCGATCGTGTTTTTAATATCTGGTAGCTCATAAGACGATTATGCCTCTCTTCCTAAGACACACATGCAAGGTAAACAAATGAGGCATGTCGATCCATCGCGGTTTTCCACTGAATATTGCTTGGAGCCACCAGCATTCAGTTACTGGCGAAGTATTGTACTTAGTAGGCGGTGTGAATGGCAGGCTTATAAAGCTAGTTTTGGGGGTGTGAAGTGACTGTGGTTATTGTTTCAACATGTACAAAGAAAACGGCTGTGTCCAGTCATAAGGGAGATATGGGTTTGACATGGGGGACTGCAGTTTCAAGGCATCGATAGCCATAAGGAGGTGCCCAGTCATAAGAGGGTTATTGATATTTCCAGAGCCACAGTCCTCAGGAGGAGGTGTTTCTGTTACTTCGATCTCTGTTTAATGTTATCAGGTTGGGGCTGCAATCGAACTATGTGATTGTAATTACAGTGATAAATACGTCGCTGGTTTCCTAGGACGACAAAGTTCGTCATGAGGAGCACGTGGCAGAGGTAGACTGTGGCCAGAACAAATGGGTTTGCTGGCTAAAAGCTCTTGCGTGTGGTAGAGACAAAGAAAAGTTCAAGCCAGCGGACTAGTCGTTTTTTGCGCACAGCTGCAGGACAACTCCCGGCGATTATGCCCTCTGGATAGCTGAATAGCGAACTGATACTCAGTACGAGTATAGCTGTCTTTTCGATCGCGTGTGTTGCATGTATTCTCCATGGCCAATTGAGCAATTCAGTATTGATCACTGCCAAGTGTTGGTCCTGAACGCATTGATGAAATACGAAGTCCTACAACTCAATTATCCCTGGACTCCGCGCATGGCTTGGATGGTGCATTCTGGTATACACGCACATCCATGGCTGCTACAGTTTTCTCTGGCCTCTGAGCGTTGGCAATGGCGGTGTACGAGGGGACAGGTGCGCTGTGTGTGGACGATCAGGAGGTGGTTTAAGTGTGTCAGGTTTAGTGCTTCTCAATACATCACAGTGATCTCTGTCTTTCAGTGGTATTTGCTGTTGTCTCTATCATATCAGGCAGTAGACCCTTCCTTCTCGTTCTCCTCCATCTCCATCTCATTGTGGCACCAGTACAAACCCTCCACAGATTGTTTATAGACATAGCGTGCAACTGAACTGAACTTCGAAATTTTCAGTTATCTTCAACTTAATGGACTTTCTACCAAATGACCTAACTGTACTAGTATCGACCGATAGGAGGCAAGTGAAAAAAATAACAGTAGGGTTTGCATACTGGGAGGTTGTAAAAATGGCTGTGAGCACTATGGGACTTAACAGCTCAGGACATCAGTCCCCTAGAACTTAGAACTACTTAAACCTAACTAACCTAAGGACATCACACACATCCATGCTCGAGGCAGGATTCGAACCTGCGGCCGTAGCAGTCGCGCGGTTCCAGACTGAAGCGCCTAGAAACGCTCGGTCACTCCGGCCGGCTGGGAGGTTGTAGGATAACATCCCATCAAATATTCCAGTTCTATTATCCACCAATAGGAAGCAAGGAAAAACTGTCCACAAAAAGGGTATCGATGTAATTAATTACTCAATCAGTCAGATAGAGTGCGGGAATATTTCCAAGACATCCACACCTGGGGTTTACCAGGTAAATGCTGCTTTGTTTGTGGTTTTAACCAACAATGACCAACGGTGCGTACAGTCCTGGCAGTGGCACACTACATGACGTGACTGCTTGAGAGAGAGAGAGAGAGAGAGAGAGAGAGCATGTGCTTCAAGAGGAATTTCTCAGGTATCAAATATCGAAACTTTGCCACCAGCTGAAGCTTTTGTTTAGGGATTAGTGCAACTTCCGCTCTGCCAGTAGCCAGTCATGGACCTGAGTGGGAGTAGTGCAGCCTCCGCATGAAGAAATAGGCGAAATGGCCAGCCTCGCGAAGTGGTTGGAGGTGTGGTCGCACAGTGCTATGAGGTTGATGAAAAGGATTTTCAACAGTGTAATAACGCTTGGAGAGTTATGTTGATGGAATTCCTTGCACAATTGGGATAATAAAGCGCCACAATTGTTTAAATATTCCGAACTACATTGTCACCATCAAAATTTTCCAAGCTCTCGTAAACGACGGCGAGAAATATTTACAGAAATTCTAAATAATTCTAATCATTCTAATATTTCAAATATTTCCCCCTATGAGTGAATATAAATTGGTTCAAGAATCATGAAAGAAGGTTGTAAACATGGAAGAAGCTTAGAGATACTAGAAGGTATCAGATAGATTATATAATGGTAAGACAGAGATTTAGGAACCAGGTTTTAAATTTTAATGACAAAAAATAAGGTTCAAATGGTTCTGAGCACAATGGGACTTAAAATCTGAGGTCATCAGTCCCCTAGAAATCGGAAATAAATAAACCTAACTAACCTAAGGACATCACACACATCCATGCCCGAGCCAGGATTCGAAACTGCGACAGTAGCGGTCGCGCGGTTCCAGACTGTAGCACCTAGAACCGCTCGGCCACTCAGGCCGACAAATTGTAAGGCATTTTCAGGGGTAGATGTGGACTCTGACCACAATCTATTGGTTATGAATTGCAGATTAAAACTGAAGAAACTGCGAAAAGGGGAGAATTTAAGGAGATGGGACCGTGGATAAACTGACTAAACCAGAGATTGTACAGAGTGTTAGGGAGAGCATAGGGGCACAATTGACAAGAATGGGGGAAAAGAAATACAGCAGAAGAAGAATGGGTAGCTCTGAGGGATGAAGAAGTCAAGGCAGCAGAGGATCAGGTAGATAAAAAGACGAGAGATGCTAGAAATCTTTGGGTAACAGAAGAAATATTGAATTTAATTGATGAAAGGAGAAAATATAAAAATGCAGTAAATGAAGCGGGCAAAAAGGAATAGAAACGTCTCAAAAATGAGATCGGCAGGAAGTTCAAAATGGCTAAGCAGGGATGGCTAGACGACAAATGTAAGAATGTAGAGGGCTCATCTCACTAGGGATAAGATAGATTCTGCCTACAGGAAGAAAGGAGAAAGGAGAACCACTTGCATGGATATCAAGAGCTCAGATGGAAACCCAGTTCTAAGCAAAGAAGGGAAAGCAGAAAGGTGGAAGGAGTATATAGAGGGTCTATACAAGGGCAATGTAATTGAGGACAATGTTATGGAAATGAAAGAGGATGTAGATGAAGGTGAAATGGGAGATATGATACTGCATGAAGAGTTTGAAAGAGCACTGAAAGACCTGAGTCGAAACAAAGACCCGAGAGTGGACAACATTCCATTAGAACTACTGACAGCCTTGGGAGAGCCAGTCCTGACAAAACTCTACCATCTGGTCAGTAAGATATATGAGACAGGCGAAATACCCTCATACTTCAAGAAGAATATAATAATTCCAATTCCAAAGGAAGCAAGTGTTGACAGATGTGAAAATTACCGAACTATCAGTTTAATAAGTCACGGCTGTAAAATACTAGCACGAATTCTTAACAGAAGAATGGAAAAACTGGTAGAAGCCGAACTCAAGAAAGATCAGTTTGGATTCCGTAGAAATGCTGTAACACGTGAGGCAATACTGACCCTACGGCTTATCTTAGAAGAAAGATTAAGGAAAGGCAAACCTACATTCCTAGCATTTGTAGACTTAGAGAAAGCTTTTGACGGTGTTGACTGGAATACTCTCTTTCAAATTCTGAAGGTGGCAGGGGTAAAATACAGGGAGCGAAAGTCTATTTTCAATTTTAACAGAAACCAGATGGCAGTTATAAGAGTCAAGGGGCACGATCGAGAAGCAGTGGTTGGAAAGGGATTGAGACGGGATTGTTGCCTCTCCCCGATGCTATTGAATCTGTATATTGAGCAAGTAGTAAAGAAAACCAAATATAAATTCGGAGTAGGTATTAAAATTCATGGAGAAGAAATAAAAACTTTGACAGAGTTACAATGTCATTCGCGAACCTCAGAGACAGCAAAGGACTTGGAAGAGCAGTTGAACGGAATGGACAGTGTCTTGAAAGGAGGATATAAGATGAACATCAGCAAAAGCAAAACGAGGATAATGGAATGTAGTCGAATTAAGGCCTGTGATGCTGAGGGAATTGGATTAGGAAATGAGACGTTTAATGTAGTAAAGGAGTTTTGCTATTTGGGGAAAAAAATAACTGATGATGTTCTAAGTAGAGAGGATATAAAATGTAGACCGAGAATGGCAAGGAAAGCGTTTCTGAAGAAGAGAAATTTGTTAAAACCGAGTATAGATTTAGAAGTATTTGTATGGAGTACGTGGACGATAAATAGTTTGGACAAGAAGAGAATAGAAGCTTTCGCAATGTGGTGCTATACAAAGATGCTGAAGATTAGTTGGGTGGATCACATATCTAATGAGAATGTATTGAATAGAGTTGGGGAGAAGAGGAGTTTGTGGCACAACTTGACAAGAAGTAGGAATCGGTTGGTAGGACATGTTCTGAGGCATCAAGGAATCACCAATTTAGTACTGGAGGGCAGTGTGGAGGGTAAAAATCGTAGAGGGAGACCAAGAGATGACTACACTAAGCAGATTCAGAAGGATGTAGGTTGGGGTAGGTGCTGGGAGATGAAGCAGCTTGCACAGGATAGAGTAGCATGGAGAGCTGCATCAAACCAGTCTCAGGACTGAAGACCAAAACAACAACAACAAATGTGAGTGATTACAATGACTACTGTTAACCCGCTGCCCCACACTTTGTATAGACCCTCTACATACTCCTTCGACCTCCCACCTTTCCCATCTTTGCTGAAGACTGGTTCTCCATCTGAGATCTTTATATTCGTACAGCTGCTTCTCTTTGTTTCCCGAATACCTCCTTAACTTTCCTGTAGCCTAATTCACAGAACAATTTCGGTCGAGTGGTAAAAAGTGAAACAAATGCCTGAAATGGCATCGGCCTTTATTGAAATGTAAAAAGACAGTAAAACTGGGCAACAGACGGGCAACTTTGCAAACTGTCAGCGTGGCGGGTGCGAGGTAGGTCGATGTTACTAAATCGCATCGTCCCATGTCTGGCTAATAAACACTCTCCGAAAGGTACGACTTTTATCCAGGACGGCGCCCCACTCCGCACTGCTACACGTGTGCAAGATGTCTCGCGCACATTATTTAGTGAGGATCACGAGCTGAGCAGCCACTCCCGGCTCCCCAGACCTCAGTACGTGTGATTATTGGCTGTGGGCTTAGCTGAGGTCTCAAGTCACCCGCGATCGTCCGACCGCATTAACGATGCTAAAAGACAACACTCGACGCAGTTTTTCACCATAACTACTGGTGAGTTGTACAGAGCATTTCACAACGTTGTCGCCTGACTACAGGCACTGTGGGTGAATGACGGCCGACATACTGAGCATTTGTTATAAGTAACATCTTCAAAACTCCATTGCTATGCTAAATATTGCTTTTGTATCATATAAAGAGCCATCTGTTGGTGTACATCTACATCTACATCTACATGGATACTCTGCAAATTACATTTAAGTGCCTGGCAGAGGGTTCATAGAAACACCTTCACAATTCTCTATTATTCCAATTTCGTATAGCGCGGGGAAAGAATGAAAACCTGTATCTTTCCGTACGAGCTCTGATTTCCCTTATTTTATGGTGGTGATCGTGCCTCCCTATATAGTTCGGTGTCAACAAAACATTTTCGCACCCGGAGGAGAAAGTTGGTGATTGGAATTTCGTGAGAAGATTCCGTCACTACGAAAAACGCCTTAAATGATGCCTAACCCACATCCGGTATCATTTCGGTGACACTCTCTCCCATATTTCGCGATAAAACAAAATGTGCTGCCTTTCTTTGAACTTTTTCGATGTACTCCGTCAGTCCTATCTGGTAGGTATTCCATACCGCGCAGCAGTATTCTAAAAGAGGACGGACAAGTGTAGTGTAGGCAGTCTCCTTAGAAAATATAACCGACCTACTAAGTGTCCTGAAAATAAAACGCAGCCTTTGGTGAGCCTTTCCCACAACATTTTCTATGTGTTCTGTCCAATTTAACTTGTTCGTAATTGTAATACCTAGATATATAGTTGAATTTACGGCTTTTCGATTAGACCTATTTATCGTGTAACCTAAGTTTAAAGAGTTCCTTTTAGTACTCTTGTGGATGATCTCACACTTTTCGTTATTTAGGGTCAGCTGCAACTTTTCGCACAATCAGATATCTTTTCTAAATCATTTTGCAGTTTATTTCGATCTTTTGATCTAGGCGCGCAGTCCGGAACCGTGCGACTGCTACTGTCGCAGATTCGAATCCTGTGTGTGATGTCCTTAGGTTAGTTAGGTTTAAGTAGTTCTAAGTTCTAGGGGACTAGTGACCGCAGCAGTTGAGTCCCATAGTGCTCAGAGTAATTTAAATTTGATCTTTTGATGACTTTATTAGTCGATAAACGGAAGCGTCATCTGCAAACAACCGAAGACAGCTGCTCAGATTGTCTCCCAAATCGTTTATATGGATAAGGAACAGAAAAGGGCCTATAGCACTACCTTGGGGAACGCCGGAAATCACTTCTGCTTTACTCGATGACGTTCCGTCAATTACTAAGAATTGTGACCTCCGTGACAGGAAATGGCCAATCCAGTCACAAAACTGAGACGATATTCCATAATCACGCATTTTCACTACGAGCCGCTTGTGCGGTACAGTGTCAAAAGCCTTCCGGAAATACGGAATCGATCTCAAATCCCTTGTCAATAGCACTCAACAAGAGCTAGTTGTGTTTCACAGGAACGATCTTTACTAAACCCATGTTGACTGCGTGTCAATAGACCGTTTCCTTCGAGGTAATTCGTAATGTTCGAACACAATATATGTTCTAAAGTCCTGCTGCATATCGACGTTAACGATATGGTCCTGCAAGTTAGTGGATTACTCCTACTACCTTTCTTGTATATTGGTGTGACCTGTGCAACCTTCCAGTATTGGGGTACAGATCTCACGTTGAGCGGACGGTTGTATATGATTGTTAAGCATGGAGCTAATGCATCAGCATACTCGGAAAGGAACCAAATTTTTATACAGTCTGGGGCAGAAGACTTGCTTTTATTAAGTGATTTGAGTTGCTTCACTACTCCAAGGATTTACTTCAACGTTGCTCTCGTTGGCAGCTGTTCTCGATTCGAATTCTGGAACATTTACTACTTCTTCTTTTGTGAAGGCATTTCGGAAGGCTGCGTTTAGTAACTCTACTTCGGTAGCTCTGTCTTCGATAGTATCTCCAGTGTTATAGCGCAGAGGAGGCATTGATTGTAAATTGCCACTAGCATACTTCATATACGACCAGAATATCTTGGATTTGTCTGCCAGGTTTCGAGACAAAGTTTCGTCGTGGAAACTGTTATAGGCATCTCGCATTGAACTCTGGCTATCCTTTAGAGAAGCCCGGAATTTAGCGCAATCTTAGGGATTTTGCGTCTGTTTAAATTTGGCATGTTTGTTTCGTTGTTTCTGCAACAGTGTTCTAACCCGTTTTGTGTACCACGGAGGATCAGCTCCGCCGTTTGTTAGTTTATTTCGTATAAATCTCTCAATTGCTGCCGATACTATTTTTTGAATGCAAACGACTTCTGGTCTACACTTATATTATTAATTTGGAATGAGTCTCTCAGGAAGGCGTCAAGTGAATTTTTATCAGCATTTTTGAATAGGTATACTTTTTGTTTGTTTTTCGAGGATTTCGGGATTACAATATACAGTCTCGCTACGACAACCTTGTGTTCACTAATCCCTATAACGGTTTTGATGCTCGTTATTAACTCAGGATTATTTGTCATTTGCACTTTCTTTAGTTTCAGTAAAAACCTAAATTTGGGAAATTTGTGGTAAGTTCCTATGGGACCAAACAGCTGAGACCATCGGTCCCTAACTTAAACTGACTTACATTACGGACAAAACACACACCCGTGCCCGAGGAAGGGCTCGAACCTCCGAGGGGAGCCGTGCGAACCGGGGCAAGGCGCCCAAGACAACTCGGCTACCGCGTGCGGCTCTCTCTACCTGCATTATTCCGTGAAATATTGACTTTTGAAATAATACGGACTTTAGCATATCCCTGCACAATATCAACAGCAAGGCTTCCAAGACACTTCCCTGGGGCACAATCTAAGTTACTTTGATACTTAATGATGACTCTTCATCCAAGATTACAAGCAACATTCTCCTTATCAAATATCCTCAACTGACGCAAATTTTCATTGATTCCTCATAGTGCCTTACTTTTGACAATAGTATAGCAGTGGTACTGAATCAAATACTTTTCGAAAATCGAAAAATACTGCATTTATCTGCCTTCGTCCATTACTTTTAGCAGTCATCTGAGAAAATAGCGAGTTGGGTTTCACGTGATCATTGTTTTCGGAAATCATACAGGTTGCCATGGGGAGGTCATTCTGTCAGAGATACCTCGTTATTTTTTAATTTAGAATATATTCGAAGATTCTATAACAAATCGATATCAAGGATACCGGACGGAAGTTTTGAGGATAACGTGTACTGCCCTTCTTGTAAACGGGTGCGATCTGTGATTTCTTCCAACTACTGGGCAGGGCTTTTTGTTCGTGCGATGGACGATGGATTATAGTTAACAGAACTGCCGCAAATACCATGCACCGTGTTAAGGGATCGGCCGAGCCATGGAGCTTCATTCAATTTGAGAGATTTCAGCTGTTCTCAATGTTCGATGATCTATTGGAATTTGCCGGACGCTGTGGCCGAGCGGTTCTAGGCGCTTCAGCCCGGGAATGCGCTGCTGCTACTGTCGCAGGTTCGAATCCTGCCTCGGGCATGGATGTGTGTGATGTCCTTAGGTTAGTTAGGCTTAAGTAGTTCCAGGTCTAGGGGACTGATGACTTCAGATGTTAAGTCCCATAGGGCTCAGAGCAATTTGAACCATCTATTGAAAGTGATTAAAGGTAAACACACTATATGAGCAGAAGCGTTCTCTTCTGCAAATGCTTTGCAAAAAAGAGATGACAGTCCTTTTTGAACAGCAATCTGTTTTAGACTAATTATTATTGGTTTTCCCATATTAAGGATACTGCAAATAATTAAACAGTATTTTCACCATATTTATAACGCATCTTCCTAGTCATTCTGTGAGTATGGATATACGTTATAACACACATAAAAACTATAGGCCATGAAAGAATAATGCGAATGAGACGAAAATCCGTCAATGTGTAGTACATGTACAGAACAATGTGGATGATTTATCCAACAGAAAGTGCTTCAGAAATCGAGCAAGTAAGTAACGCGTTGATCCACATCTGGTGCTTATTCAGGTATTTATTCGATTCGGCATTATTAAGTACAGTTGTTGGATGTTCTCCTGAGGTATATCGTGCCAAAATTCTGTCGAACTGTCGCGTTAGATCGGCGAAATCCCGACGAAAGATCCGTACCCAAAGACTGGAAAGCTGCACAGGTCACACCAATATTCAAGAAAGGTAGTAGGACAACATTATGAATTACATCGAAGAAAACGATCTATTGACACACAGTGAACATGGATTTAGTGAAGATCGTTCTTATGTAACATGTGAAGTGTTGACTGCTATTGACAAGTGATTTCAGATCGATTCCGTATTTCTGGATATACAGAAGGCTTTTGACACTGTACCACATGAGCGGCTTTTAGTGAAATTGCGTGCTTTGGAATATCGTCTCAGTTTTGTGACTGGATTTGTGATTTGCTGTCAGAGAAGTCACAGTTCGTAGCAATCGATGGAAAACCATCGAGTAAAACAGAAGTGACTTCTGGCGTTCCAAAGGTAGTTTATAGGCCCTTTTCTGTTCCTTATATTTATAAACGATTTGGAAGACAATCTGAGTAGCTGTCATAGATTGTTTGCAGATGACCCTGTCGTTTATCGACTAGTAAAGTCGTGAGAAGAGCAAAACAAATTACGACACGATTTAGAAAATATATCTGTATAGTGCGAAAATTGGCAATTGACCCTAAATAACGAAAAGCGTGAGGTCATCGATTTGAGTGCTGAAAGGAATCCGTTAAACTTCGGTTACACGATAAATCAGTCAAATATGAAGGCCGTAGATTCAACTAAATGCCTAGGAATTACAATTACGAACAACCAAAAATTGGAAGGAACACAAAGAAAATGTTGTGGGGACGGCTAACCAAAGACTCCGTTTTATTGGTAGGACACTTAGAAAATGTAACAGATCTACTAACGAGACTGACTACACTACGTTTATCCGTCCTCTTTTAGAATACTGCTGCGTGGTGTGGGTTCCTTACCAGATAAGACTGACTGAGTACATCGAAAAAGTTCAAAGAAGGGCAGCACGTATTGTATTATCGCGAAATATGGGAGAGAGTGCCACAGAAATGATACAGGATTTGGGCTGGACATCATTAAAAGAAAGCCGTTTTTCGTTCCGACGGAATCTTGTCATGAAATTCACCAACTTTCTACTCCGAATGCGAAAATATATTGTTGACACTGACTACATAGGGAGAAACGATCACCACGATAAGGGAAAGCAGAGCTCGTACGAAAAGATATAGGTGTTCGTTGTTTCGCGAGGTTTACGAGTTTGGAATAATAGAGGATTGTGAAGGTGGTTCGATGATCCCTCTGCCAGGCACTTCAATGTACTTTGCAGAGTATCCATGCAGATGAGGTGCTGCCCATAATGCTCCGAACGTTCTCAGTTGGAGAGAGACCAGGCAACCTTGCCGGCCGAGGTATGGTTTGGCAAGGACGAAGACAAGCAGTAGAAACTCTCGCCGTGTGCTGACAGGCATTGTCTTTCTGAAGTGTCAGACCAGAATGGCTACTCATGAAGAACAAAAAAAAAAAAAAAAAAAAAAAAAAAAAAAAAAAAAACAGCACGTGGTGCAATGTCTTGGACGTACCACTGCAGTGCTGTAAGGGTGTCGCGGCTGACAACCAAAGAGGCCTTACTGTGAAAAGTAATGGCACCCCGGAGCATGACTCCTGGTTGTCGGGTCGTATGGCGGTATACCACCACTTTCCATGAGGTTTCCACAAACGCCTTCGGCCTGGAATCTCATTGGCTGGGGTAGAGCTGTCTTCATTCTTGAGTCCCGCTTCGAACTGAGCGAAAGTGCGTCGGGAGGCGTCCTTGACAGCAGTGGGATACCTACTTGATTCTTCCAAATTGGACTGTAGAGTGTAACGTGGTTACCGGTTCCAGTGTCTGCTTAGAATCGACGTTTAACGTGATCCAGTAACAAGATTTTGAGGTAATACTATTTTGTTCCCATCGGGATGCTTACTATCGCTGAGTACCCATGCCGCTCACCATTGGAATGCTTGATTTCGTTGAGTATCCATGGCAGGTGAGCCTGTCATTATCACCTTGTGGGCAATTTAAATTATTAGAGTGGTTGTGGCTTGTGTTCCGCGTAGCGGCCAGCGTGAGATTTACAGCGGTTGGGCGGAAACGCACATCTAAATCGGTCACCCTGTTGGCGGGGTTCGAGGGAGGCGACCGAAGTGAAGCATTCAGCTTCAAATGGTTCAAATGGCTCTGAGCACTATGGGGCTTATCATCTGAGGTCATCAGTGCCCTAGTAGCGATCGCGCGGTTCCAGAATGAAGCGCCTACAACCGCTCGGCCACAACGCCCGGCGAAGCATTCACGTGGTTTGGGCACTTATCACAGCCAACCCCGTAGGAAACAGAAAACTACGTTACCATACAAGTAGCTTATTTGCTAGAAATGTCTTTTATTTGCCCCGTACAAATTTACAACACACTCAAGCAATGTCTGAAGATCAGTATGTACCTTTTGAACAGAAAGGTTTACATTTACATCGTAAATGAAACGTAGAATCAAATGCTTTGTGTCTTAAATGCAAAAACAGGCACAGTGGATATTTGTCAATTACCACGCCATCTACCGCGATTGGGAAACAATGGTCTGCGTAGGCCGTAGGAATGTTTCTTTTTTCTTTTCTTTTCTTTCTTTTACTTACATACTTTCCTGCATGACGGACTGCCACCGACTCGTTGTTATGTTCGTAGCTATCGCTTGGTCTCGCGCTGTTAGTAAGATAGTAAGGGACTTCTGTCTTGGTGCGTGACAGTGGATAAGTGTGGCGAACAGAAATTCGCGAAATACTGAGCAACAAATACTCTTAGGAAAAGCTACATACTCTGTGATTAACGAACTTTACCGTACATATGAAAATGCGTTTATTGTTTCATTTGACGGACGTCATACGATGCTTGCCCAGTTTCGTTATTCAAACTTTAATAAATATATCAGTTTTTAATGTCCCAGAGCGTTTTCGTTACTTGCAGTTTGCCGACAATCAACAGAGTCACAAAGAAAAAAAAATCCAGATATACTACGAGGTAAAACCACTCGTAACAAACAAATGAGTAACCGAACGATTCTCTACAGTGATTTCGTATAAGCATTTCGCTTATTCTTCATGTGTATAATCCTTTTCACGATTTTGCGCATTTCCGTCAGTAACTGCAAATATAGTCTGTAAGAAAGTATTATGAAAACAATATATTACATATATGCAATGAAAAGTACATGCCTAATGACATAAGGCAGCTTCCTCGCATTTCGAGGTTCATTTAAATAGCATTATTTTAAGAGAGTATTACTGCTGTTAAATATGTCGCGTAACGCAACGTTATGCCAGTATGGATGCAACAGGGAGAGGATTGTATAAGCGAGTATATTAAGTAATGCGGTAAAGTTCAAAGGTAATAGAGAATATAGCCTTTTCTGAGAGAACTAAGTGTTCTACATCCCACAGTACACTGAAGTATCTGCCAACCACAATCACTCACCTCGGGCCACCACAGTACTGATGAAACACGTTGAAGACTCTATCACCACTAAATTGCATCATAAGTGATACAATCAAAACATTTTTACATATATGACAATGCTCTTAAGTCATATACACTCAAGAGCCAAAGAAACTGGGACACCTCCCTAACATCGTGTAAAGCCCCCGTGAGTACACGGAAGTACCGCAACTCGACGTGGCATGGCTCGACTAATGTCTGAGGTTAGAATTACATTAATACCTTCAGCTGCTGATGGGCGTTGATATATATTAACGAGCACAGGTGAAAATGTGTGCCCCGACCGGGACTCGAACCCGGGATCTCCTGCTTACATGAAGGACGCTCTATCCCGGTCGGGCACACATTTTCACCAGTCCCCGTTGCTATACGTCAACGCCCGTCAGCAGCTCAAGGTATTAATACAATCGTAATTTCGTTCTAGACGGCCTCAGGTCAGCAATGGTGTCTGTTCTTTCGTACGAGACTCGTCCGACCAGGCAACATATTTCCAGTCACCAGTAGTCCAATATCGGTGTTGAAGGGCCTAGTGCAGGCGTAAAGCTTTGTGTCGTGCAGTCATCAAGGATACACGAGCGGGCTTTCAGCTCCGAAAGCCCATATCGATGATGTTTCGTTAAATGATTCGGTCGCAGTGATGTGGGAGACTTGCTATTTTACCGGATTCCTGATACTCACGGTTCACTACACATACATCCTCACTTCGTCGCTACTTTGGAGATGCTGTGTCCCATAGCTCGTGCGCCTACTATAACATCACGTTCAAACTCACTTAAATCTTGATAACCTGTCATTGTAGCAGTAGTAACCGATCTAACAACTGAGCGTGACACCTGTTCTCTTATATTGCCATTGCCAACCGCAGCGCCGTATTCAGCCTGTATTTGAATACGCATGCCTATACCAGTCTGTTTGGCGCTTCAGTGCATATTATTTAGTATTACCGAAGAGTATTTATTGCTCCATATTTCGCGGACTTTGCTTATTTCACTCAGCCACTACCACGTACCGCGACCAAACTAACATGGTAACTGCAATCATAATATCATTAATGAGATATACGTCTGTGTGCATCTCATATCTGGACCGCTACGCATGGCTGGTCTCATGCCACACATTCTGACTCGGGCAGCGATCTGGATGAGAAAAACTGGCGATACCTGCAAGAAAATGACCCAGGTTCCGAGCCAGAACCACAATCCCACAACGAGGCAGCTTTCATCGAATAACCTGGTGGCTGGGATTTGTTGCAGCTGCGGTGTTCATTCCTTCGTATGGGCCATTACTATGGAGTAACACTTGTAAGCAGCAACACTCTGACGTAATGAAAGTTTACTTTATTACTGGCGCTTCCTGGCAGATTAAAACTGTGTGCTCGACCGAGACTCGAACTCGGGATATTTGCCTCACGGCGTTCTCTGCCGTCTGAGCTACCCAAGCACGACTCACTACCAGTCCTCACAGCTTCAATTGTGCCAGTACCCCGTCTCCTACCTTCCTAACTTCACCGAAGCTCTTCTGCGAACGTTGCAGAACTGGCTCTCCTGGACGAAAGGATTTTGTAGAGACATGGCTTAGCCACAGCCTGGTGGATATTTCCAGATTGATATTGGGTACTTTATTACTGTTTAATTAAACAGCTTCGTTAAGCAACGAGAAAGTAACTCACATTATATGAGCTGAATCACTAAGATTAAACTGCGTAATAACAGCAGCGCCGTCATTCACTAATGAACATGAAAAATATCAGTTCTGCAGAAGTATCTAAAGATTCTTACGAAAATTCCAATAGAGTTGCAGATTCTCAAGATAAGAAGGCTACACACAGCCCGCAACACTGGCCATACTAATGTAAAAGTTGATTCCTTATTTCCCTCGCAAAGTCCAAAACATCCCCACCACGCCTGAGGTTTTGCGGACCTCCTACCACGCCGTGCGTCAGCGCCGGCACGGAGACCTGTCTCTGAACTAACATAGCACTCCATTAATTCAGGCTGAAACACGCCACCACTCTCCAGGACAGGTTCAAGACCCACCCGTGGCCGGCGATAAGTCGCACGGAGACGTGGTGTGGATGTTTTACCAAATAGGCGCGCCTCCACTGACGGAACAGTTTCTGTCAACCTGCAGACTACAGGGCCCCTCATCATACAAGATACTTCCAGTCAGCGTTTGGTGTTAGGAAGCCTTCCAAATTTCGTATATAGTCTACACTCGACATTCTAAATTATGTTTGAGAACATTTTTCATATTATCCCCACTATTTGCAGATAAAGAAAGAAAATGATTACAGTGCTTCAAAAAGTAATATTTGCAGTAAACTGAAAAACTTATTGATTTAATTTTACATATTTTAAAAGAAGAAATGTTAAATTTTCTCGCGCAGAGTGAAAGAGACTGGCGCGGCTATATGCGCACTGTTTTGACGGACAGGTGGAGCGGAGCTAGATAGGAGCTGGCGTGTATAGCTGGCTGTCTAACTAGCAGGCGATAACCCTGATACTGGCGGAATGTGTGCGCCACTTAGAAAGCGAGTGTCGTAATGACTGCAAGTCTAGTATACAGGCACGTTAATGCAAGTGCTTTTTTCCAAGGGAGAGTGGTCTCCCTGGCCCTCGCGACGTGTGACGATGCCTCACGCCGCAAATTCTGAGATCGCAAGCTATTAGGATGGTGCATAAGATCGCAGCGTTTTCTTCTGTATATTAATATTGTTATAGGTTTTGGATTTTACAAGGAGTGTTATACGTCATTGGTCCCTTACCTGCATTTGTCGTAGATCCCTCGCCCAGCGTAAAGTTTCAAGCGACTGGAAAAAAAGCGCAGATGACTCCAGTATATAGAGAGGTAAAGAAACGGACCCGTAAAATTAGAGACCAATATCCCTAACTTCTGATTGCAGCAGACTCCCTGAACACATTCTCAGTTCGATTATAATAGACTTACTTGAGGCTAAGCAACTTACGTCGACGAATCAACATGGCTTTAGGAAGCATCGTAAGTGCGAAACTCAGCTTGCCCTTTCCTCACGTGACATACTGAGAACTATGTATGAAGGGCAACAGGCAGATTCCATATTTCTAGATTTCCGGAAAGAATTTGACATCGTACCCCATTGCAGATTGTTAAAGAAACTACGAGCATTTCGAATAAGTTCACAGAAATGTGAATGGCTCGAAAACTTCTTGAATAATAGTACGCAGTATGTTGTCCTCGACGGTGAGGGTTCATCAGAGACAACGAAATGTGATAGAACGGCTGTTGGTCTTTATACAGGGCGAGGCCATCTAAATGTTCAATACATTAGCTCCGAGGAACAAATGGCAGTTTACTGAAATGTCCAGTCCTAGTTGCTTTTGGTAAAATATGTCAAAAGCTGGGGATAGTGAATTTTACGGGTAGTTAAGGAAAGTATTAAATTGATGGGGGTGTTGAAGTAACGACAATTTAATAATTATACTTTGCTAACTTCCAGCATTCTGGAAGGCATTGTAGTGTCTCGAGAATTTCGGGGTAAATTCTAGAGACCCTCGTATTTCCACCGTCTTGAACACGGGTTATTTTAGAGACGAGTGTGGTAAAGTTGAATGCATCTACTGCACCACAATTATGTGTGTGCAGGACGGACATGTATGGGACGGATGATAGGCGCGGGCAGGTAGTCGCCGATCCTGGCTAACAAGGGGAAGGCCTCACACACGGCCAACCGATTCGGCTCAAATTTGGCAGGTTGCTTGTGTAGAACCTAAAATGAAATACTCCAAGATATTTTGGGTCAACACCCCCACAATTTTGAGAAAATCAACCCTAAAGGTTTTGACGAGCAACGGACTCAGAATTAGAGCGATCGATAGATAATTGTAAATAGAGCATTTTTCATCATCAGGTATGGGGTCCGCAAACGCAAACTTTTCCTAAAATCGAGGAAAGAAACTTTTACAATTGTCGCTCCTGTACCCACATGGTAAACGCTTTTCGCCGACAGCGGCGATAGCGGAACAGCTAAGGTAACTAACTGGCTGGGAATCGGAGAATCCTAGCGGATGTTATTATTTTCGTTTGTATTTTTCCATATCTCAATTGATAGGGATAGGATGGTTAATAAGGTAAGTAAATTAATAAAGAATGATAATAATAAGGTTGTTTGTTGTTGTCTTCAGTCCTGAGACTGGCTTGATGCAGCTCTCCATGCTACTCTATCCTGTGCAAGCTGCTTCATCTCCCAGTACATACTGCAACCTACATGCCTCTGAATCTGCTTAGTGTACTCATCTCTCGGTCTCCCTCTACGATTTTTACCCCCCACGCTGCCCTCCAATGCTAAATTTGTGATCCCTTGATGCCTCAAAACATGTCCTACCAACGGATCCCTTCTTCTGGTCAAGTTGTGCCACAAACTTCTCTTCTCCCCAATCCTATTCAATACCTCCTCATTAGTTACGTGCTCTATTCACCTTATCTTCAGTATTCTTCTGTAGCACCACATTTCGAAAGTTTCTATTCTCTTCTTGTCCAAACTAGTTATCGTCCATGTTTCACTTCCATACATGGCTACACTCCAAACAAATACTTTCAGAAACGACTTCCTGATACATAAATCTATATTCGATGTTAACAAATTTCTCTTCTTCAGAAACGCTTTCCTTGCCATTGCCAGTCTGCATTTTATATCCTCTCTACTTCGACCATCATCAGTTATTTTACTTCCTAAATAGCAAAACTCCTTTACTACTTTAAGTGTCTCATTTCCTAATCTAATTCCCTCAGCATCACCCGATTTAATTTGACTACATTCCATTATCCTCGTTTTGCTTTTGTTAATGTTCATCTTATATCCTCCTTTCAAGACCCTGTCCATTCCGTTCAACTGCTCTTCCAAGTCCTTTGCCGTCTCTGACAGAATTACAATGTCATCGGCGAACCTCAAAGTTTTTACTTCGTCTCCATGAATTTTAATACCTACTCCGAATTTTTCTTTTGTTTCCCTTACTGCTTGCTCAATATACAGATTGAATAACATCGGGGAGAGGCTACAAACCTGTCTCACTCCCTTCCCAACCACTGATTCCCTTTCATGCCCCTCGACTCTTATAAATGCCATCTTGTTTCTGTACAAATTGTAAATAGCCTTTCGCTCCCTGTATATTACCCATGCCACCTTCAGAAATTCAAAGAGAGAAAACTTTTGACAGTGTTGACTGGAATACTCTAAGGAAAGGCAAACCTACGTTTCTAGCTTTTGTAGACATAATCTATTTTCTAAGATAAGTCGTGGGGTCAGTATTGCCTCACGTATTCCAATATTTCCTAACTGATCTTCCCTGAGGTCGACTTCTACCAGTTTTTCCATTCGTCTGTAAGGAATTCGCGTTAGTATTTTGCAGCCATGACTTACTAAACTGATAGTTCGGTAATTTTCACATCTGCCAACACCTGCTTTCTTTGGGATTGGAATTATTATATTCTTCTTGAAGTCTGAGGGTAATTTTTCTGTCTCATGCATTTTGGTCACCAGATGGTAGTTTTGTTAGGCGTGGCTCTCCCAAGGCTGTCAGTAGTTCTAATTGAATGTTGTCTACTCCCGGGGCCTTATTTCGACTTAGGTCTTTCAGTGCTTTGTCAAACTCTTGATGCAGTATCATATCTCCTATATCAACTTCATCTACATTTTCCTCCGGTTGTATGATATTGTCCTCAAGAACACCGCCCTTGTATAGACCCTCTATATACTCCTTCCACCTTTCTGGTTTCCCTTCTTTGCTTAGAACTGCGTTTCCATCTCAAATCTTGAAATCCATGCAAGTGGTTCTCTTTTCTCCAAAGGTCTCCTTAATTTTCCTGTAGGCAGTGTCTATCTTTCCCCTAGTGACTATCACGACAGCTGTCCCGCAGAAATATGTGGACGGCAATCAGCGCAAAGCGTGTGGCACGTGGTGTCCACTCACAAGCAAATATTCTGTTAGGCCAAATTATGGCAAAGGTGTGATGCACACAGGAGTAAAAAACAAACCAGTTTGAGATGGGCTATAGTACCGTGTATACACGTATTCTGGGTCTGGTGCACGAGCCATGGACTACTTGGGTTGAGCTTAACGTGAGCTACTGATGTGTTTGGCTTTATTTAGGGCTGTCCACATGTTTCGCTTTCGTTCATTAGTACAGTGTGCCTGGTGGTTCATAAAGACAGTTTGCTTCACTCCAGACTTACGTCCATTGTTATTTCGTGGTCACGTGATCGGACGACATGCTCATATCACTGAGGCCTGTATGCCCTCAATGTGCACTCCTGTGAGAACATCATTTACCGCATTCACCAGCTAGTAGACATTATAAATAGATTTCATTTGCCGATTACTTGTTTACTCTTTTGTGCAGAGTCAATGTATCTATGGCAAACAAACCTCATCAAGTTCCATCGCCATGCCATCACTTTATCCTTGTCCCTCAACACAGTACAAGTGTACAGCAATAAAGCTAGTTCACTGCGCAACTGGCATGTGAGCAACAATATTAGCCTGTTCCGTCGTCACTGGTGATCCAGATGTGATCTGTGCATAACACTTGGTGAAGAACTTTCGCTGATGTCTGTGACATGGAACCATTAGGTGACAAACCATCGAGTTTTTTGTAATAAGCCTCTACATCCTTACATTTGTCCTATAGCCATCCCTGCTGAGCCATTTTGCACTTACTGTCGATCTCATTTTTGAGACGGTTATATTCCTTTTTGCCCGCTTCATTTACTGCATTTTATTATTTTCTCCTTTCATCAATTAAATTCAATATATCTTCTGTTACCCAAGGACTTTTACTAGCCCTCGTCTTTTTACTTACTTGATCCACTGCTGCCTTCACTACTTCATCCCTCAAACCTACTCATTCTTCTTCTACTGTATTTGTTTGCCCTATTCCTCTCAATTGCTCTCTTATGCTCTCCTTGAAACTCCTTAAAACCTCTGGTTCTTTCAGTTCATCCAGATCCCATCTCCTTAAATTCCCACCTTTTTGCAGTTTATTGAGTTTTAATCTACAGTTCATAACCAATAGATTGTGGTCACAGTCCACATCTGCCCTGGAAATGTCATACAATTTAAAACCTGGTTCCTAAATCTCTGTCTTATAATTATATAATCTATCTGAAACCTGTCAGTATCTCCAGGCCTCTTCCATGTATACAACCTTCTTTTATGGTTCTTGAACCATGTGTTAGCTATGATTAAGTTGTGCTCTGTACAAAATTCTACCAGGCGGTTTCCTCTTTCATTTATTACCCCCAATCCATCTTCACCTACTACGTTACCTTCTCTCCCTTTTCCTACTGTCGAATTCCTGTCACCCATGACTATTAAATTTTAGTCTCTCTTCACTATCTGAATAATTTCTTTTATTTCATCAATTTCTTCGTCATCTGCAGAGCTGGTTGGCATATAAACTTGTACTACTGTAATAGGCGTGGGCTTCGAATCTATCTTGGCCACAATAATGCGTTCACTATGCTGTTTGTAGTAGCTTACCCGAACTCCTATTTTTTTTTAATCATTATTAAGCGTACTCTTGCTTTATCCCTATTTGATTTTGTGTTTATAACCCTGTATTCACCTGACCGGAAATCTTGTTCCTCCTGCCACCGAACTTCACTAATTCCCACTATCTCTAACTTTAACCTATCCATTTCCCTTTTTAAATTTTCTAACCTACCTGCGCGATTAATGGGTCTGACATTCCACGCTCCGATTCCTAGTATGCCAGTTTTCTTTCTCCTGATAACGACGTCTCCTTGAGTAGTCCCCGCCCGGAGACCCGAATGGGGGACTATTTTACCACAGGAATATTTTACCCAAGAGGACGCCATCATCATTTAACCATACAGTAAAGCTGCATGCCCTCGGGAAAAATTACGACTGTAGTTTCCCCTTACTTTCAGCCGTTTGCAGTACCAGCACAGCAAGGCCGTTTTGGTTAGTGTTACAAGGCCAGATCAGTAAATCATCCAGACAGTTACCCCTGCAACTACTGAAAAGGCTGCTGCCCCTCTTCAGGAACACACGTTTGTCTGGCCTCTCAACAGATACCCCTCCGTTGTTGTTGCACCTACTGTACGGCTATCTTTATCGCTGAGGCACGCAAGGCTCCCCACGAATGGCAAGTTCCAAGGTTCATGGGGGGGGGGGGGGGGGGGGGGCATGTACCATATAGCCATGGAATGAGAGCAGATACACGGGACATTGATCTATGAAGTGACTACAGAAAACGGCGTCCGTCAGGCCACGCAAAGAGACATAAGCAATGCATACTTTACCCCTTATTCTCACCTGTACACGAGGACGAGATCTGATCAAGAGATCATTAGTGTTGTCGCTGGTTTGACACACGCAGCGGTTACTCCGGAACTCCAACAGGAACTGCTAGAACCGGTGACTGAAGAAGAAATGTTGGATGCCATAGGAAAAGGGCCACCCAATGAGCTACTAGGACCGGATGGGTTACCTCTGGAGATTTATAGGACGTTCCAGAGACTACTGGTGCCCTATTGGACTACTATATGTCAAGAGCTCATGACAATAGAGGCGCAACATCCCGGTGCATTTGTGGAAGGTACCACCATCCCAATCCGTAAACCTCACGGAGGTTCACGTACTACAGTCTACCGACCATTGACTTGGTTGAACCGTGATACGAAAAACTTCACGCGTCGAGTGGCAGCTCGAATTCTGCGTACGACATCCCGTGTCCTATCAATGGATGAGTCATCAATAAGTGGGACGCATAATATCCGCTCCGCCCTGTGCCGCTGATTGCCCTCGCTAAGGTGCGTCGCGTATCGGGAGCTCTGGCTGCGATATTCGTCAGCATTTGATTGCGTCAGTCATACGTACTAAACTGCTGTTCTTCAGAATAAGCATTACCCCGAAGCTTCCTCCGAGGTGTTACTCGTCTCCTACGTGGCGCAACAGGGAAAGCGCTTGTCAACGTTAGACTGTCGAACACCTTGTAAATTCGTCGCTGTGTTACACAGGTACGCCTATTATGGACAATACTGTACGCCTTAGCATTAGAACCTTTGTTAAGCGGGCTGCGACACCGCCTCGCGAGTTTGTCTCTTGGTGGCTCCTTTTTTAGGTGCACTGCGTATGCAGATGATCTGATGTTACCTCTTCGTGACGAACGTGATGTTCGCAAAGCATTGGATTGGTTAGCCACTTCGAAGCTTCGAGATGCCGTGTAAATGTACATAAATCAATGGCTTTGAACACTGGCACGAGATGACACCTGCGAGGGTGGCACTGCGCGATAAAATCCGTTGTCTCGGTATCGACTTCACGGACTACATCTCACGCACGACCACCATCAATTATCGGAGTCTCTTGCAAGTGCTGGGCTTGTGGATCTTCGTCTTCGTGTGTAGGACCTACATCAACGGACCGAATATGTTAACGTCTATCGGGCATCACGAATTCCGCACGTAGCGCAAACACTACCGATGCCTAAACACATAGCTCGGAGCATCGTGGCCGCATTCGGTTCCTTTGTCAGCGCTGGAATGATATTAAAGGTTCGATATTACTCCGTCACCCTTCCAAAAGAACGGGGCGGACTTGGCCTTGTCAGTGTTCACTATCGAGAAGTATTTCTCTTCGTTAGTTTGCACCGCAGGCTTTGGCGACGATGACCGACCAGCCTCACCGGCCTACTGACGGATGGCCTGGCACCGTGTTCCCTTGACCCTCAGGTCAGACACGGGTGCCCTTTTCCTGCTTTGGCAGGCTTTACCTGGAGTACGGCTACCTCCCCGTCTCTCGCTTACCAACAGCCAGTCACCTGCCGCACACTACTTCGCCGCCGGTCGCTTAATGTCGTCGAATTGACGTGTCCTACCGTGCACTGGAACGTAGTATGGTGCACTGTCAACGCGGTGACGCTCGATCCTGGTGTACGTTCGACCTGGTATTCGAGGGACTCTCCATAGGACCCATCTTGCAGATTCGCCTTATGTGTGAACTGCAACGTCTAGAATACAGACCAACACCGGCTCCGTTGTGGGCCAGTGGAAGAGATATGGTGTTTTGAGCGTCAAAGTCTGGCTCTCTTTTTACGTATGTCGCCCTCTTATGCCGATTCCCGCACTCTACTCTACCCCGACGATGTTTATTATCCGAGGACGAAACACAACGCTGTCACGTAGATACAGTGCATGTACTACAGCTATTAAAACATCGATATCTAAGCCTCTTGTGGCGGTAATACAACACTAATGCTGTAGGTAGATAATAAATTTAAACAAATTTAAAGAAATTAATACAAAATTATAGAGATTATATTCGAAGTGAATTGGAAACACGATACTAACTCCCATCGGGTGCTAGAGCAAATTTCGTGAACAGAGTGGATGGTTGTAGTGCTATAATCGTTTAAATAAAGATTTATGCCTAGTTCATGTAATACAGTTATTCATATCTCAGCCTGTTATGGCGGTAGCATGAAACTAATGCTGTAGATAGGCAATAAATTTATAAAAATGTGAACAAATTATATTCGAATTTAAAGGAAACACCATACTAACTCTCATCAGCTGCAAGAATAAACTGTTAGAGCAAATTTCGTGAACATTCTCAAAGACGGTGGCGAACACACTTGATGGTTGTAGAGGTTCTAATTGTTTAAATAAGGACTTATGTCCAGTGCAAGTAATAGAGCTATCGATATCTTAGCCCCATATGGCGGCAACACGACACTAATGCTGTAGGTAGATAATAAATTTAAACAAATTATATCCGAATTGAATGAGCAGGCTCTAGTGGAGGCAACACAACACTAACTCCCATGATTTCTGGGAATAAGCTCTTAGAGGCAGTACCACAATCCTCTTGGAAAATGCACGTTAATTTCGCTCTAACTGCTTAATAAGGTCTTATGTGTAGAGTTGAATGATTTCAAGTAACATACCGACAACCTATATCTCAGCCTCGTGGTGGTAACACACTAATGCCGTAGGTAGATAATAAATTTAAAGAAATCTAATCAAATTTAAACTTATTTAAACAAATTTATAAAAATTATATTCGAATTGAGTGACAATATCATAATAACTTGCATCAGCTGCAGGAGTAAGCTCTTAGAGGAAAATTCGTGAACATTTGACAAGAGCATGGCGAAAACACTTGATAGTGGTACTACCTCTAATGGTTTAAATAAAGACTTATGCCTACTTCCTAGGAAGAGTTGACTTAGGTTAGTGGAGATAGCCAATTCTTTCTCGCCATTTTTTTAGGTTAGTAGAGGTAGCGCAATTGAGCTATCATCCCTCCAAAAGCCACTATCTTGGATAACGGTAATCGTGTCATCAGCTAACATCAATCGCGTCATCAGTTGCCCCACTACTTGAAGTTACTCATTCTGAAACACTAAGTTTTAAAAGTAAAGTTAAATGTTATGCAAAAAAAGACGTTCAGTAACCTCAGTGTAACTTAATGCAAAATTTAGAAAACGGGAAGCATTTATTTTTTACTATTGAAAGATTGAACTGAATTACCTTTGAGCATATGAGAAATCGGTTTCACTTTTAAAATAACAACAATCAAATAAATACCAAGGTAGCAGAAGTCACTCTGTAAGGTTCATACAGAGTAAATGAAATAGCGCTCTCTTAATTTATATTGTTGTAGCCTACAGTCCTGAGACTGGTTTGATGCAGCTCTCCATGCTACTCTATCCTGTGCAAGCTTCTTCATCTCCCAGTACCTACTGCAACCTACATTCTTCTGAATCTGCTTGGTGTATTCATCTATTGGTCTCCCTCTACGATTTTTACCCTCCACGCTCCCCTCCAACACTACACTGGTGATCACTTGATGTCTCAGAACATGTTCTAGAAATCGATCCCTTCTTCCAGTCAAGTTGTGCCACAAACTTCTCTTCTCCCCAATCCTATTAAGTACCTCCTCATTAGTTATGTCATCTACCCATCTAATCTTCAGCATTCTTCTGTAGCACCACATTTCGAAAGCTTCTATTCTCTTCTTGTCTAAACTATTTATCGCCCATGTTACACTTCCATACATGGCTACACTCCATACAAATACTTTCAGAAACGACTTCCTGACACCTACATCTATATTCAATGTTAACAGATTTCTCTTCTTCAGATAAGCTTTCCTTGCCGTTGCCAGTCTACATTTTATATCCTCTCTACTTCGACCAACATCAGTTATTTTTCTCCCCAAATAGCAAAACTCCTTTACAACTTTAAGTGTCACATTTCCTAATCTAATACCTTCAGCATCACCCGACTTAATTCGACAACATTCTATTATCCTCGTTTGGCTTTTGTTGATATCATCTTTTATCCTCCTTTCAAGACACTATCCCTTCCGCATAACTGCTGTTCGTAGTCCTTTGCTGTCTGTGAGGTTTGCCGATGACATTGAGATGAAATAAAAACTTTGATAGTATTACAATAGATTTTAATACCTACTCCGAATTTTTCTTTTGTTTCCTTCACTGCTTCCTCAATATACAGATTGAGTAACATCGGGGCGAAGCTACAAACCTGTCTCACTCCCTTCCCAACCACTGATTCCCTTTCATGCCTCTCGACTCTTATAACTGCCATCTGGTTTCTGTACAAATTGTAAATAGCCTTTCGCTCCCTGTATATTACCCCTGCCACCTTCAGAAATTGAAAGAGAGAAAACCTTTGACAGTGTTGACTGGAATACTCTAAGGAAAGGCAAACATACGTTTCTAGCATTTGTAGACTTAATCTATTTTCTAAGATAAGTCGTAGGGTTAGTATTGCCTCACGTATTCCAATATTTCTACGGAATCGAAACTGATCTGCCCTGACGTCGGCTTCTACTAGTTTTTCCAATCGTCTGTAAAGGTTTCGCGTTAGTGTTTGGCAGCCGTGACTTATTAAACTGACAGATCGGTAATTTTCGTATCTGTCAATTCCTGCTTTCTTTGGGATTGAAATTATTATATTCTTCTTGAAGTCTGTGGGTATTTCGTCTGCAGATGGTAGAGTTTTGTCACGACTGGCTTTCCCAAGGCTGTCAGTAGTTCTAATGGAATGTTATATACTCCCAGGGCCCTGTTTCGACTCAGGTCTTTCAGTGCTCCCTCAAACTCTTCACGCAGTATCGTATCTCCCATTTCATCTTCATCTACATACTCTTCCATTTCCATAAAATTGTCGTCAAGTACATCGCCCTTGAATAGACCCTCTATATACTCCTTCCACCTTTCTGCTTTCCCTTCTTTGCTTAGAACTGGGTTTCCATCGGAGCTCTTGATATTCATGCAGTTGGTTCTCTTTTCTCAAACGGTCTCTTTAATTTTCCTGTAGGCAGTATCTATCTTCCCCCAAGTGAGATAAGCCTCCTCATCCTTACATTTGTCCTGTAGCCAACCCTGCTTAGCCATTTAGCACTTCCTGTGGTTCTCATTTTGAGACGTCTGTATTCCTTTTTGCCTGCTTCATTTTCTGCATTTTTATATTTTCTCCGTTCATCAATTAAATTCAATATATCTTCTGTTACCCAAGGATTTCTGCTAGCACTTGTCTTTTTACCTACTTGTCCTCTGCTGCATTCACTATTTCATCCCTCAAAGCTACCCACTCTTCATCTACTGTATTCCTTTCCCTCATTCTTTCAATTGTTCCCTTATGCTCCCCCTGAAATTCTGTACAACCTCTGGTTTAGTCAGTTTATCCAGGTCCCATGTACTTAAATTTCCACCTTTTTGCAGTTTCTTCAGTTTTAATCTACTGTTCATAACCAATAGATTGTGGTAAGAGTCCACATCTGCCTCTGGAAATCTCTTAGACTATACAACGGTAAGATACAACTTAAAACCTGGTTCCTAAATCTCTATCGGATACCTGCTAGTATCACCAGGATTCTTCCATGTATACAACCTTCTCTTACGATTCTTGAACCAAGTGTTGGCTTTGATTAAGTTGGGCTCTGTGCAAAATTCTACCAGGCTGCTTCCTCTTTCATATCTTACCCCCCATCTACATCTACATGACTACTCTGCAATTCACATTTAAGTGCTTGGCAGAGGGTTCATCGAACCACATTCATTCTATCTCTCTACCATTCCACTCCCGATCAGCGCGCGGGAAAAACGAACACCTAATTCTTTCTGTTCGAGCTCTAATTTCTCTTAATTTATTTTGATGATCATTCCTTCCTATGTAGGTTTGGCTCAACAAAATATTTTCGCATTAGGAAGAGAAAGTTGGTGACCGAAATTTCGTAAATAGATCTCGCCGCGACGGAACACGTCTTTGCTTTAATGACTTCCACCCCAACTCGCGTATCATATCTGCCACACTCTCTCCCCTATTACGCGATGATACAAAAGGAGCTGCCATTTTTTGCACCCTTTCAATGTCCTCCGCCTATCCCACCTGATAAGGATCCGACAAGGCGCAGCAATATTCTAACAGAGGACGAACGAGTGTAGTGTAAGCTGTCTCTTCAGTGGACTTGCTGCATCTTCTAAGGGCGCAGCAATATTCTAACAGAGGACGAACGAGTGTAGTGTAAGCTGTCTCTTCAGTGGACTTGCTGCATCTTCTAAGTGTCCCGCCAATGAAACGCAACCTTTGGCTCGCCTTACCCACAATATTATCTATGTGCTCTTTCCAACTGAAGTTGTTCGTAATTTTAACACCCAGGTTCTTAGTTGAATTGACAGTCTTGAGAATTGTACTATTTATCGAGTAATCGAACTCCAGCGGATTTCTTTTGGAACTCATGTGGATCACCTCAGACTTTTCGTTATTTACCAACTGCCACCTGCCGCACCATACAGCAATCTTTTCTAAATTGCTTTGCAACTGATACTGGTCTTCGGATGACCTTACTAGACGGTAAATTACAGCATCATCTGCGATCGACCTAAGAGAACCCAGGTCATTTATATAGATCAGGAACAGCAGAGGTCCCAGGGCGCTTCCCTGGGGATCACCTGATATCACTTCAGTTTTACTCAATGATTTGCCGTCTATTACTACGAACTGCGACCTTCCTGACAGGAAATCACGAATCCAGTCACACAACTGAGACGATACCCCATAGGCGCGCAGCTTGATTAGAAGGCGCTTTTGAGGAACGGTATCAAAAGTTTTCCGGAAATCTAGAAATACTGAATCAACTTGAGATCCCCTGTCGATAGCGGCCATTGCTTCGTACGAATAAAGAGCTAGTTGCGTTGCACAAGAACGATGTTTTCTGAAACCATACTGATTACGTATCAATAGATCGTTCCCTTCGAGTTGACTCATAATGTTTGAATACAGTATATGCTCCAAAACCCTACTGCAAACCGACGTCAATGATATAGGTCTGTAGTTAAATGGATTACTCCTACTACCCTTCTTGAACACTGGTGCGACCTGCGCAATTTTCCAATCTGTAGGTACAGATCTATCTGTGAGCGAGTGGTTGTAAAGGGTTGCTACGTAGGGAGCTATTGTACCAACGTAATCTGAAAGGAACCTAATCGGTATATAATCTATACCTGAAGACTTGCCCATATCAAGCGATTAGAGTTGCTTCGCAACCCCGAAGGTATCTACTTCTAAGAAACTCATGCTAGCAGCAGTTAGTGTTTCAAATTCTGGAATGTTCTGTTCGTCTTCCCTGGTAAAGTAATTTCGGAAAACTGGGTTCAGTAAGTTCGCTTTACCTTCACAGTCGTCGGTAACAGTACCATCGGCACTGCGCGACGAAAGTATTGACTGCGTCTTGCCGCTTGTGTACTTTACATACGACCAGAATTTCTTCGGATTTTCTACCAAATTTCGAGACAATGTTTTGTTGTGGAACCTATTAAAAGCATCTCGCATCGAAGTACGTGCCAAATTCCGCATGTCTGTAAATTTTAGCCAATCTTCGGGATTTCGCATTCTTCTGAACTTCGCATGCTTTTTCAGTTGCCTCTGCAATAACGTTCGGCCCTGTTTTGTGTACCATGGGGGATCCGTTCCATCTCTTACCAATTCATGATGTATGAACCTCTCAATTGCTGTTGCTACTATATCTTTGAATTTGAGCCACATCTCGTCTACATTTGCGTAGTCAGTTCGGAAGGAATGGAGACTGTCTCTTAGGAAGGCTTCTAGTGACACTTCATCCGCTTTTATTTTGCGTTTGTTTCTGGTGGATTTGGAAGAAATGGCATTGAGCCTAGCTACAACGACCTTGTGATCACTAATCCCTGTATCAGCCACAAACAGTCCAGAGCTAATAGCATCATGACTAAGAGGTCAAGTGTGTTTTCGCAACCATTTACAATTCATGTGGGTTCGTGGACTAACTGCTCGAAACAATTTTCGGAGAAAGCATTTAGGACAATCTCGGAATATGTTTTCGCCTACCACCGGTTTTGAACAAGTATTTTTGCCAACATAACGAGGGAAGGTTGAAGTCCCCACCAACTATAACCGTTAGAGTGAGGGTATTTATTTGTTACGAGACTCAAATTTTCTCTGAACTGTTCAGCAGCTATATCATCGGAGTCTAGGGTTCTGTAGGAGGAGCCAATTCAGTTGTTAAGTATAACCACCACACATACGAATTCGCGCTGAGTACCTACTTCGGCTTCACTACAAGATAAACCACTACTGACAGACACAAACACTCCACCACCAATTCTGCCTAATCTATCTTTCCTGAACACCGTCTGAGACTTTGTAAAGGTTTCTGCAGAACTTATTTCAGGCTTTAGCCAGCTTTCTGTACCTATAACGATTTCAGCTTCTGTGCTTTCTATTAGCGCTTGAAGCTCAGGGACTTTCCCAGCACAACTACAACAATTTACAACTGCAATTCCGACTGTTCCTTGATCCAAGCACGTCCTGTATGTGCTATGAACCCTTTGAGATTGCAGCCCTCCCCGTACTTTCCCGAGGCCTTCTAACCTAAAAAACTGCCCAGTCCATGCCACACAGCCTCCGCTACCCGTGTAGCCGCCAGCTGAGTGTAGTGAACTCCTGACCTATTCAGCGGAACCCGAAACCCCACCATCCTCTGACGCAAGTCAAGGAATCTGCAGCCAACACGTCGCAAAACCGTCTGAGCCTCTGACCCTCAGACCCTCCACCCGGCTCTGCATCAAAGGTCCGCAGTCGGTTCTGTCAACGATGCTGCAGATGGAGAGCTCTGCCTTCATCTCGTAAGCAAGACCGGCAACCTTCACCAAATCAGATAGCCGCTGGAATCCAGAGAGAATTTCATCAGATCCAAAGCGACACGCGTCATTAGTGGCGACATGTGCCACCACCTGCAGCTGTCTGCACCCTGTGTTCTTCATGGCATCCGGAAGTACCATTTCCACATCAGGAATGACTCCTCCGGAAATGCACATGGGGTGCACACTGGATTTCTTCCCCTTCTTAGCCGCCATATCGCTAAGGGGCCCCATTACGCGCTACTACAAACAACATAGTGAACGCATTTTGTGGCCAAGATAGACACGAAGCCCACGTCTACTACAGTAGTATAAGTTTATATGCCAATTAGCTCTGCAGATGAAGAAATTGAAGCAACTGAAGGCCAATCCATATTCAGCTACTATGTTTCTTCTCTCCCTTTTCTTACTACCGAATTCCAGTCACCCATGACTATTTAATTTTCGTCTTCCTTCACCATCTGAAGAAATTTATGATGAAATAAAAGAAATTATTCAATTTCTTCGTCATCTGCAGAGCTAGTTGGCATATAAACTTGTACTACTGTAGTAGGCGTGGGCTTCGTGTCTATCTTGGCCACAATAATGCGTTCACTATGCTGTTTGTAGTAGCTTACCCGAACTCCTATTTTTTATTCATTATTAAACCTACTCCTGCATTACCCCTATTTGATTTTGTATTTATAACCCTGTATTCACCTGACCAGAAGTCTTGTTCCTCCTGCCACTGAACTTCTCTAATTCCCACTATATCTATTTGTAACCTATCAATTTCCCTTCTTCAATTTTCTAACCTACCAGCGCGATTAATGGGTCTGACATTCCACGCTCCGATTCGTAGAATGCCAGTTTTCTTTCTCCTGATAACGATATCCCCTTGAGTAGCCCCGCCCGGAGATCCAAATGGGGGACTATTTTTCCACCGGAATATTTTACCCAAGAGGACGCCATCATCATTAAGCATACAGTAAAGGTGTATGCCCTCAGGAAAAATTACGGCTGTAGTTTCCCCTTGCTTTCAACCGTTCGCAGTACCAGCACAGCAACGCCGTTTTGATTAGTGTTACAGGGTTAGATCAGTCAATCATCCAGACTGTTGCCCCTGCAACTACTGAAGAGGCTGCTGCATCTCTTCAGGGACCACACATTTGCCTGGTCTCTCTACTGATACCCCTCCATTGTGGTTGCACAAACGGAACGGCTATCTGTATCGCTGAGGCACGCAAGCCTCACTACCAACGGCAAGGTCCATGGTTCATGTGGGAGATTTATATTGTATCTGTAGTTATTTGTTTTGCCAGCGAAACTTACTTTGCTGTAAGTAGCTTCTGTTAAGCAATACAACAATGTAGTTACTAAGTCAGAAAATTTAGACTGAAACTGGTCAGTATGAAGTACACGAAACTAGCAGTAAATATTTAATCAGTTTTGATATTCTTATGACACTCGACGATTGCATGGAAAGGAAAGGGACCCTGCATGGTAATAATGTATGAGGACAATGCAACACAGGTGTCCTAGAAATTTTAACTTTTGCAAGTTATTATTCAAGTTATTCACACTCTGTGAATGAAATGTTGCTGGTTGAAGCCTCTCTACACTACAATGTTTGTCAATTAACAGTCCTTCGATATTGTAGCTGTGCGGATGACAAGTATGTAGCCGACGACAATGCGGAGCTGCTGTTGCTGCTGCTGCTTGATGAGAGGAACCCCGAGTCGTCTCCAGAGCCACGGATACTTACGGGACAGGCAACAGTTGAAACTGCAGCTTCCCCCGCCGGTCCACTCCTACCGTGCTCTCAGTAATCGCAGGTTAACGAGTGAGGGATGTCTACACTGGCGCGAGTATAGGTACACACCGTGTCGGCCGGAGCGTTCAACAAACACTTCCGCACTCTTTCATGACACAAACTGCTCTGCCTCCCATCTGCACGCCACGCGACAGAGGCTCTCCATGCGCAAAGATAAACATCGGTACAGCTATTATCATTTCGTCTTTGCTATTGATACATCTCAATAAAGTTCCCTTGGCTATTACCCGGCAATTTATAATATTTCTATTATAATTACAATCAATTATATACAGTCAAATTTTTATTTAATACGTATTCGAAGTATTGATGTATTATTTTCTGTAGTACAGCATATAGCTTCAGAATCAAGAGTATAGTGCAAGATATCAACGAAAATTAAACGGCGAAAATTTTGGATGTTGCAGACGGTACTTTGTCTGCATTTTTGGTGTTATACCCTCTATGAGACATGTGTATGTTGATGATTACCCGGTACACGCCTGATCACGTGGTACCGTAGACATGCCAGAAAATGGAGAGACACCGAAATCCATTGCAAATAAATACATAAAAAACCACATTTAGACGTCAACTGCTAGGAGTCTCACGCGTACATCTGAAGGACTATCTCATGTATATATGTTGGAGGGAATCCCATCATTCCCAGAGTGACAGGTAGGTATGGCAACTCGCCGGACAATGATGTGACCGCCCAACATTCACCAAGCTTTTGTATGCACAGAAAGGACATCCACTTGCTTTGCCTGTAAGTTAGGACGAGAATTGCCCGTGGATGATACTGAGGCCAAGAAGATTTACTAATCATCAGGACACAGTGGTTGCGAATTCTGGGAGATATCGTAAACCAACCATTAACCAGGAAAGGAATCCTTTTACATTGACAATTTTTTTGTGAAATACGTCTTTCTTTATGTGTGTGGCAAAGGCATTGCCCAACCGTAAGGGAAGCTGCTAAGAAGTAATTCAGCTGACTGCTTGTAGAATCCTATCTGGCTAATCAAACGTAAAGAAACGACCACGGTAAATAAAGTGCTCGGAATACTGCTGCATCCAGTAACTGACCTGTGCTGATATTTCGTCCGAGACTTCTTCGTAGCCGTAATATTCTTCACAGATGTCAGCATCTTCCGAATTGCTGTTTTATATTTTTTATTGATGTCAGAGTATGTGTTACTCGATACATATATCACGCTTACTAAGTGGAATGGTGCTACGAAGGTAAGTTCACCCAAAGTTTCAAGAATTCTGAAGGAATTTCGTCTACTACAGCTGCCTAATTTTGATTTATGTGTTTCAGTGCTCTTCAGCAGCTGCTGTTGTTATAACGTCAAAACTCAGAGATTGAAAAATATTCCCGTTACGAGCAATACTATCGCTGAAATGGGTAGTTTGAAGCCCAAGAAGTTGTCAGATACTACCCTACGCCTTGTACTGTTCATGAACGCCTGCAGTTCAGCGGGGCAACCTCATGGCTGGATGCACGTTCCCCTCACGCTGCGGCATCCCGTCACACCGATAAGCTCTGCGGACTGCCGTGTCTCATGCAGAAAAGGTATTTGTCTGGTGCATAAGTTCTAACGTAACACAGACGTTTATCAATAATACATTCTCCTTCTCTATTTAAAACAATCTGTCAACGCTGGAGTACTTTTATATTCCGCGACTGTGGAAATCACGTGGTTTTGAGGCGAAGAACTCGTCGAGCCATATTCATAGAGCATCTTCATTGGAAAGGGAAGTTCCTTCAAGGTTGTATCTGTGTTTGAGGACACCAGATCAGCTGAATAACGTGGTTGCGGAAGGACTCCCCAACACAACTCCCGTATAGTGTATTCCCTCAGCCTAGCAAAATGCGGGTGGTCATTATCGTGGAGTAGCATCACTTCACGCGGTCTTCCTCCTTGTCTTTCTTGGATTGCGTCTGCAAAACGTCTCGGTTGCTGAGAATAAACGTCAGCAGTGATGGTTACACTTCGGGGAAGCAATTCGTAGCGCACGAGATGCATAACATCATCTTTTGTAGATGATTACAGGTCGTTGTTCAGGGAGTTGCTGCTTTGCTGGGCTCAACCATTCCTTTCGTTTCCCTGTGTTAGCATTGTTGTTGTTTGCTGTCTTCAGTTCTGAGACTGGCTTGATGCAACTCTCCATGCTACTCTATCCTGTGCAGGCTTCTTCATCTCCCAGTACCTACTGCAACCTTCATCCTTTTGAATCTGCGTAGTGTATTCATCTCATGGTCTCCGTCTAATCTCTTGGTCTCCGTCTACGATTTTTACCCTCCACGCTGTCCTCCAGTGCTAAATTTGTGATCCCTTGATGCCTCAGAACATGTCCTACCAACCGGTCCCTTCTTCTTGTCAAGTTGTGCCACAAATTCCTCTTCTCCCGAATTCTATTCAATACTTCATCATTAGTTATGTGATCTACCCATCTAATCTTTAGCATACATCTGTAGCACCACATTTCGAAAGCTTCTATTCTCTTCTTGTCCAAACTATTTATCGTCATGTTTCACTTCCATGCACGGCTGTCGTGCGGTAGCGTTCTCGCTTCCCACGCCCGGGTTCCCGGGTACGATTCCCGGCGGGGTCAGGGATTTTCTCTGCCTCGTGATGACTGCGTGTTGTGTGCTGTCCTTAGGCTAGTTCGGTTTAAGTAGTTCTAAGTTCTAGGGGACTGATGACCATAGATGTTAAGTCCCATAGTGCTCAGAGCCACTTGAACCATTTGAACCATACATGACTACACTCCATACAAATAATTTCAGAAACGACTTCCTCACACTGAAATCTATACTCGATGTTAACAAATTTTTCTTCTTCAGAAACGCTTTCCTTGCCATTGCCAGTGTATATTCTATATCCTCTGTACTTCGACCATCATCAGTTATTTTGCACCCCAATAGCGGTACGGAGTAGTCATCGCCGGTGTTGTTCACGAGCCAAGCAATGATGCACATGTGGTCACCTGCTGATTTTGTGATTTTGGCTTAGGGCATGCGGCACCCGTACTCTTGATGTTTGAGCCTTTCCCATTGCACTTAAATTCGTACGGTGGTGAAATAATTGCAGTTTACCACATTTACCAGCTCTCGAGTACACTCGCGTGGATCATTGTGGGTTCATGAGTGTGAACGACCTCCATCAAACAGCGAAATCATTAACGTCAAAACGATCCTCCTTAACAAGAGAAAACCACTTCCTTAGAGTTCTCTGTCCAATAGTATTATCCCCACACACGGTGCAAATGTTTCTGGGTGCCTCCGCTGCTGTAGCTCCTCGAATGAACTCAGACCGTGTAAAATGTCGGAAATGTTCCGATTTATCCTGTTTGTACTCCATTTTGTAGCGTCGACAGCTCCACTCACTATCTTCAGACACAAAATTTCAACATGTAAACTCAAATAGCAACAGTGAACTAACAATAACAACTGACAATCGTTAAATAAACCCATAGCAACCTGAATACCAGCTGACAAAAAAAAAAAGCTGTGAACTTCTGCACCAGCCTAATAGATACATATTTTCAAGTGAACCTAGGATTTCAGACTTAATTTTTTTGTTTTAGAGCGATTGTATCAGGACGCTAATTATGGACAAAGTATGGTCACAAAATATCGACATAATATTTACACATGACTTTGACATAACACAAATCAATATTTTGCACATTTTGCGCCATTTTCTGGAGCATCTATGTTCCACTACATCCGCATTATGTACAAACCAGCAGAATTTCTGATATTTATAGTACTGTTGCAAAACAATACCTATGATGTATAAGAAAACACAATTAGTTACTTCAGACATATTTTGAGTACACCCTGTGGTCCATAGCATTCTACTTAAAGCTCCTAAAGCATCTCGCTAACACTAGGCAGATATGAGACATCGTCGTGACAATTCTAAACACTGCGTATGACTTTAGTATGACAGCAACGAAAGATTTAAGTTTTTCTCAGTTACCCTGATTTATTTAAAGAAGTTAAATCGTTTTTCGCAAAACTAGGCCTCACGCTGGCCTATTTGCTTCCTCATTTGGTCATATCCTACTCTTTGCTTCGAACAATTTATAGAGAATCATATTTTCGTTACACTGAAAAATTTGACCAATGAAATACACAGACAGCATTCCGCTCTAGGCAAAAGCACGCCAAAAAAAGAAACTAAAGTGTAGCCTGTATAGAAACAATAACTGTTGTACGTTCTCGCTTCCCACGCCCGGGTTCCCGGATTCGATTCCCGGCGGGGTCAGGAACCTTCTCTGCCTCGTGATGGCTGGGTGTTGTATGCTGTCCTTAGGTTAGTTAGGTTGAAGTAGTTCTAAGTTCTAGAGGACTGATGACCATAGATGTTAAGTCTCATAGGGCTCAGAGCCATTTTTTGAATAAGTGTTGTAGAATTAAGGAACATGTTTTATGTGGAAGAACTGCGATGTTTTTGGAAAATGAATATCTCTTCTATAAAAGTCAACATTGACTTATCAGGATGGCAACGTGAGAAGGCAGTATTGAATACTGAAAAGAATTGTCAGCACCATTGCTCTTTGCAACGTATGTGAGCCGTGGCTGGCTGGATGGGTGCCTTGTTTTTTTTTTTTTTAATCATTTGTTGTAGTCCAGTGGTTACCGCAATACGTTGCTGTCTTCTCTCCGTGAGCCGCAGTAGCAGTGTGTATCGATACTAGTACAGCTGTGCTATGTCTGGTGTGGCGGATATGTTTTCCGGGTGTGCTGTGTGTGACAGTTGGTCCGTTGGGTCAGAGCAACGAGGAAGTCTCTGTGGCGCGTGGTCAGACCGGAGCCGCTGGCGGCGTGCACGTGCGGTTGGAGTTGTGAGGCACTTCTTGCGAGGGTTACGAAGTTCGTCAGCCACCGAAACTGGACACTAAAGTTGAGTGCTCACTTAACCTACTATCAAGCCTCAACTGCTATCACATCTCTTGGTTTGATCCTGGTTGTCACTTTCTGAGAGATCCACGCGAGCAACAACGTGTGTGCGTTCAAGTCGATTAGAATTGCAGCCGTCTTCCTGTGTGGTGTTAAACTTTATTAATGAAGGAATGACTTAAATTAAGTGTACCAGAGGTATCTCCTGTGTTGTGGCCGTTGACGTTCCAGTGACCTAAAGTGGTTGTTGACGTAGTTTCTGGCAGTGTATTTTCCACATCGTGTTGGTATTGTACAGCAAAGCGTGTAGTGTGACAGCTGAGGTGTTGGTAGTTTTGGGCGTTTATTCTCATTTGGCTTGATTGGCCACCAGTATCCGGAACGTTGTGCGATTGACATCTTGTTGTCGTTTTGCTGTTCAGGTGCAGTAGAACTGATGTTGTTGGTTGGTTCCTCGGCTGGCTTTTTGTTGGGTTGCCTTTTGATTAAGAAGTTGTCGGTCTGGCTGCCTGTTTCACCTAAAAGTGCGTGAGTTACTTCCCCAGGTTGGAACCTTCTGAGCGCCGCTCCTTGTGTTTTACAGAGCGATTTCCTTTTTAATCTTAAGTACTGTGTGTGGCCTTCAGCGGAGTTTTTGCTTATTGAAATTTCAAGGCTTTTCTTCTTAGGCCTTAAGGCGTAAAAAAGTTTCTTGACTGGTATGTGGCCTTCAGCCGAGTTTCAGCCTTTCAAAATTAAAATTGCAAATTCCTTGTGCCTAGACATTAAGCCGTAAATTGGTTTTAAGTAGGTATGTGGCCTTCAGCCGAGTTTTCAGCCTTTTCAAATCAAGAGTTGAAAATTTTGTCTAGGATTTAAGCCGGAAGAAATATTTTGTAGTTTTTATGTGGCCTTCAGCCGAGTTTTTCAGTTAAAGCCCAGACAAAGAAATTTCCAATTTTTAATTTTAAGACGTGAGATTATTTGGGTTTCGTATGTGGCCTTCAGCCGAGAGTTATGTGAAGCATTTTAGGATAAAGACTTTATCCTATTTTAGTTGAAATTCAGAATCTCTTCCTTTAGGCCTTAAGTCGTAAAATTGTTTTCTCCATGATGTGTGTTTTAATCTCTATTAAATTAAAAATTCAAAATCCTTGTCTTGCCCTTAAGTCATAAGATTGTTATTTTTTAATATGAGGCCTGCAGCAGAGTTTTACACGAAGTATTTTGAGATCAGGCCTTCAGCCTTTTCAAATTGAAAGCTCTTCTTCCCAGGCAAAATCCATAAAATTGTTTTGTTGATATGCGGCCTTTAACCGAGTTTTCAGCCAATTTAAATTAAACTTTGAAAATCTTTGTCTCGGCCTTAAGCCGCGAGACTATTCTTGATTAACGTGAGGCCTTCAGCCGCGTTATATGGGATAACATTAAATCTAAGGCTTTCAGCCAATTTATATTGAAGATAAAAAATTCTGAAGAAGTGAAACCGCCAGAAGAACTCCTGTACCTTGCTTAGGCCTTGTGCCTTGGATTTTCGATGTGGCCTTCAGCCGATCTAAATTAAATCAAAGGAGGTCTTTCGTTAAAACCTTGAGAGTTTTGATTCTTGCTTGTCTGATTGTGTGTTTTAAGAAATAAATTTTGTATGATGGTGTGCAACTGACAGTAACATATTTTGACCTCTTTCCACAAATATAACCGCATCCGCTCCGTCCTGCTAGCCCAGGGATTTCACTGGTAGCAGAGCGTGGTTACGTTTGTGTTCTTGCCATTTCAGTTACTGTTAGTTTCAATTTTATATCTGTTCTGTGACACCAC
Source organism: Schistocerca gregaria (assembly GCF_023897955.1). Taxonomy (NCBI): domain Eukaryota; kingdom Metazoa; phylum Arthropoda; class Insecta; order Orthoptera; family Acrididae; genus Schistocerca; species Schistocerca gregaria. The sequence continues at coordinate 540,025 of NW_026061863.1, read as the reverse complement.
ATTGTTTTGGGTGTTGATTGTTTCAGGTGTATTGTAATGGCGGTCAGTCAGAGTCCGGGGATCGGCCTGCTCAGGAACATCTTGTTTACGAGTTGGAAATAAGGCGCCAAGCTACTGAGAGCAGTGATCCGGATTTAGTGGGCCGTTTAGGTGCTGCCGTTTTTCAGCCGGTTGACGTCACGCCGGCGGTGTTGGGTGAGACAGGAGCGGCCACTGAATTTTTGTTGAAGGCTGTTAGGGGCCTTGAGGACACTATTTGCGTTTTGGAAGGCACTCAACCTAGTGCCAGTCTATTGGATAGGGTGTAGGCCCAGTTAATGTATTTAACAAATCGGAAAGCGGATTTGGGCATGTTAGCTTTGGAAGATCACCATAAAAAATTAGCCGCCGAATTGGGCTCTTTGGTTAGTGCATTGCAGTTTAATGTTACGTGTTTAGATTTGGTGAGAAGAGGATTGAGGAGCGGGACTTGCTGTGTTCGGGAGAGGGCGAGAGCCTGCCCGGGATGGTACTGTTACGTCCTCGGTGAAGTTAGACGCAATGTTTGCCAAGTTGCCTAATCCTCTCGTGATATTACTGAATTAGTCGTGGAGTGGCTTGAACAGGTCGAAAAATTATTACGGTTGTCGGTTCGTCTTGAACTTTATGCTTCTCCCTTTCGTGGTTCCACACCAAGTAATTTTGTCACTGCCGTACCTGTTAGCTAGAAGTGAGTTGCAGAACCTCCTCTTCCGAGCCATGACTGAAGTGTTCTCCTTACAGCAATTGAGGGAGCTCGTCATTAGGCAGAGATTGACCACCGGAGTTCGAAAACAGCTTGAATGTCGTTACATTTGGGAGATGCAGCGGGATAAAGAGCAGTTACATCAGTATGTGGACAGAGTTCAGACGGCGTCCTTGGCTTTGTTAATCGATTTGCCTGAACAACAGCCGGTGTCTATTGTTCTTAGGGGAATGCGCGTTGCGGATAAGTAGCACTATGTTTTCCGTAATCAGCCTTCAGCTTGGGAAGAACTCCGTGCCGCGGTTGTAGCGATATGGGCGTTGCCGCTTGGATACGATGTATGTCACGAAGTTAAGGGGCAGGCCACCGGCGCTGGCAAGGGAAATTCCGAAGTGTCTGCATCCGCTGAAGCCGTAAAACTGGAACCCCGGGGTTGTTTCAGGTGCGGCAGCACGGCTCACTTGGAGCGCTCTTGGATTCAGCCTCGCGCTCTCAGAGCCAATAAATGACGCCGGACTGGGCACCTATCTCGTGATCGAGCCTTTAGACGCTGGCGTAACCGTGTTGTCGCTCCCTCTTCACCGCCCTCGCCTTACGTTTGTTCTCGAGTAGGTGGCGAACCGATCTGTGCTCTTTCCGATTCTGGTACCTCATTTTCGTTATTGTGCTTCGAGTGGTTTTTGGAAGTTGGTCATTTTACGAAACTTCGGTCGGTGCTTTCTCCGGTGCAGAGATGTCGGGTGGCCAATGACCAGGTGTTGCCTCTGCATGATTGGGTCCGAGGGAGTATATCGATGGGGGATTTTTCCTGGCCCTTGTCATTAGCCTCGGTCAAGGAGCTGCCGGTCGATCTAATTTTGGGATGTGATTTCAGTAAATACTGGGTTATTCTTGGATTATTCTGGGCACACCTTTTTCTTTAAGTTAGCTCCTGTGGAGAAGTTTCTACATCTACATCCATACTCCGCAAGCCACCTTATGTTTCATTTTATAAGTGCGCTAAACGTATTGTGCATCAAAATGCAGATGCATTGGCCGTTCAGGATGTGGCTAATGAGTTTGATCTTACCCATCTCTCGCCGCATCACGCTTCTCAATTACGGGATTTGTTACAGAGTTTTCCTGAGCTTCTTAGTGATAACTTGAGTGTCACTAATGTTCTTAATTACCATATCCTTCTATCCGACGATAGTCCTGTCAGGCAGCCCCCACGTCGCCTCTCACCTCCTAAGGTGAAGATACTGAACGCGAGAATATCACAAATGCTCCAACAAGGAGTTACTACGCCTTCTACATCTACTTATGCTTCCCCCATATGCCATGTTCCCAAGGATCAGGAGCACTATTTCAGACCTGTGGTTAACTACCGGGTGCTTGAACACTAAGGTTGTCTTCGAATGTGCCTCTGCCTCTGATCTGCATAACTTTTACCTGGTTTGCCGGTACTAATTGGATTACTGTTCTTGGTTTGAACCAAGCCTGTTGTCAGATTCCATTAGCTGAAGAATGTAAACATGTTACACCATTTTGTACTGATTGGAATCTGTTTGACAGAGTTCCTTTTGGTTTGGCAACTCGTTTGCTGGATAATATCCTTAGGGACTTGAAATTAGTGTTTGCCTATAATTATTTGGACGATTTAGTCATCTATAGCTGTTCGTTTCAGTCCATTTGGATCATATCCAGAAAGTTCTTTCGAGGTTTCAGGGAGCCGGGCTGACTGTTAAACCCAGTAAGATGACATTAGAAAGGCAGCAGGTGTTCTTCTTAGGTCACCTAGTGTCAGGTCAGAGTATTCGCATCGAACAAGAGCGAACTAAGACCATACGGGCGTTGCCTCCGCCTACTGATAAACGCGGAATTGCTAGGTTCATAGGCATGTTGAACTATTTTAGGCGTTTTGTCCCTAATTTTGCTTAGTTGGCCGCGACCTCAAACGAACAGTGCCAGAAGAGAGTGCGTTTTGAATAAGGACCTGTCCAGGAGCCCGCGTTTGAGTATATTAAGGCAGCTGTAGCCAATCGTCAATTTCTAGGAGTACCATACTTTAATAAAAGGTTTATTGTCCAAAATGACACATCTAATGCTGGTATTTTAGCCGGAAAACTGGCCGTAGTGCCAGATGAGAGGTACGCATTTAATTTGAAGTTAAACACGTGAGAGACACTGAAAATATCCTTGCGGATGTCCTCAGCCGGTAGTTCGCCGAATCTACACCTAGTGAGGGAACCCGGGAGACAGATGGAGGCAGGATTGGGAGAAATTCCTCTTTAGTTTGATGTCGCTCAGCGTCGGGATCAGGACCCTATTTGGCTGGGGAACTGTCGCATGTGTATATTATTAACAGTTGCATTCTGCGTAAAAGGGTCGGGCATGCGAAGCAGTTAAAGAAGTTTGCCAGTAGCTCTGGTGCGCCCGGTTTTTCGGTACTTTCATGATTCGTTGGTGGGTAGCCACTTATAAGTTCCTAAGACTCTGAAAAAAGTCAAGGAGCATTTGACTTGGCCCACCATGGAGCGAAATGTCAGAGAGATGGTATAGCAATATCGGCTGTATAATGTAGTCAAACCCAAGAATGCTCTTCAACAGGGTTTGCTGAGCTCTGAGCGCGAGTCCTGTCCTACGCACAAGCTCTATATCGATTATCTAGGACCCTTTCTTCGTACTAAGAAAGGTCATCGATACGTGTTAGTTATTATTGATGCGTTCTCCGGATTCACTTGGATCCTTCCGAGCCGTAACGTCACTGCTACCACCACTATTTCTCATTTAACTAAAGTTTTCATTGTTTTTGGCCCACCTAAGAAAATTGTTAGCGATAATGCGCCGGCCTTCCTTTCGGCTCCTTTCAAGGCGTCCTATTTTCAGAACGGTGTCAAGCATATCACGACTGCGTCGTATTATCCGCAGGCATGCTTTACGGAGAGGGTTAACCGAAATCGTAAATCCGCTTTGATTTCAGAAAACGCCTAGTAAGTGGGACTCTAGTCTTCCTTGGCTTAGTTTTGCTTTTAATACCACCAATCATGAAGCCTTGGGAGCTACTCCCGCCTCTTTGATCCTTTCCTACCCTGTTAATTCCCCTTTTTAGAACTTGTGGGGAATTCAAGATCTAGTTCCTCAAGTCATCAATGAAAACTGGAACCGTGCCAGACGTAATATACTCAGGGTCCATAATAATCAACGTGAGCGTTACAATCGTAATCGGCGAACCTTTAGAGGGAGGCTAGGAGATCAGGTCTATGTCCGTAGTTTCCCCAGTAGGCAGCTGCGTGTCGGAAATATGAGTAAATTTACTCCTCATTTTCTGGGGCCTAGCACCAATTTGCGCATTTTAGGCCCGGTGAATCTGCTGCTTAAGGATAACCATTCCGGTAACAAGTACTGGGTTCACCTTAGCCTGGTTAAATCCAGTTAGTTAGTCTGATGGTTAAGTAGCCACCCCCCCCCCCCCCTTCCAGCATCGTGTTTGTTTGAGGGCGGGAGGTTGAGCCGTGGCTGGCTCGTGTTATGCTTCCCATTAAATCTTGGTTTTGGTTCATATTCTGTGATTAGTCTCTCGCGGTTATGCTGTTATCCTCTGTCTCCGTGAGTCGCAGCAGCAGCGCGTATCGATATTAGTACCCTTGTACTATCTATGGCATCGCGCTTATAGTTTTCCGACTGCAGCGCGTGGGGGTAATGCTCCGGTCCTTTTGCCTCAGAAAGTCTACAAGGAAGAGCTATGTGGTCTACTTAGTTCTGGTGCATACCGGAAGATTAACAAAGATCCTACTATCAAGGTGACAGTATGGACTGCTGCCTTGCTGAACGCTTCATCACTACCAAAGGAAGTCAAAAGAAGTACCACCGAGATATTATGGTCTTCCTAAAGTTCACAAAATGTCTAAGTATGAGAGTGTAGTGGTCTATGAGACCTATAACGAGCGCTATTTTTTCACCGACGTATTTTTCTGCCAAACACTTGACTTCCTAATTAAAACAATTGGTAGGAAAATGGAGTCACCACATTCGTAATTCTATGGATTTTATTCAGAGACTTAACACGTCAAAACTAACTAGCACATCATTATTATTTAGCCTGACGTTGCAATCATTATGCACCGGTACCTATAAAGGACTCTTTCTCTTATCAGCCAACATCTTGATACGAACATTACGGCCTTATTTGAACATGTGCTTTTATCATCTTATTTCCAGTTTAATGGTGAATTTTATGAGAAGATTGATAGTTAATAAAAATTTGCGGGTTTCCAGCCGCGTCGGTGGTTAAAATCCCACGGGCTTTCGACCGATCTCTCCCCGGTCATTCTCAAGTGGTAAGACTGACTGCTGTGTCGTCGTGGCCGCATCGTTATACAGCCGCACTGCTGGCTGTGACGTCACTGGTGCTCTCTCCCACGCCATATATGATCATGTTTTCATACCGCGTTCATCGCGCCCGTTTTAACATCGCGATAGCCGGGTCCCAGGCTGTGCTGAGTTGCAAACATCCGCCCTTGTTGATGGTGTTTTCAGCGTTTTTTATTTCAATAGCTTCTTTTATGACGCTATCGCAAAATCCCTCCTCTTTCATAACGACAGATGTTTCGTCGAATAGAATTCGGTGTCCATTTTCTAAGGCGTGTTCTTCCACGGCTGATTTTTCTGGATAGCGTAGGTGTAAGCACCTCTCGTGTTCCTTTCCGACGTTGCTCTACCATGCGTACTGTTTGGCCGACGTAGTAACAGCCACACTGACATGGTATCTTGTACACTCCAGGCGATATTAGCCCTAGGTAGTCCTTCACAGGCCTTATGAGCTGACGAATTTTTGCTGGGGGCCTGAACACCGATGAAATGTTATATCTCTTCAGGAGTCGGCTAATCTTTCCCGACACTGTACCACAGAAAGGCTAAAACACAAGTTTCTTGCTTTCTTCTTCGGTGGTGTTCTCTTCTCTGTTGGTGTGTTTCTTGCGTGTCACGCCAGATATAGCCTGGACACCTGTCCGTGGCTGTACCCGTTTTCCCGGAAGACGTTTCGGAGGTGGCTCAGTTCTAGTGGCAGACTTGCTGCGCCTGGGACGACTTTAGCACGATGGACGAGGGTATTCAGAACGCCACGTTTTTGTGCCGGATGGTGGTGGCTGAGAGCGTGCAGATACTGATCTGTGTGTGTGTGTGTGTGTGTGTGTGTGTATGTGTGTGTGTGTGTGTGTGTGTCTCCGTTTTCTGTAGACACTGTGGCTGAGGGGCCCCTTGGTTTTCCGTCGAATGGGGACGTGAAGCAAGGGCAATGTACCCTCTGTCTCGACTTACATCTTACACTTGATGTGGCCGTGAATGCTGTTCAGGTGTTCCAAAAATTCACGACCATGGGGCTACATGATGAAAGTGTCATCGACGTAACGCTAAAAGCAACTTGGTTTAGCTGGAGCCGTGTCCAAGGCGAAGTCTTCAAATTTTGCCATAAAAAGTTTGGCTATGGATGGAGCCAGAGGGCTTCCCATAGCCACGCCGTCCAACTGGTCGAAATACTGGCCGCCATGTAGGAAGTACGACTATGTCACTGTGTGCTTAAACAGTCCCACAATTGTGCTATCAGATAATTGTGAGAGGAGATCTATACAGTCTTTGACCGGAACACGTGTAAACAGGGAGACCACACCAAAACTAACCATCATATCTCCTTGACTAAGACGCAGTTGTTTAATTCTGTTGAGAAAGTCGACGGTGTTCTTGATGTGATGCACACAACGACCCACATGCGGTGCAAGGAGGCTGGTCAGGTGTTCTGCCAGTCTATAAGTGGGTGACCCAATGGTGTTCACAATGGGACGAAGAGGAGAATCCGGTTGTGGATTTCTGGTAGTCCAGAAAGCGTAGGTGGTCTCGGCGCCTGAGGGAGGAGAGTCTTAATAACGCCCTCTTCCAGCATTTACTGTTTTAGAAGCTCTGATGTCTTCCTCATTATCCTTGACGTCGGATCCCGTGGCAGTTAACGCTATATATCCTCTTCAAGCATTAACTGAATTTTGGCATCGTAGTCAGCTTTATTTACAATGACGGATGCATTGCCCTTGTCGACTGGCAGAACCACGATGAGTGCGTCGTTGCGGAGTGCGTGAAGACCATTGCGTTTAGCCCTAGTCAAGTTAGACCTCGGTGGTTTAGATTTTGAAATGATGCGACACGTTTCGCGATGAATTTCGTCAGCATTCTCACTAGGCATCTTACGGATTGCTTGTTCAACCCCACTTATATCATCACAGACAGGGATGCTCTGAAGCGCTGGTGCGAAGTTAATACCTTTCTTAAGCGCCGAAATGGCACCCGCATCGACCTCTTTCTCCGTCATATTGATGACAGTTCCTTCTGTTGATTTCCGTTCTGCACCGTGTTGTTGTTAAGAAATCCGCGCGAACTACCCTTTCTGTTTCTCTGTGGCCTTCTTTTGCTGTGGTGGCCGCGTCGACCCACTCAAAATCTAATTGTGAGAGTACCTCTGTCAACTGCAGATGTATAGCCAGCAGTTCGCGACCTTTTAAATCCAGCTGCCTCCTAGTGAAGTGTATCGTTTCCCGCAACAGGGCAGAGCTGGCTGAACGGTAGATTCACCTGGCTGCCGAGGTAAATCGTGGAATCGCGTTCTCATCTCGACAGCGTAGCAGGAAGGCTAGAGAGCTTAACAGGTTAGCCTTCTTCCCAAGCAGGTCCCTAAGCGCCACGTTTCCCCCCCCGTAGAGGTACGCCATGTATGAATGCGTGGTTTCGTGGCGATATAAATTAATAAGATTTTCTCGGGCTTCCAGCCGAGTCAGGTGGTTATAATCCAACGAACTTTCGACCGAGCTCTCCTCGGCCACATCAAGTTTACGATGGAAGTCGAGACAGATGATGCACTGCCCTTGCTTGACGTACTCGTTCGACGGAAAACCAACGGGCACCTCAGCCACAGTGCCCGCAGGAAACCTACACACACAGATCGGTAACTCAGCCACCACCATCCGGCACAAAAAGTGGCCTTCTGAATACCCTCGTTCATTGTGCTAAAGTCGTCCCAGACGCAGCAAGTCTGCCACTAGAACTGAGCCACCTCCGAAACGTCTTCCGGGAAAACGGTTACAGCCACGGACAGGTATCACAGGCTATATCTGGCGCGACACGCAAAAAAACAAACTAAGAGAGGTGAGAACACCACCGAAGAAGCAAACAAGAAACTTGTGTTTTAGCCTTTCTGTGGTACAGTGTCGGGAAAGATTAGCCGGCTCCTGAAGAGATATAACATTTCATCAGTGTTCAGGTCCCCAGCAAAAGTTCGTCAGCTCATGAGGCCTGTGAAGGACGATCTAGATCTTAGAACGCTTCGAGTGTACAAGATACCATGTCAGTGTGGCTGTTACTACGTCAGCCAAACAGTACGCATGGTAGAGCAACGTCGGGAAGGAACACGAGAGGTGCTTACACCTACGCTATCCAGAAAATTCAGCCGTGGAAGAACACGCCTTAGAAAGTGGACATCGAATTCTATTCGACGAAACATGTCGATATGAAGGAGGGATTTTGCGATAGCGTCATAAAAGAAGCTATTGAAATAAAAACCGCTGAAAACACCATCAACAAGGACGGAACCCGACTATCGTGATGTTAAAACGGGCGCGACGGACGCGGAATGAAAACATGACTATATACAGTGTGTTACAAAAAGGGACGGCCAAATTTCAGGAAATATTCCTCACACACAAATAAAGAAAAGATGTTATGTGGAGATGTGTCCGGAAACGCTCAATTTCCATGTTAGAGCTCATTTTAGTTACGTCAGTATGTACCCTACTTCCTCTATTCACCTCCAGTTGGCAAAATAGAAGGAAGGTAATGTTGACTTCGATGTTTGTGTTGACATGCGACTCATTGCTCTACAGTACTAGCATCAAGCACATTAGTACGTAGCATCAACAGGTTAGTGTTAATCACGAACGTGGTTTTGCAGTCAGTGCAATGTTTACAAATGCGGAGTTGACAGATGCCCATTTGATGTATGGATTAGCACGGGGTAATAACCGTGGCGAGGTATGTTTGTATCGAGACAGATTTCCAGAACGAAGGTGTCCCGACAGGATGACGTTCGAAGCAATTGATCGGCGTCTTAGGGAGCACGGAACATTCCAGCCTATGACTCGCGACTGGTGAAGACCGAGAACGACGAGGACACCTGCAATGGACGAGACAATTATTCGTGCAGTTGACGATAACCCTAATGTCAGCGTCAGAGAAGTTGCTGCTGTACAAGGTAACGTTGACCACGTCACTGTATGGAGGGTGCTGCGGGAGAACCAGTTGATTCCGTACCATATACAGCGTGTGCAGGCACTATCAGCAGCTGATTGGCCCCTACGGGTACACTTCTGCGAATGGTACATCCAACAATGTGTCAATCCTCATTTTAGTGCAGATGTTCTCTTTACGGATGAGGCTTCATTCCAACGTGATCAAATTGTAAATTTTCAGAATCAACATGTGTGGGCTGACGAGAATCCGCACGCATTTGTGCAATCACGTCATCGCCACAGATTTTCTGTGAACGTTTGGGCAGGCAATATTTGTCGGTGATGTCTTGATTGGGCCCCATGTTCTTCCACCAACGCTCAATGGAGCACGTAAGTATGATTTCATACGGGATACCCTACCTGTGCTGCTAGAACATGTGCCTTTACAAGTACGACACAACATGTGGTTCATGCACGATGTAGCTCCTATACATTTCAGTCGAAGGGTTCGTATGCTTCTCAACAACAGATTCGGTGACCGATGGACTGGTAGAGGTGGACCAATTCCATGACCTCCACTCTCTACTGACCTCAACCCTCTTGACTTTCATTTATGGGGGCATTTGGAAGCTCTTGTCTACGCAACCCCGGTACCAAACGTAGAGACTCTTCGTGCTCGTATTGTGGACGGCTGTGATACAATACACCATCCTCCAGGGCTGCAGCAGCGCATCAGGGATTCCATGCGACGGAGGGTGGATGCATGTATCCTCGCTAACGGAGGACATTTTGAACATTTCCTGTAACAAAGTGTTTGAAGTCACGCTGGTACGTTCTGTTGATGTGTGTTTCCATTCCATGATTAATGTGATTTGAAGAGAAGTAATAAAATGAGCTCTAACATGGAGTTAAGCGTTTCCGGACACATGTCCACATAACATCTTTTCTTTATTTGTGTGAGGAATGTTTCCTGAAAGTTTGCCGTACCTTTTAGCAACACCCTGTTTGTCGAGGAAGAGAGCACCAGTGACGTCACAGCTAGCAGTGCGGCTGTATAACGACGCGGCCACGTCGACACAGCAGTCAGTCTTACCACTTGACAATGACCGGGGAGCGCTCGGTCGGAAGCTCGTGCGATTTTAACCGCTGGAAGCCTGAGAATATTTTATTAATTCATATCGCCGAGAAACCATGCATTCATACAAGATCGATGGTGTTGTCATGGGACGCCCCCTCTACCCTCTGGTAGCTAATTTATTCATGGAAGACTTCGAGGACAAGGCACTGGACTCAGCAAGTTTTAAACCAACGGTCTTCTGGAGGTACGTGGACGACACATTTGTGGTATCGCCGCACGGGATGAATGAATTACATCGATTTCTTGAGCATTAGAATTCCATCCATTCTAGAATCAAATTTACTATGGAAATATAAAAAAACGTCTACCTCCCATTTTTGGATGTTGTCGCTCGCCGTAAAGTTGATGGCACATTAGGACACGCCGTATACCGGAAACCAACGTATACAAATCTATATGTTCATGCCAGTAGCTGCCATCACCCTTCACAGACCGTATGTGTTCTTAAGACCTTAGTGCATAGGGCACACTGTATTTCCGATGAAGACAATTTGCAACAAGAGCTCACATACCTTAAGAGCATTTTTAAATCGAATGGATTTTCTCCGCAACAAATTTGTAGAGCATTCAATGTAAAACCTAGGAAGAAGATAGTAATTCTTTCAAATCTAGTACTTTTTTGCCGATGTGGGTGTATTCTTCAGAAATTCTGTGTTGTGGTGGTCTTTCACCCCCCCCCCCCCCCCCACCCCATCCCCACCAACGAAGACTGCTGCAGCTTTACTCTGTGAAGGACGATTTACAGCTTCGTAAAGCGGGTGTGTATCAGATTTATAGCGGAAATTGTGAGAAATCGAACAGAGATCAAACAACACGCACCGTTCATGAGAGATGTGTAGAGCATCGAAGATACAAACGCTTATTACAGCCAGACAAGTCAGCTGTGGCCGAACATTGTCTTGGTACAGGTAATTCCATGAATTACAGTGATGTGAATATTTTAACATCCACGTCTTCCTTTTGGGAATCTGCCGTCAAGGTATAGAGATTAGAGCAGCTAATAATTTAATAAACAGAGATAATTGTTTTAATTTGGACAAAGCATGGAATCCGGCTCTTGGGGTAATTGAACTGCAGAGAAGTCGTCACGGTGTCACCGCCGCCGATCATACATCGATAAGCGAATCAAATGTCTGTACGTCTTCGCCACAGGCGGTGCATGTATAAGCGTATTTCTTTGCCGCCGACCAACATCTCTCACTCGCATGCGCAGTACCGCCGCGGTGGAGCATCTAAGGCCGCGCTTGGCATCTTGTCGTCAGTCTTATGACTCACTCTGAGGATGGCCGGACGATACGCGGCCGAAATATCAGCGGAGGAAATTTTATTTGCGCGGCTGCGTGCCCAAAATTTAATGGACTGTTCATTACGCCGCGAGAAATTGAAAATGGACAGTGGTTATGAAGTTTTTTAAGTGAGAAACTGAGGAAAAATAGGGAGGAAACGTTTATGAAAAAGCACATCGCCGATTCAAAAATGAGCTTGTAATGTCTTCACTTACGTTGTACTATATCCCACAGTATGTCTCGTTTCACCAGCTATCGATGCCCCTTAATAATTACATTGTTTCATCGTATAATGCGGTCAATAATTAAGTTTTGCATGTTAACCATACGGCAAAGCACTGTTCTCTTTGCGTGCTGTCATTTGCGAAAATCTTGTTTCCATATCTCAAACCGTTTGAGATGTGAGGAATGTTGAGAATATCTCATTCTGGCTTTTTCGCTGGCTCGGACGGTTGCAGTTGAGTGCGCTACATCAGATTAATTTTTCCGTCATTGGTGACTGAGACTTCCACCAAAGTCTAAAGAAAAATTCATTATCTCAGCTGATTTTATACGCGGCAACATATTATGTAATGTGTACCAAACGCAAAATCTTAGCAACCCCTATTTTCTATTTTAAGCTTTTTCATATTTCATGCAGTGTCTTACTTAAATCGAAGTACCATAATAACTGTCACCATTAACGAAATGATGGGCACGTCACACGAAGCTGGCATATAAAGCTATAAGTAGGGAAAAAAGATTTATTTTTTTATTTTATTTTTTTTTTTTTTTTGTTACGGAATAGTATCTGTAAAATCGTTTGAGGAAGAACGCAGGGCGTGTGGCTCGCTTCTGCCATCGCAGTGTCTCGCCAGCCGGCTGGAAGTGGCCAGACAAGGTCGGCCCCGCCTAAAGAAACAAATGAAATCGCTCAGTAACTGTTCCCTGCGCATCGGCCACTGTATCCAGCACGGATTCCACCATCTGCCACAGCATATTACACGGCTTGCAAGGTATAGGGTAGATGTGGACCAGTGATTTTCCACAGCTGCCACTATGCTCTGTATGTAAGTAAAGATTTTACAGCGGGTTTGTCGTTCAGAAGTCGCATTTGAGTGTTGTTTGTTTGTGGGAAGACTGTGTGACACCTTGTGTACGAAGGGGAAACGTCTACCAGCACATACCAAAGTCCGAGACTGCAGTTTGTCGTTACGCTGCTCGCGCTGTCACGTGAATACGGTGCCTATCGGTTCGCGAGGGTCACGTAGGCTGTTAATGGCCCTACGTGACTAGCGCCTGAGAGGCTCGACGTGCTGTTTGGTTGGCTGTGCAGGACCACACAGACACACCAGGTTCCCTGTGTCATGGAACGCAGCGAGCTCACTGGTGGCCAGAAGAGCGCCCTCACGGACAGTGCGGTGACGTCCAGCGACAACAGCTGTCGAAGCCCACATCGACGCGGCAGGAGACCGAGGCGGCCGACAGTGGAACTCCCAACAAGGAGACTGGACATACCAAAGTGGCACTATGTCGTCTTTGCAGACGAGTCCCAGTCCTGTGTACAACATCACATTGGACGTATCCATGCATGCAAGCTCTGAGGAGGACGAACGTTGCAAGACTGCTTTCGTCATCTTTCATGGGCTCATCATCTGACTTGTTGGTATGGGGTACCACTGGGTAAATAAGATGATCGCGTCTTGTCCACACAGATGGTAATTTGGACTGTACCTATCACATTTCTGGCGCCTTAAGGACGGTGGCTATGACCCTTCTTCGAGATGTTCCTGACATTATCTTTCAACACATTACACCAACATCGCATGTTGCCCTTGCTGTGCTGAACTGTGCCTCACACCGGAGCATATTTACCGAAATTATAGCCAAAATGGCAAAAATGGACGTTTGGTCAACTATTGTAGCAAGTAAATGAAAGGTTCTCGGTTCACTTGCCTCGTCAAATTTTCAGAAAATTCCACGCTTTCGATGATACCCTCCACCATCGTCGTCAGGGACTAAAACTGACTGTCGTGAACTGGCAAGGTTCCCTCTTTCATACTCATAGGAAGGCATCTGATTTGCTGGATTACGTCACGGTGGAGCATACAGATGTGTTGCCCCCCTACGTAGATAGATTTTGCTTGCAATCTAGCGCTGCATGCAGCACCATCTATCGCATCAGGCTGTGAACTGCGAGAAGTAAGACAATAAACCAACGTGCAATTGAAAAGAACTTTGCGAGAGGCCTGGGACAATCACCTGCTGTGATCGGTAACATTAGACATGTGAACGTAGCAGAACCAACCTAGATTACACACACTAACATACACTTCTCAATACGCACATATATAACACAGTACATAGCTATAATTAGTTTGAAGGCGCATTTAAAAATTGCGAGAAAAGTATGGCAAACTAACTACATATGGAACAATCACACACGTGACGAGCAATTCGGTGCCCTAGTAGAAGCAGTCCTGTCATCACGTCACCAGTAAAATCGGTACAGCAAATTAAGGGTATCACACGAATCTACTTTGAAATTTTCAATTACAAAAGGTTAAGAACTAGTGGAAAGTGGCATGGTACAAACTGAAAGACAGGCAGACAAACTAACAAATGCATGCCGAGTCATCCCAGGCCCATCTCTATGGACGGCAGTGGAGTAGTTTAGGGGTATTCACAACTACAGTTAACCTAGTAGTGAAAGGGAGTGCTTTAAAGGTTTGAAACTATCAAAAATAATTTTGGCCAGGATTTCGGTACATGTAATCCACTGTTGGTTGGTTGAATTGTTGGAGGGCACCAAACAGCAAGGCCATCGGTCCCTCACATTATGGAAGGATGGGGAAGGAAAGTGGCTATGCCCTTTCAGAGGAACCATCCCGGCATTTGCCTGAAGCGATTTGGGGAAATCACCGAAAACCTAAATCAGGATGGCGGAATGCTTTTGGACCGTCGTTCTCCCTAACTAGAGTCCAGTGTGGTAACCACTGCGCCACCATGCTCAGTATATAATCGTCTTTGCGTCGATACAGAGCGTTCCAGACTGTTGCTTTAAACAGACACCAGAAACACTGGCTACGAACTGTGCAGAGACAGCCACAACAGGGGGTGAAACCCGTGTAGGGGCTACACGTAACACGACTTCGGTTCGCTGTCAGGCCACTTGCAGTGCTGCAAGTTTATTAATGCATCATGTCGCTTTCTTATTGGATGATCTTTAGGTTCTGTGTTTGTTTTCGTTCCGTAGTGAACGGAACTTAACAGATGCTCGTTTCAAATCATTGTGCTTCTCATTCCTTATTGTGTGCTTTGCACTCTTTGAGTTACGTTGTAAGTATGTTGCTCATATTCTGATTGAGCTCTGTTGACATCAGTAATACTGGGTCGGGTAAATGAGTCCATATTTGGTTGTTCATATAAAACAGAAGTTGGTTTCTTCACATGATGTTCTGAGATTTATGATTTTTGTTACCACTTACGAATCTGTGTGTTAACTACGCGATTTAGACAATTGTTAAGAACGCCGCTTTTATTATACTTTATGTGGTGTCACCGCCAGACACCACACTTGCTAGGTGGTAGCCTTTAAATCGGCCGCGGTCCGGTAGTATACGTCGGACCAGCGTGTCGCCACTATCAGTGATTGCTTACCGAGCGCCGCCACACGGCAGGTATAGTCTAGAGACTCCCTAGCACTCGCCCCAGTTGTACAGCCGACTTTGCTAGCGATGGTTCACTGTCTACATACGCTCTCATTTGCAGAGGCGACAGTTTAGCATAGCCTTCAGCTACGTCATTTGCTACGACCTAGCAAGGCGCCATATTCAGTTAATATGAATGTATTCTGAACAGATAATATTGTGAATCATGTACCGTCAAGAGCGACGTTCATCATTAATGGATTAAAGTTAAGTATCAAAATAATTACGTCCGCTTTCTGAATTCTAATTCCTTGTCATGTTCCAGATCTGACGTCAGTATAGTTCTTTCCTCCTCACGCCAGCCTGCGTGAGCTAAAACGCGTGCATTTCGGCCTCCTCTTGTAACACGGTGTTGGCTCTACTGCCAACACAACACTTTATATCTGTTTACATACGTGTCCTGTACTTTCACGCTTTTAATGAAGAACTCCATCTTAGCGGGTGTCGACAGTATTGCTATTCCACATTATTACATCTGTTGCGGAACTTGTATCTAATTCTACATTGAGTGCTGTTGCTTCTCGTCACTGGATGCCATGCGTTTCACAATGGCTCGAAGAGTGTCGATGTAGGTGTAGATGTCTGTTTCGTAGTCTCAGTAACTAGCAAATGTTTTCACACGTTATCAACAGGCAGTGCAGATAGTGCATTTTAGCAGAAGTCAATGAAAATTTTGGTGGAGTACGAAAAACGAATGGGAACAAAAATAACAAAGGATACGAAGAGTACACTAACAATGGATTTCAATCGAGGTTCTTAAGCTGTAACAAAAATACGTGAGTCTGCAGAACACCGCGCGACAAAACCAGCGTCCTTTAGTATGCAACAAAAACAAATACAGAAGCATTTAGTTCACCCTATAATACGGATGTCAGCAAAAATTAAACAGAATACGAGCAACGTATTTGCAATGCAATTCAAAGACTGCAATACACATAGAGAGGTCCTCAAGTGGTTTGAATGGCTGTGAGCACTAAACATCTGAGGTCACCAGTCTCCTAAAACTACTTAAACCAAACCAGCCTAAGCCCATCACACACATCCATGCCCGAGGCAGGATTCGAACCTGCCACCGTAGCGGTCGCGCGGTAGAGATGTCTTAATCGGGAACATAATTTCAACTCGATTACAGCCAAACGGTAGAAATTGCATTATTGGGTTTTAAAATAAATGCACTTTGGCACCAGACCCACTCATATAAATGAAAAATATTATCATATAGTACTCGCATTTTGCAGAGCAAGAATACAGATTATCACGTCATATTTCCCCGAATTCAAAGTTCACCGCCAGGCCATTTGGAGCGCTAGTGTCGGTCTCTGCGACCGTACCTTAACATAGTCGCTACTCTTGTGATATTTTGGTATTCTGTGTGGCGGATCACCACCCTCCATTCAGTACGATACAGAGTCGTATCAGCGTGCAATGCCTCGCGGCACCCCTGTCTGTCACACGAGCTTAGTTCGACTCGATGTGCTGCCGCTTGTCACTGCCTGATGTAGCTTCACTGTCTATTAATTTTCGAAGCCTGAATGAACAAAAAATTAAGTACTCTAACTAGAAGAGAAACCAGGCATTGAGCAAGTATTTATTTCTTCTAGTCTTCCGTTATTCCATCTCTTCCTCCCGCTTCACTCTGTCCACCTACTTCCCCCCATTCTCTAGCCATCCTCTCTCTCTCTTTATCCACTCTTCTCTCCCGTCCCTCCTTTATCCACGGCCTCCACACCTCCCCTGTCTCTTGCCATCTCGTCCTCTCCCCTCTCTCTGTGCATTTCCTCTCTTCTGCTGTCCATGTCCTCCTCCTCCTCCTCCCCCCCTCGCCCCTCTCCACGCTATCATGCTCACCCCAGCAGGAAGCTGGTGGTTTTTAGCTCTTCATTCTAGACATCGACTAATATGTGTGCCAAATATGACTGAAGTCGTTCCAAGGATTAGGATGAGCATTTTACCGCTAGTTTGCTCGTATACGTACACGTCACCTAATTTCAGACAAATTTCGATCATATTTGTATACATATTTCACCTGTACGCCTAGCGAATTTTCACCCTGCTGTTGTGTTTTCATATAGCTAAATGTTTATGACGTCGTATATCCTGAAATATGTGTTGTACAAAAAGATAATTTTCCAGGTAGATCCAGCAGTATACGTGGCCACTATCTGCGAAATGCGTTGTGAACACAGTTGGCAGTAAAGAGGTAATAAATTAAAACGTCACACATCATCTGACAGTTTCTCGCGCATCTCACTGTTTATGACGTAATATCTCTTGAACTGTTTGTTATAAAATTATATATTTTTGTAGGTACGTTGAGCGGCATATATGAATGATGTTTGCGACTAGAGTTGGTTTCAAATAAGTGATAAATTGAAACGTCATGCATAATCTGAACGTTTTTCACTCATGGTTCAGGAGACATGTCAAATACTGAGATGAGTTGTAGAATGATATATTGTAGGTACAAATGTAGATATTGTCTGCAAAAAATGTTACGAACAGAATAAGTAGCAACTAAGTAATAGATTTAAACGTCTTGCATGATATGGTAGTTTTCCATGCAGTCAGGGTTTATGAAGTCTTGTCGCCTAAACTACACTCCTGGAAATGAAAAAAAGAACACATTGACAAGGGTGTGTCAGACCCACCATACTTGCTCCGGACACTGCGAGAGGGCTGTACAAGCAATAATCACACGCACGGCACAGCGGACACACCAGGAACCGCGGTGTTGGCCGTCGAATGGCGCTAGCTGCGCAGCATTTGTGCACCGCCGCCGTCAGTGTCAGCCATTTTGCCGTGGCATACGGAGCTCCATCGCAGTCTTTAACACTGGTAGCATGCCGCGACAGCGTGGACGTGAAACGTATGTGCAGTTGACGGACTTTGGGCGAGGGCGTATAGTGGGCATGCGGGAGGCCGGGTGGACGTACCGCCGAATTGCTCAACACGTGGGGCGTGAGGTCTCCACGGTACATCGATGTTGTTGCCAGTGGTCGGCGGAAGGTGCACGTGCCCGTCGACATGGGACCGGACCGCAGCGACGCACGGATGCACGCCAAGACCGTAGGATCCTACGCAGTGCCGTAGGGGACCGCACCGCCACTTCCAAGCAAATAAGGGGCACTGTTGCTCCTGGGGTATCGGCGAGGACCATTCGCAACCGTCTCCATGAAGCTGGGCTACGGTCCCGCACGCTGTTAGGCCGTCTTCCGCTCACGCCCCAACATCGTGCAGCCCGCCTCCAGTGGTGTCACGACAGGCGTGAATGGAGGGACGAATGGAGACGTGTCGTCTTCAGCGATGAGAGTCGCTTCTGCCTTGGTGCCAATGATGGTCGTATGCGTGTTTGGTGCCGTGCAGGTGAGCGCCACAATCAGGACTGCATACGACCGAGGCACACAGGGCCAACACCCGGCATCATGGTGTGGGGAGCAATCTACTACACTGGCCGTACACCTCTAGTGATCGTCGAGGGGACACTGAATATTGCACAGTACATCCAAACCGTCATCGAACCCATCGTTCTGCCATTCCTAGACAAGCAAGGGAACTTACTGTTCCAACAGGACAATGCACGTCCGCATGTATCCCGATCGACCCAACGTACTCTAGAAGGTGTAAGTGAACTACCCTGGCCAGCAAGATCTCCGGATCTGTTCCCCATTGAGCATGTTTGGGACTGGATTAAGCGTCGTCTCACGCGGTGTGCACGTCCAGCACTAACGCTGGTCCAACTGAGGCGCCAGGTGGAAATGGCATGGCACGCCGTTCCACAGAACTACATCCAGCATCTCTACGATCGTCTCCATGGGAGAATAGCAGCCTGCATTGCTGCGAAAGGTGGATATACACTGTACTAGTGCCGACATTGTGCATGCTCTGTTGCCTGTGTCGATGTGCCTGTGGTTCTGTCAGTGTGATCATGTGATGTATCTGAGCCCAGGAATGTGTCAATAAAGTTTCCCCTTCCTGGGACAATGAATTCACGATGTTCTTATTTCAATTTCCAGGAGTGTAAATGTCGTTCCACGATGTAATTTTCTGCTACTTTCAGAGCTGTAGGCGAATACTGTCTGCATAAAAAATTTGCCACGAAAACGTTAGCAACAAATACCCAATTAATTAAAACGTCACTTGCCAAGTGAACAGCAACACTGTAGTACGCGACATTTTTTTTTTCATCATTTTTTGGTGTTATGAGAGAGAAAAAGTTTCGTAAAGATTTGAAATTATCTGTCAAGTTTATTGCAAGTCTGTAAGTGATCTGAGCTACAAATGCTGGATGACTGAAGAGTGGGTGTTCTCGCTCGTGGGCTGCGCTGGTTTTGCACTCCCACCCCCACCCCTTGTGGTCCTTACCACCACAGTGCTCCTTTCAACTCAGTAAATGATACGTGCACCAAGTTTGGTTGAAATTCGTCCTGTGGTTTAGGCAGGTGTGTTTAACGAACATACATACATACACATATACATACAAACATGTATATAATTTGTGTGAATTACACAGTGAGAAGATTTAGTTATTTACTGTCCTTCCAGTGCAGTTTTAACACTCGCAATACCAAGCCATTTTCAGTAACGTGTATTACCAAAGAGAGGGGGGCGGGGGGCTACTTTGTACCCACCGTAAAGAATTTATAAAATAAAAACGTTTCATTAATTGTTTTTAAATTGCGTTAATAGCATACTTTTGAAAGATCTATTGAACATAGTCAGGATCCAGTACCTCAATATGTCTTATAAAATGCATTTTTGAAAACAGTTTTAACCTTTCACTTACTTCACTTCTAAGTTAAGTAAGTCTAATTATCTTGAGAAAAATTAGTAGTAAAAGTCGTTATAATACTATTGAAGTGCACTTTACTATAATTAAAATAGTTACAAATACCTGCCGTAATATAGAAATATATGTTATGTACATAACATAGTGTCGTGAGAGTAATTATTCACGACTTTCTTGGGCTTGGAACATACAACAGTTTTTTGCTGTTTTGCACATATGTACCTCTTACAATTGTGGCAGACTATTATTGTTTTGTTCACTTTGTTGTACTTTTCTGCTTTTGAAAGGCTTTCACTAACACACAAAAGACATCTACCTTTACCTCCATGAGCTTCCTTTGCACCGTAGTCCTGCTGGATTTTCCTCTGAGAATACCCTCCATTCTTGAAACTACAGGCTTTGGCAGTCCAGAAATATTTTTAGCCCTTTCTTCAGTGTATGGTTTCGCGAGCTGTAGTCCAAGTTCTTGAAGAACAAGTCGTCACTTACTAGGTTCTTCTTATCCCAGTCCGGCAAGTTCAACAAAAATAGTGTAGACCTATTCACCACTGCTATGTACACAAGAGTACAGAAAAGAGATAGCGCCCACCTTCTTGTAGCCCTCTTAGTTGAATATTTCCTCACCATTTGATCTATCGTGTCAACGCCACCTTTAGTCTCATTATAGTATAAATTTATGATCAGATGATAGAAATAGCAGATTTCTTTTGGGTTTTTTACGGGGGATACAATTGTTATTGGCATATTTCCAACACTAATATGTAATTCTCGTCTTGAGATGTCTCTCAGTTCTTGAGGTATGTGTTTCCAATTAGCTTGTAATGTTCCCACGAGAGTCAGCTTGTGATTCCTCTATAGATCTTCGGCCAAATCAATTGAAGTGTAATATCTATATGTGGTGACCTTTCTCACTGAATTATGTATAGGAACTTTCAGGCGTTTGACCACAGCTGCAGCGGAATTTGAGTGCTGTGTGCCATTATTTCTTTTCCCAGCATAAGGCTCCGTGCAGATAACATATCTGGTTTTAGCGTCTGTGAGCATGCGTGTAAGTACACCGTATTTACCATGCTTTTCCTTCACGAAGACCTTGACGGGACACCTGCCACGGAACAATGGAAACTTTTTATCAATAACAGTGTGCATCCCAACAGAATAATATTTTGGACAAAATTCATTCTTTTTATCAAAAACTTCTTGTATTGCAGCAAACTTATCACGTTTATTGCGATCGCTTCGTGACTCTCTGTGATCAAATCTTATTACCTTAGTAAGCTGCTCGAATCTGGTACGACTTGTAGCAGTATAAACAAACGTTCCTTAAGTATAGAACCATAAATCTATAAATTATGACTTACTGTCGTTTTCCTTCCCCATTATAATAAATAGTCCTATATACGCCATGAACGCAGGTCTGTCTGTCTGTCTGTCTGTCTTGGGTATTTTCTGCCTCAATGCTTCGTGATTGGTATGCTTTATTATGATGTTGACAATTTCTGGAGACAAAAACTCTTCAAATATGTCTGTTATTGTTCCTAGTTTACCTTCGTCTCTTATGCCTTCTCTTTCTTTCACTGTGTTTTCAGCTACTCGTCTTCTAATTTGAGGTGGTTTGGAGGTATAAATTTTTCCAGTGCTTGTAATATCCTTGTCACTAACCTCGCAAACTGCGACGTCATCAGTTTCAGGTACCCAGAGTTCATCATCAGCTTCTGTAAGTGCTCTATCACTGTCCACATCCTAGCGCACAACACAATCCTCTTCAGGTCCACTCACTACAGCTTCAGTTTGATCAGATTCCATTTGAGAAGCCGTAGCTTCTTCCAAAATCTGTGATATTTCTCCATCAGTAAGTGAATGTCGACAAGTTTTGAAGCACAGTTGTATTAAGACTGAACTAAGTGCCACTGAACAGGAAACAATAAGGAAACAAAGGGAAATGAATCATTGTTGTGACCATTGTTGCTATCAATCCAGAGAAATATAATTTCCATGTGTTCTACGGTCATATAATGCTGTTATTTGTGGAGTAAGACAAACATTGTGGAAGTCTCATCTACTACCAAGGGGGTAAGACATTATGACCACCTCCCTTCAACTTAAAATTTCGGATTAAGCTTAAACGAAAAATGTAAAACAATCATAAAATCTGTAAGAAGATTTCATCAAAGACAACAAACATTTTTTACAAAACTTAAGAAAATAAAGTACCCGAGTAGATTTCAATATTTTCAAAAGGTGGGTACAAAGTACCCCCCCCCCCCCCTGGTAATGCTATTATTGTGAGGGTTACTGGTCAAGACTGTAAGTGATTAGGATTTCCATTACTATATTTGACCGATATACTACTAACTCGCAAAAAAGAAACGATATTGCTCGCATTACTAACAATTTTTTTTAACGAACATTTTCTGAGTGTGTCGTTTTTGACCTGCGATAGCGCCACTACGCCATCACAAAAATTGCATCAAAACTGATAAAGTGGACCAACAATTTCTTGCAAACGTGTTCTTACGCTCTATAGAGAAATTTCAAGTAGCGCTTCTGACACGAAAGAAACGACAATGATGTCCCGATACCGGATACGCTCCGTTGCTGTAACCTGCTCTGAGGCAGACGAGAGGACCTTGCTGAATTGCCCTCTGCCACTTCCTTCATACCTACCGCAGTTGAAGGTCAGTGTCGCACGTGTACTTCCTTGCGTACGTATAGTACGACACAGTTCTCAAAAAAGGTTGAAATATCGCCTTTGCTTAATATACTCGGAAGTTCAGTAACCTTCACAGAACTCTTATAGTTATCTTCTTAATATATTCCTCCGCAAGTGAGTGTGCAGCGAAATGATTGGCCCGTGTCACTCACACGGCGCCTTCAACCATACCGCTAGAAAATAGACTGAAGCACCAAAGAAACTGGTATAGGCATGCGTATTCAAACAGAGAGGTATGTAAACAGGGAGAATACGGCGCTGCGGTCGGCAACGCCTACGTAAGACAAGTGTTTCGCGCAGTCGTTAGACCTGTCAAGGCTGCTACAATAGGTCATGATTGTGAGTTTGAACGGGATGTTACTGTCCACGCACGAGCGATGGGACACAGCATCTCCGAGGTAGCGAAGAATTGGGGATTTTCCCGTACGAGGATTTCACGAGGGTACCGTGAATATCAGAAATCCGGCAAAACATATAATTCCCGACATCGCTGTGGCCGGAAAAATATTCGGCAAGAACGGGACCAACGACGACCGAAGAGAATCGTTCAATGTGACAGAAGTGCAGTCCTTTCGAAAATTGCTGCAAATTTCAATGCAGTTGGAGTGATATGGGACCCCTGATACGTCTAGATACTACTCTGACACGTCCCTAAGCATCCTGTCTGATCACCTGCATCCGTTCACTTTCATTGTGCTTTCCGACGGACGTGGGCAATTTCAGCAGGACAGTGCGACACCCTACACGTCCAGAATTGCCTCAGAGTGGCTCCAGGAACACTTTTCTGAATTTAAACACTTGCGTTGGCCACCAAGGTGCGCAGCCACGAAAATTATTGAGCGTATCTGGGATGCCTTGCTACGTGCTGTTCAGAAGAGATCTCCACCCCCTCGTATTCTTATGGATTTATGGACAGCCCTGCAGGATTCACAGCGTCAGTTCTCTACGGCATTACTTCAGACGTTAGTCGAGTCCATGCCACGTCGTGTTGTGGCTTTTGTGTGTTCGTGGGGGACCTACACGATATTAGGCAGGTGTACCAGTTTCTTTGGCTCTTCAGTGTATATTACCATCGGATTGGCAGTTCTAACATAACATTTGCGTGTGGTACGTGACTCACATTGTCCCTTACATACTCACTTCAACGAGAGACACAACGGGCGTTAGTGACTACTTAAATATGCAACAGTAGTTTTAATAACCAACTTACAACAGAAATAGAAATAATTTTCCTGCAATTTTCTAGAAATTTCTCCCAGTAAAATAGATTAATGGCCGCTGTACATGTATTTTGATTGTTTTTTTAAGAAGAGTTGTTATTGCTTGTTTTTCCTGTGAAGAGGAGCCTTTTTCTTGTTGTCTTCCAGAGTAATTTGTTATAACTTCCTTTCTTCGCGTGACGATGTTTAACAATTTTGCGAAGAGGAGCGTTACTTCACAGTTTATTCCATTCTTTTGTATGAAGAAGTTGTTTCTCTGCTTTTCACGAAGCAGCTCACCTTGTACAAAGACCAGGTTATAGTTTTGAGAGGGTTTCTTAAGCATTCTGGAAGAGGAATCAGGTCGAATCCTGTAAGGAAAATACCGTTACGAGCTACAAGCCTCCATCAACTTAGGAATTCTTTTATGGTGAGCGTAAGACGGAGCTAAATGGGAAAAGTAAAAAGGAGCGTAACTGTGATTCGAATCTTGCTAGTAGCAATGTCTATTTTTAGTATTTATGTTTCACATTTATTAACAAATGAAAATGTTATTAACTGACATTATCTCATAGTCTTTAATGACAATAAAATCTCTCCATTTCGAATTACTGACCGCGTAAAAATTTGATATAGAGAGGCGAAATGCGTTTATTAAATAAGAAAGTTGCACATCAACAACGTAGTTCAATCTCTAGAAATGAAAATAGGGTTTATTTTGTATCTGATGTTTCGCATTTTTGTACACAAGAAATTTTAAAAAGTACGTTATTTTTATTAAAAATTGTGATTCGATACTTGATAAGAAACGTTTCCATATCATCATAAATTCCGTATTTAAATAAAAGTAAAAGTGAATGCTAATAGCGAAATTCGAACTAACGATTTTACGCTTACAGGCCTCTACGAAATGGCTCTGAGCACTGTGGGACTTAACATCTGAGGTCATCAGTCCCTTAGAACTTGGGTTAGTTGGTTTTAAGTAGTTCTAAGGACATTACACACATACATGGCCAATGCCTTTACACTATGCATTTCAATGCCAGTGAATACGTTAATGGTAATAAATTTTTTGTACGGTACTTAATAATGAAGAGAATTCTTATGATATTAAAGAGCGATATATTCGAGGTGTTTCTTATTTAATTGTGTCGTATTTCGTTAGAATGTTGCTATCCCAACACAAACCTTAATATCCCGTTACGCCAGTGCTATGCAGCCTTCCTTACTTCTTTGCCTCTGGAGGTTTACAGGAGGTACAAAGTGTCTGAGAACCATGGCGCCCTGATTGCTTCCCACTCTTCAGCTCTAAGGCGTGCAGGGCTGCAGTGCTGCCTGTGACTTCCAATGTGCACTCACATTAATGTGACCATCTGTCGGATGACTTTGCGGCTAAGAGTGCTGGGAGACGCGTGGGAAGAGAGTCGCTGAGGTTCTGGAAGGTACCGGCAGGGATGTGGAGCCGTGCCAAGTCTACAGCCGTGGCCAGCCTGGCTACTTGTCTCAGCTGAGCAAGCATGGAACGAGCAGCCCCATCCAGCCACTCTTTGAAACCACTCGTACACTGTGAGCTGTGTGACTCGTTGCATTGTCCTGCTGGTAGATGCCATCGCGCTTAGGAAAAACAAACTGCATGTAGAGGTTGACATCGACGCATATTTGTGTTGATCCACTGTGGCTTCCAGAATGACAAGATCATTCAAGGAATTTTGTGTCGTCTTGTTGTCACTGTAGACTTGTACTGTGGGAAGCAAGGAGAGCATGTTGTTTGGTGGCCAGTATCCTCTTCTATAACAAAAAGTGCATGGGTGTATTAACAGGGTTCTTTACTTATAAGAACAAGAAGTTACTTAAGATGGCCGACTTTTACTTCACACAAGACCTGGAGTATGCACACTATTCTGATGGCTAGGTACTGACTGTGAGCTAGAGGCTGAGCTAACTGCGATTTCGACTCCCATTAGGCTGTGACTGATGACTCAGTTCGTTGACTCACTGGACGCCTGCTGACTAGCCCCCTCTCCACCCCAAAATCTGCGGCGGCGATCTAAATACTGGAGGTCGAGAGGGCGCTGGCGGCGCATTGTTTGCGAGTGCGTCTTTGGCCTCTCTCCCAATGGGCTCGCTTGCTCCGGTGACTACAATCAATCTTCTCACAACCTCTGTGTCACCTGCTGTGCTGGCGAGAGCTTATGCCAGCACATTACCTCCCCCCCCCCCCCCCTCAACCCGAAATGGCGCACCGTTGCCGTGTAGTGAGGCAGTTAATGACAATGGGGAGGGAGGCAGGATGCTGGACGTAGAGATGAGCGAGGAGCCGTAGCTGTGGAGAATGGCGTGCTTCTGGCTGTACCCTGCCTTCTGGCTTGTGAGGCAACAGCAACGCACTCCAGAAAACTGCTGCCAGGCCGCACATCCAGGCCTAAGGGCGTGTCCTGGGGCGACGAGGGCGACGGCGATGCTGATGCCATGTCCACCTCCATTGGGTCGGCGAGCGGGTACGGTAGGGCGAGGGCGTATCGTCCATCTGTTTCTTGGTGGCACCAGCGGGCATCTGCGAAGGCCGTGCGCCCCTGTGAGGCAGTGAACATGGGGGAAGAAAAGCAGCAGAATGGTGGAGAGATGACACGCACTAATTTGGTTCTGATGGCGGCGGTGCACACCATTCGGAGCTGCAATCAAATATGTAAAGAGCCAATGCGTTCCTGAACCACGCCTCTTGCACCAGCGCTCACTGTTGCCATAAACAGTACAAAAAAAAACAAGATTACGCGCACGAAGCGGTACCTGCGGCCCATTCGCGGCACCGGGTGCTGTCTGTGGTGGGTGTAGCAAGTGAAGCACTGACCTATGGCTGCGGCCGTGCAGAAGTTCCGGCTGTGATGGTCCGTCTCGTGGGTGTGAGCGATAGGAGGCGGAAAAGAGTTGCAGCGCCTGTTCCGAATTAGAATCTTAATAATTTTACAATAAAACACCATTCCGAGGTTTTTAATTTAAACTATTAATCAGATTTTATTCTGTATTATAGTAAATGTGTAGGTGGTGAGAAGCTTGGTAACTGTTGTTTGCAAGTCTGTATGAAGCGATCTGCTTGTCCGCTGGTCTGCGGGTGAAACGGAGCACTTGTTAGATGACGAATGCCGTTTCGTTCACAAAACTGTTCAGGGTTTGCCATGAAAACGTTCCCAATACCACAACGCTCCCGCCTCTGGCCTGGACTCTTCTGACGACTGTTGCCGGGTGTTTTCTTTTAGATGTTTCTAGCCATAAACGCCAGCAGCCGTCAGTCTAGTGGACCATAAAAACGGGAACCACGTGATGAGGCCATCTGTTGCCACTGGGTGGACGTCCAATTACGGTACTGGGCTGCGAATTCCAGCCTCTGTCGACGACGAACCGCGGTCAGCATGCTGACCTGAAGCGGGCGCCTGGTGTAGAGGTTCAGACACAGCAACGTGTGGTGAACGGCCGCTGAGGAGACGCAGTCGGCAGCCCCTCGGCTAAGATGGGCGGCCAGCTGCTCAACAGCTGCTCGTCTCTTCGGCCGTACACGTCTCCACAGCCATCATTCACTCCTGTCATCTGTGGGGCGCGCTGCACTACACTTCCACTGGCGCCAGGTTTGGTTAGCGCCGTCTTACCGTTGACTTCATGCTTCAGCCACGGTGACAGCGAACAATTTTTAAACTTAGCCGTTTCCATCCCTGGCTCGAAAGACAATTGTCGTGCCCTTTTGGTCGCCAATTCAGTTTCTCCTTTTCCTATCAACGACTGCACCGTTTTCCGCGTCCCCTGACACGCTATGCGTACACCCTCCACTGCTAGAGCTGCACTTGCTGTCTGTGAGTGATTACTGCATGTGTGACGCTATTTCAGTGATTACATAATCATGTCAAGTTACAAAGAACTTGACAGTATGAGCCCATTTATCAGTTTGAAGTTGCGCTCCTTCTCTCCTAGCTGCCATGCACTGATTCGGTTGAGGAAGATGCCATAAGGTCAGTTTACCCCGGAGCCACTGCGCTGAAACAGTTTATTTGGCGTCTTCAGTCCCCAATACTCGGTCTATGTGCAATCTTGAGATGCAGATCTCCAATCTAAATGTACATGTGCACCACTGCAAACATTCTATTTTCAGTTGGTCATCCTGCTAAGATGCAGATGTGCTAATGCCGTCTACATTATTTAATGGGACCCACATAGCAAGTCTTTCTGTTCAGTACGGGACGTTGGCCAGCAGAGATGTCTATTGAGGCAATGGAGGACTGCAGGATAGGTGTGTTGAATCTGCAAATATCTTACATTAGGTGTCAGGTCACCAACTTGGGAATGCTTGGTAAACTCCCCCCCCCCCCCCTCCCTATTCCCCGAGAACCAGTGAGAATTGATTAAAGTCCCCAGAGTAGTCATCGAGGCAACTTTGTCATGTGACAAAGGTGACGACAACCGGCTCACTTACTCTCCCCTCTAAGCAATGAGGATCAAGCATTACCTCCTCCCCTCTTTTATAACTGGGACACTTGAGTGCGAGGGGCTACTCCAGAGCTGTAAAGCACGTGGGGGGGGGGGGGGGGCGGCATCAGCCAATGGCTATTTGTTTGTAACGAATTACATTAAGTCATGTCACTTGAGTTATATTTGTTAATACCAGTATTATATAATTAGAGGCACCAGCGGATGCCGCATCCAGGAAGTACTCTCATTATTCCATATTTTTTTGTAGTTTTCACCCATTTTCATATTTTTTTGTGTATTCCTCAGTTTTACGTATTTTTCTTTCTTTTTCTTATTGCTACCAGATTTTCCACAATTTTACGTATTTTCCACCACACTTTTCCCGGCGTCACGTCGCCATTGTGACTCTATCTGCCAATCACAGTCCAGCGTGGTTCCGATTTACGGATCACTGCTAAGCCACCACTCCATTACTAGTGTGTGTGTTACGTCATAGTGTTAGAAATGAAGTAATTGGTAGAAATAGTGACGTCTCGTCTAATACATAATAAAGAATTTCTAACCACAGATATTGTATGTATAACAAATACCACACTGTGATACATAAATACCAAATACATCGTCAGATTGTGTGATGTCATAGCGATATTTTGATGCTTCCAATCAAAGCTACTGTGTTTGTAGAACAGCACTACAAAATATGCCTCTGGAGAGGTGAGCAGTATCTGCAACAAACCTACCTAATGAACAGCACATCACCTGCAGGATGGTCCTCCACTCAGAGACCCAAGGAAACTGAGTTTTGTCATTTAATACTAACATGGCATTCTGAGTCATATGTTTCTTCATTTCAAGTATTTCCAGGTGGATCATCCTTTTGATATTCTTTACAGAATGTAAAATCTTACAATCAACATAATTTGAGCGATTAGTTTTCTGTTATCAGATAATTAGCAAAGGTTTAACCTTTCTTTCTTAACCTGTAGTTTCTCTCATGTTCAGATAACCTAAGTTATTGGTCTGCCGCTGTGGTTGCCCCGGTTGCTGCCCGCAGTGGGGCTGAGCCCTCGCCTGTGGTTGATTGGGAGGTCGTTCCAAGGCGTGGCAGGCAGCGAAAGGCGTCCCCGGAGGCTGATCAGAAAGCCTCCCCGGTGTGTCTGACAAACCGGTTTCAGGCACTGTCTCTGGCTGAGCCAGATGCAGCTGCCTGCCCTATTTCAGAGGATCATTGTCAGCCTTCAAGGTCCGGGCAATCGCAGAGGGTGGGCTTACTGGTAGTTGGGAGCTCCAATGTTAGGCGCGTAATGGGGCCCCTTAGGGATACGGCGGCTAAGGAGGGGAAGAAATCCAGTGTGCACTCCGTGTGCATTCCGGGAGGAGTCATTCCTGATGTGGAAAGGGTCCTTCCGGATGCCATGAAGAGCACAGGGTGCAGCCAGCTGCAGGTGGTGGCACATGTCGGCACTAATGACATGTGTCGCTTTGGATCTGAGGAAATTCTCTCTGGATTCCAGCGGCTATCTGATTTGGTGAATGCTGCCGGTCTTGCTTACGAGATGAAGGCAGAGCTCACCATCTGCAGCATCGTTGACAGAACCGACTGCGGACCTTTGGTGCAGAGCCGGGTGGAGGGTCTGAATCAAAGGCTCAGACGGTTTGGCGACCGTATTGGCTGCAGATTCCTTGACTTGCGCCATAGGTTGGTGGGGTTTCGGGTTCCGCTGAATAGGTCAGGAGTTCACTACACTCATCTGGCGGCTACATGGGTAGCAGAGGCTGTGTGGCGTGGAGTGGGCGGTTTTTTAGGTTAGATGGCCTCGGGAAAGTGCGGGATGGGCTGCAATGTCAAAGGGTGCTTGACAAATACAGGACGTGCTTGGATCAAGGAACAGTCGGAATTATAGTTGTAAATTGTTGTAGTTGCGCTGGAAAAGTCCCTGAGCTTCAAGCGCTAATAGAAAGCAGAGAAGCTGATATCGTTATAGGTACAGAAAGATGGCTAAAGCCTGAAATAAGTTCCCGCAGAAATTTTTACGACGTCTCAGACGGTGTTCAGGAAAGATAGATCAGGCAGAATTGGTGGTGGAGTGTTTGTGTCTGTCAGTAGTGGTTTATCTTGTAGTGAAGTCGAAGTAGATACTCCGTGCGAATTGGTGTCTGTGGAGGTTATACTTAACAGCCGAATTAAGTTAATAACTGGCTCCTTCTACCGACCCCCAGGCTCCGATGATACAGTTGCGGAAGAGTTCAGAGAAAGTTTGAGTCTCGTAACAAATAAATACCCCACTCATACGGTTATAGTTGATGGGGATTTCAACCTACCCTCGGTATGTTGGCAAAAATACTTGTTCAAAACCGGTGGTAGGCAGAAAACGTCTGCCGAGATTGTCCTAAATGCTTTCTCCGAAAATTATTTCGAGCAGTTAGTCCACGAACCCACGCGAATTGTAAATGGTTGCGAAAACACACTTGACCTCTTAGCCACAAACAATCCAGAGCTGATAGAGAACATCATGACTGATACAGGGATTAGTGATCACCAGGTCATTGTAGCTAGGCTCAATACCATTTCTTCCAAATCCATCAGAAACAAACGTAAAATAATTTTATTTAAAAAAGCGGATAAAGTGCCACTAGAAGCCTTCCTAACAGACAATTTCCATTCCTTCCGAACTGACTATGCGAATGTAGACGAGATGTGGCTCAAATTCAAAGATATAGTAGCAACAGCAATTGAGATATTTATACCTCATAAATTGGTAAGAGATGGAACGGATCCCCCGTGGTACACAAAAAAGGTCCGAACGCTGTTGCAGAGGCAACGGAAAAAGCATGCGAAGTTCAGAAGAACGCGAAATCCCGAAGATGGGCTAATATTTACAGACGCGCGAAATTTGGCACGTACTTCGATGCGAGATGCCTTTAATAGGTTCCACAACGAAACTTTGTCTCGAAATTTGGTAGAAAATCCGAAGAAATTCTGGTCGATGTAAAGTACACAAGCCGCAAGACGCAGTCAATACCTTCGCTGCGCAGTGCCGATGGTACTGTTATCGACGACTGTGCCGCTAAAGCGGAGTTATTGAACGCAGTTTTCCGAAATTCCTTCACCAAGGAAGACGAATGGGATATTCCAGAATTTGAAACACGAACATCTGCTAGCATGAGTCTCTTAGAAGTAGATACCTCAGGGGTTGCGAAGCAACTCAAATCGCTTGATACGGGCAAGTCTTCAGGTCCAGATTGTATACCGATTAGGTTCCTCTCAGATTACGCTGATACTATAGCTCCCTATTAGCACTCATATACAACCGCTCGCTCACCGATAGATCTGTACCTACAGATTGGAAAATTGCGCAGGTCGCACCAGTGTTCAGGAAGGGTAGTAGGAGTAATCCAGTTAACTACAGACCTATATCATTGACGTCGGTTTGCAGTAGGGTTTTGGAGCATATACTGTATTCAAACATTATGAATCACCTCGAAGGGAACGATCTATTGACACGTAATCAGCATGGCTTCAGAAAACATCGCTCTTGTGAAACGCAGCTAGCTCTTTATTCGCACGAAGTAATGGCCGCTATCGACAGGGGATCTCAAGTTGATTCCGTATTTCTAGATTTCCGGAAAGCTTTTGACACCGTTCCTCAAAAGCGACTTCTAATCAAGCTGCGGAGCTATGGGGTATCGTCTCAGTTGTGCGACTGGATTCGTGATTTCCTGTCAGGAAGGTGGCAGTTCGTAGTAAAAGACGGCAAATCATCGAGTAAAACTGAAGTGATATCAAGTGTTCCCCAGGGAAGCGTCCTGGGACCTCTACTGTTCCTGATCTATATAAATGACCTGGGTGACAATCTGAGCAGTCCTCTTAGACTGTTCGCAGATGATGCTGTAATTTACCGTCTAGTAAGGTCATCCGAAGACCAGTATCAGTTGCAAAGCGATTTAGAAAAGATTGCTGTATGGTGTGTCAGGTGGCAGTTGACGCTAAATAACGAAAAGTGTGAGATGATCCACATGAGTTCCAAAAGAAATCCGTTGGAATTCGATTACTCGATAAATAGTACAATTCTCAAGGCTGTCAATTCAACTAAGTACCTGGGTGTTAAAATTACGAACAACTTCAGTTGGAAGGACCACATAGATAATATTGTCGGGAAGGCGAGCCAAAGGTTGCGTTTCATTGGCAGGACACTTAGAAGATGCAACAAGTCCACTAAAGAGACAGCTTACACTACACTCGTTCGTCCTCTGTTAGAATATTGCTGCGCGGTGTGGGATCCTTACCAGGTGGGATTGACGGAGGACATCGAAAGGGTGCAAAAAAGGGCAGCTCGTTTTGTATTATCACGTTATAGGGGAGAGAGTGTGGCAGATATGATACACGAGTTGGGATGGAAGTCATTACAGCACAGACGTTTTTCGTCGCGGCGAGACCTTTTTACGAAATTTCAGTCAACAACTTTCTCTTCCGAATGCGAAAATATTTTGTTGAGCCCAACCTACATAGGTAGGAATGATCATCAAAATAAAATAAGAGAAATCAGAGCTCGAACAGAAAGGTTTAGATGTTCGTTTTTCCCGCTCGCTGTTCGCGAGTGGAATAGTAGAGAGATAGTATGATTGTGGTTCGATGAACCCTCTGCCAAGCACTTAAATGTGAATTGCAGAGTAGTCATGTAGATGTAGATGTAGATGTACCACAGATCTACCTGACTCACAAGCAGTACTGTGGAGAAGTATAAGTTAGTCACTCTATACACAACACTCATTGCCAGTATTTCTCGGTGACATAAGCAAAGTGATACTTTCCTATGTAAACAATCTACATCTCATTATCTTTGGATCTTATGCATGTATAACATCCACGAACTCAGTTTGAATTACCTTTGGCAATAAGACCGGAGCTCATTAAGGCGATTAAAGGGCAATCACCACGAAGCATTGCAAGAGAAGATCTCAATGAATTCTCGGTTCCACAAAACCAATTACAGCAAAATAAGCCTCTCCGGTTTAAAGACTATGAGACTAGCCGACAGAGATTTTCCAAGCCCTTTATAGCTCCTACGTCTCCGTGAGACACCCTATTGTAGTGCAGAAATGAAGCAGTTGCTGAAGTGAAGCACATCCTGTTCATCAAAGAGAACTACTGACGGATGTGTTATGGAAAAATGTTCTTCTCCCCGTGTCCAGTGAAACTCTGTTGCGATCATGAGTAGTTGCCATCTACGATCACTGTTTGTAGGTAATGTCTAGTAAAGTCATTAGAAGATCGAAATCGGTTGCAAAACGATTTAGTAAAGATATCTGTATGGTTCGAAAGTTGGCAGTTGGCAATTAGCGCAAAGTTAAGAAAAGTGTGGAGTTATCCGCAAGAGTGCTACTAGGAATCCGTTAAACATCGGCTACACGATAAATCAAATCTAAAAGCCGTAATTTTAAATTAATACCTAAGAATTACAGTTACGAACTACTTAAGTGGAAAGAAGAGAGAGAAAATGATGCGGGGAAGACAAACCAAAGACTGCGTTTTTTTGGCGGAACTGTTAGAATATGTAACAGATCTTCTGATGAGTCTAGCTACACTGTGCTTGTCCGTCTCCTTTCGAAGTACTGCTGCGCGGTGTGGGATTGTTACCAGATGGAATTAACGGAGTACATCGAGAAACTTCAAAGAAGCGCTGCTCGTTTTGTATTAATATGGAATAGGGGAGAGAGTGTCACTGCATGATACACAGTTAGGGGAGGACGTCATCAAAACGAAGGCGTTTTTCGTTGCGGCGGAATCTTCTCACGGAATTTCAGTCATTAACTTTCTTCTCCGAACGTGAAAATATTTTGTTAACGCTGACCTACATAGGGAGAAACGATCATCATAATAAAATAAGGGAAATAAGAGCACGCACTGACAGATATACCTGTTAGTTATTCCACCACGCTGTTCGAGATTGGAATAATAGAGAATTATTGTGAAGGTGGTTCGATAAACCCTCTGCCAGCCACTTAAGTGTGATTTGCAGTCTACCCATGTAGATATAGATGTAGACAGTGGACGCTCATATCAATAAAAGTACCCCGTAACTCAACAGGAGAAAACGCAAAAATCACTGCATGAAGGATTATAATTAGTGTGTTTATGATATGTAGAAATGTCTGTGTAAAGTCGCTTGATAAGACTGTTGAACTGTTTGATTCTGTTTGTCTGCAGTTGGTTCTACTAACTCTCCCAGAAGGACTGAGAAGTTTCAGTGATAATCTGACGTTAAGTGCAAGCCACTCGTTCTGCGCATCAGTATGTCAGTACTTTAAGTGATCCATTTATATTCCATGTGTAATCGAGACCCATATTTATAAAGTTCGTCCATTAGCCTACCTTGTGTGACCAGGTCTTTTTATGTGTCTTTTCAGGTTTGTCTTGGGTTTGGTACTTGAGCTGCTTTTCGTCTGCTAGAAGCACAGGATAACCAATTTTGTACCTCTTACGTGGGCAAAGAGGTCTATCGGTGCTGTTCGACAGCTTCGTGGTTGTCAAGTTGGTATTGTCCGTTTCCCGTGTGGGCTTTCCATGCGCTCCGAACCGAGCGGTGGCTGTCGGTGGATGTATGGCTCTGAGCGCTATAGGACGTAACATCTGAGGTCATCAGTCCCCAAGAACTTAGAACTACTTAAACCTAACTAACCTAAGGACATCACACACATCCATGTCCGAGGCTGGATTCGAACCTGCAACCGTAGCAGTCGCGCGGTTCCGTACTGAACTCGGTGGATGTAGCTGTGCTCTTAAGTGAGCCCTCTCCTGCCAGTGATGAGATAGGTCGTAGCTTCAAACGCGGTCTTCATGCGTGGAGCCGTTCGGAAAAGCTCTTGGCCTGAATGAAGTGTTTCGATTACTTCTTGCTTTATATTGCTCTTGATAGGCAATGCTTGAGTCTATGATTTTGTCAGTGTCCGGAGTTTGCTTTGTTCCTTTCTACTATTGTGGTGTCAATCCGCTCTACGGGATATGGTTAGCCTGAGTTAATGTGCTTTAAAGCTTTGTGAATATGACAGAACTTGTGTTTTCGTGTATGTGCGATATTTCTTTTTATGTATTGTAGTTTATCACATGTTCTATTTTCTGCTGTGATCTCGAGTTGTCTTTATTCTGTGAGCGTTGCGCTCTATTACTGAATCTCAATAGTTGGTCCGTGTTATTTTAACTGATAAGTGATGGGTGAATATTTGCGTTACTGCATTTCCGTGTTTTGTGGGAACGTGTAGCAGCTGCCTTTGTTTAATGGGGGCTATATGTTTGTCGAATCATTGGGGCCTTCCGCATTGATGGTTTTATTATGAATTCGGTGTGATTCATGATCTATTCGTTCTTACAGTGGTGTACTCTCATTGATTTATACATTTAGCGATTTTCACTCACATCTGTTTGAAACAGTTGGATGTGAAACTCAGGTGACTTCTTTCCGTGATGCTTGCGTGAATTCTCAGGTGGTGTATTTGCTGTAACAAGATGTTTCAATCGGTGTAAACCCCTTTGATGTTAGTGCATGCAGGCAATGCAGGTAATGTTCCTCTGAATTTCGTCGTTTTCGTGTGAAGCTTGATTGGATAACTGAAGTCATATGTTTCTGTTCCCTTTCCTCTCTTTTCCCTCACGTATGCATAGTTAAATTGCGCTATGTAATTTCTTCTTGCCAGATCAGATTAGTTTATTTCGTGTTCAGGCACAACTTAAGTATATCTACAGAATGTCCACCCATAATTCTTTGTGGCTATTTTATGCTCTTAACGGCTTCTTTCTTTGAAATATTAGCCTGATTTTCATATGCTGCACAAAAAGACAGTGATAACGAAGTACCCAGAGAGAGGAATGAGTAGAACTAATGTGCCAAATTCACAATCCATTGATTAATTATACAGGTTCATTTAACGATGTTATGTACTATGGTTAGATTTAGTATTGCATTAACTGCATGCAAATTTTTTTTCCACTATGCTCAAACAACCTCTGTGCCGGTTGGTGAACTCACGAAGGGACTGAAGAGAAATTTAATGAGCCGAGGAAAGTGAATGAAAAGCTATTTGATGACTTAGAAGCTGCGAATCTTAAGCTCGAACGGAACGTGGAAGGTAAAGCGAATGACTTTAGAAGATGCTACGGGATGAAATAGCGATCGAGTTAGCGAAAACGTCGAGGGTCGTAGAGAAGCGTCTGTGAAGCTGAAAGCGAGCAGTTGCCGCTAAACAGAGTGCTCGAAGAACAGGAGAGCAGGGTTATGGCGACGTTCGTGGCTGTCCCAAAGTGAACGCGTAGAGCTACTGTCCCGAGCTGAGAGAGCGGCTGCCGGGCGTTTGGAAGCCACGAAGGGTCAGGCAGAGCAGAGAATCAGCGCGATACGTACTCTGTCTTTTGCTGCGCCCGAGTTCCTGTTCCTAAGAGCTGCCGAGAGCCGGGAGTTAACGTCGCAGAGACAGCGAGCACCAGTTCGCCCACAGGCGGTGGCGATAAAGCAACAGACTGCCGGCTACTGTGAGTAACACCCAGGTTTGGTCCAGAGGGGACGATACGTAGCTCGTGACTTGAAGAAACGTGTGGCTCACCTCAAAGCAGGTTGTCCCGAAATTGAAGTAGACACTTCCTGCGAATTAGTATGCACAGAGGACATTCTTGTCAACCGGAATCAAATAATAACTGGATCCTTTTACCGACCTCCCAATTCAGATGATACAGTAGCTGAAAGGTTCAAAGACGAGTTGAGTTTAATTTCAAACGCGTACCCGACTCATACAAATATAGTTCGTGGTGCCTTTAATCTATCCTCGATATGTTAGTGAAAATACATGTTTAATTCCGGAGGTACGCATAAAACATCATCCGAAATTTTGCTAAACGCTTTCTCCGACAACTATTTCGAGCAGTTACTTCATGAATAGTAAAAGGTTGTGAAAACCGCGCTTTACCTGTTAACACGGAATAATCCTGAACTAGTAACGAGGATTAAAACGGATACTGGTATTATTGAACGTACCCAGACCCCCAAGTCCTCCACAAATAAACGAAATATATACCTGTTCAAAAAGCACATAAAAATTCACATAACATCTTCCTCCACTCCTTCCACATTAATTATGTCACTGCAGACCAGATGTGACTTGAATGCAAAGAAATAGTATCGGCGGCAATTCAGAGATTTACACCAAATAAATTAACAAACGACGCAGTTCATCCTCATTGGTACGCCAAACGCGTCAAAACACTGTTGCAGAAACAACGAAACAAACATGCCAAATTTAAACGGAAACAAAATCTCCAACATTGGCGATCTTTTAAAGAGACTCGAAATTTAGCGCTGACTTCAATGCGACATGCTTATAATAGTTTTCACAACGAAACTTTATCTCCAAACCTGGCAGAAAATTCAGACAGATTCTGTTCGTATGTGAAGTATGCTAGCAACAAGACACAATCAATGCCTTCTCTGCGCAATAGCAATGGAGATACTATCGAAGACAGTGCTGCCAAAACAGAGCTAGTAAACACAGTTATCCGAAATGCCTTCACAAAGGAACACGAAGTAAATATTCAAGAATTCGAAACAAGATCAGGTGCCAACATGAGTAACGTCGAAGTAGATATCCTTGGAGTAGTCAAGCAACTTGAATTACTTAATAAAGGCAAGTCTTCTGGCCCAGAGTGTATACCAATTAGGTTCCTATCAGAATTTGGTGGTGCAAGTCATCGAGTAAAACAGAAGTGATTCCTGGCGTTCTCCAGGGTCCTTTGCTGTTCCTCATCTCTATAAACGATTTGGGAGACAATCTGAGCATCCGTCTTTGATTGTTTGCAGATGACCCTGTCGTTTATCGGCTAACAAAGTCATCAGAAGATCAAAACAAATTGCAAAGCCATTTAGAAAAGGTATCTGGATGGTGCGAAAATTGGCAATCGACCCTAAATAACGGAAAGTGTGAGGTAGTCCACATGAGTGCTAAACGTAATCCGTTAAACTTCGGTTACACGATAAATCAGAAAAATCTAAAGGCCGTAAATACCTAGGAATTATTATTACGAACAACTTAAATTGTAAGTAAGACACAGAGTATGTTCTGGGGAAGGCTAACCCAAGACTGCATTTTACTGGCAGGAGACTTAGGAAGTGTAATACATTTGCTAAGGAGACTGCCTACACTATGCTTG
The DNA here is from genome assembly GCF_023897955.1 of Schistocerca gregaria. Taxonomy (NCBI): domain Eukaryota; kingdom Metazoa; phylum Arthropoda; class Insecta; order Orthoptera; family Acrididae; genus Schistocerca; species Schistocerca gregaria. The sequence continues at coordinate 501,597 of NW_026061863.1, read as the reverse complement.
TCCGTTATCTTTTAGAATACTGCTGTGCGGTGTGGGATCCTTACCACATAGGACTGACGGGGTGCATCGAAAAAGTGTATTATCACGATATAGGGGAGAGAGTGTCACTGAAATGTTGGAGGCTTTGGGATGGAGATCATTAAAACAAAGGAGTTTTTCGTTGCAGAGGAAGCTTCCTACGAAATTTCAATCACCAACGTTCTCCTCCGAATGCTAAAACATTCTGCTGACGGAGACCAACATAGGAAGAAACGACCAGCATAATAAAATAAGGGAAACCAGACCTAGCATTGAAAGATATATATGTTAGTTTCTTCTGCGCTCTATACGAGATTGGAATAATAGGGAATTGTGAAGGTTGTTCGATGAAATGGCTCAAACGGCTCTGAGCACTATGGGACTCAACATCTGAGGTCATCAGTCCCCTAGAACTTAGAACTACTTAAACCTAACTAACCTAAGGACATCGCACACATCCATGCCCGAGGCAGGATTCGAACCTGCAACCGTAACGGTCGCGCGGTGTTCGATGAACCCTCTGCCAGCCACTTAAATATAATTTGCAGAGTATCCATGTAAATGTAGATGTATAGGGGCTGATGGAGTTGGAGCCTCAGGGAATAAAGTGCAAAGAGGGTCTCGGAAAGCGAGGATAAGTGCGATTACAGGGAAAGAAATGTTGCGGGAGGTTCTCGCGGCGGAGGACAGACCTTCGCGAGAGAAACGCAAAGCTTCTGTTTTAAGCATTTCCTTTCACTACGTGAGTTTGAGTTGTTCCTGAACTCGGTTAACTGAATTCACCCTATGCCTGGTCGGAACTGTTCGAATTTGTGCTTTCCCCAGTGTTGCCCAGCACACACAACTGAATTCGTGCGTTGTTTCTTAGCAGGGGAACCTGCCATGCCAATGAGGACCAGATCGCGGCGTTGTGAGACAGTAAGGGAATTTCGGCAGGCTTTCCTTTCAGCGCCGGGCGGAGTAGCCACGAGGTTTGAGGCGCCATGTCACGGATTGAGAGCCCTTCCTGCCGGAGGTTCGAGTCCTGCCTCTTGCATGGGTTGTGTGTTGTTCTTAGTTGGGGTTAGTGTAAGTGATGATCTCAGCAGTTTGGTACTTTAGGAATTCACTCACACACATTCCTTTCAGCCTACTGGTCGGAGGCTGCACGAGCCCACACAACACTATCGTAATACCCTTCCTTAAATATTCTGGATTTACGAGCGCCGCCCGTTTGCTCGAACACATGGTACAGGCTAATCAATTTTTATTTTATACGTTCGGAGCAGCAGAGCTGACCAGTATTTGCCTGACTATAATGCCAACCCACATGTGTCACATCATCCCAGCTGCCAAATCCAGCCGGCCGGTGTGGCCATGAGGTTCTAGGCGCTTCAGTGTGATGTCATTTGGTTAGTTAGGTTTAAGTAGTTCTAAGTTATAGGGGACTGATACCTCATCGTTTTGCAAAATGAAAGGATGATGTGGAAGCATTTAAAGCGGTGCAATAAGAGTTCGAGTATGATTTGGGGGAGTATCTGTCTAAGTATACGATCTAGTCACGCGGTGCGCAAACGCACGATTCCAGTTGCGGGCGCAGTCGAAAACCTAGACCAGAGTGACTGACTGTACGCGGCCACCCTAGTTCCTTTGGGAACAACTGGGGAATAGAAAAACGTAGGGTAAATCAGTACACGAATGAAGGGGCACACGTACGCGGTCACGAGAACCCTGGAAGCAGTGGGATCAAAAACCATTTTTATGCATTTCTGTCTGTAAAATATCGGAGTATGCGTGCGGAACGATTTGAAGTGATCATATAAAATTAATTTTTGGTAAGGCGGTCACCAGGTTGAGATTCATTGGGAGAGTCCTTAGAAAATGTAGTCCATCAACAAAGGAGGTGGCTTGCAAAACACTCGTTCGACCTATACTTGAGTATTGCTCATCAGTGTGGGATCCGTACCAGATTGGGTTGACGGAGGAGATAGAGAAGATCCGAAGAAGAGCGGCGCGTTTCGTCACAGGGTTATTAAGCGTGATAGCGTTACGGAGATGTTTAGCAAACTCAAGTGGCAGACTCTGCAAGAGAGGCGCTGTGCATCACGGTGTAGCTTGCTGTCCAGGTTTTGAGAGGGTGCGTTTCTGGATGAGGTATCGAATATATTGCTTCCCCCCGCTTATACCTCCCGAGGAGATCACGAATGTAAAATTAGAGAGATTCGAGCGCGCACAGAGGCTTTCCGGCAGTCGTTCTTCCTGCGAACCATACGCGACTGGAACAGAAAAGGGAGGTAATGAGAGTGGCACGTAAAGTGCCCTCCGCCACACACCGTTGGGTGGCTTGATCAGTATAAATGTAGATGTAGTAGCGACAACAACGGGCGGTCGTAGTGAGTTCGATTACGGGGCTGGAATCAGCTGAGTGGTGATAGCAATAACGGGTGGCGGTGATTTGGGAACATCTGGGGAATAGAAAAAGATAGGGCAAATCAGTACAGGAATGAAGAGACACGCGAACGCAATCACAAAACCCTGGAAGCAGTGGGATCAGAAACCACTTTAATGCCTTTCTGTCTATTTAATTATTCGGGAGCTGACCGTTTGGTTTTAAACTTTGTTTTCTGCGTTTAATTTGATTGGGAAACCGTTGAGATTAAACTTATCATATACGTGGATGGACATGAGAAATGAAAGGTGTAAGTAGGCTGTTTAGGTTTTTATGTTGGTAACGCCACATAGCGCTCTGTATGAAAATCACTGATTGTGCTATGTGCAGTCTGTGGCTGGTTGGCATTGTTGAAATTTTCGCTATTGTAGAGTTGGGCAGTTGGATGTGAACAGCGCTTAGCGTAGCGCAGTTGGAGGTGAGCCGCCAGCAGTGTTGGATGTGGGGAGTGAGATGACAGAGTTTTGAGAGCGGATGATCTGGACGTGTGTCCATCAGAGTAAATTTGTAGGACAGGATTTCTACTTAGTGCCTTCAATATTTAGAATCTTTTATGTAGCTGGCAGTACTGGCGCTCGCTATATTGCAGTAGTTCGAGTAAGGAAGATTTTTATGAGGTTAGTGATTCGTGAAAGGTATAGGTTATTGTTAGTCGGGGCCATTCTTTTGTGGGGATTATATAAGTCAGATTGCGTTGCGCTAAAATATTGTGAGTCCGTTTAGTGATGATCAGAGTAAGTAAAGAGAAATGTCTGAGTACGTTGAGTTTTGCTCAGCTGTTTGAAAATCAAATAACGTAAAGGAGATTATCAGCACAATCATTCATAAATTTTTCTAAAGGGAGGTTTCAAAGGTTGCAATAAATTTTTCATCTATGATTATTACTTTACATATGAAATATTCTATTGCAGATTAATAAAAACGAATTTCTTTGAATGTTCCCAAAATAATGTTCAAGTTTTATTTTTATTCAAGGACTACAGCTGTTTGTACAAGAATGAAAATATAATTTTCCATCGAACTTAGCAAAGATTTTCACGTTGCACTGGATTTTTGTTTACTGGATATAGCCCGACTAGCTTTGAAGCATAAGACTATCTTTACTTTATGAATTCTTTTTTATATTTCTAAGCTCTCCTGAAGAATTATCCACTTTTAAATACACTTCACGTTATGTTCAGAATTTATCACTTTTTTAATGAAAATTTAAAAGAGCTGCAGCTTGTATCCACCTGTGAATGCACAAGATAAAATCTACTATCTCTTTGTATTCTGCCTATGGAATGCTGTGAAAAGAAACACGTTTTTATTTTCGTTCACCTCTACCTGTACCCTTTTTAGGATGTGGTCGTTATTGCGATGGTATATTTTAATCTGCCGCTGTTCCAGAATGCTCGCTCACGGTGCAGCTCCGTACTGCCAGCGATATCCAATAAAATGCTGGAAATTCTAAAATAAAATGGGTAATGTCCGGTGCCAACTTTGCAGTAATTGTGACAAACAGATTTTACTAGATAAATATATTTTAACAGAAACAATTAAAATATTTACACACCGTTTACAATCCCAGCTACAAATGGCGTCGATCATCGACTTATGACAAATGAAGACTACGTAAGAGCCTAATGCAACGGTACGGGTTCCTCTCCCATTCAGTCTGTGCAGAAGGCAAGTGATTCTACTACAATATATTGCCAATTTATACCTTACCTAATTTTTGTACTGTCTTTGTCGTTTTTGATAACATATCCTTTCTTCTGTAGCGGTTTTCACATCCTCCGCCACAGATAGTATTTAACAGTCTTTGAATAATCATTTATAATAGCAAAATTCATAATTATCTTTTAAATGTCCTTTTGAAATACAATTAACAGAAACACATATAAATTATTTGTTGCAATGAACATTATACATCGAAATGTTCTTTTAACTTTCACTTTGGATGCGTGCTGCCAGAAAACGTTACACCACGAAAGCAGAGACTGCTCATGAGGGGACCGTGAGCAGAATAGGAATGCCTTGGCGGGACCACCACAGTTGGAGAAAATCGAACCCGCTGATCCACAACATAATCCACTTAACGACAATGAGTGGCGGGAACTCTCGCGACAGAATGGTGCGGAACAGGACGGATCTCTGAGCAAGGTAAGTGCGAATGTTCTACACGTGGAAAAATCCAGCACACGGGACGATTTGTGACAGTAGACTGCAGGCAGTAAGGTTTCAGCTTTTATGCCAGATATCACCACCTCTATTAGAATATCAGCACCCAGAACGCACTTGAGCTGCATCTGCCTGTGTTCGATTACAGGTGAGGCAGCGTTTCGTAATTATGTGTGGCTACAGAGGCAGCGTGCAATATTTCTGCAAGGGACTTCTGTCGACTTTTTGAGTACACGCCACACGGAGATGATGCTCTGTACTGGGTGAAACGAGGTCCGACACGATGCTACGACGTGCTCCGTGACTTTTGCTACTTCAGTGTATAAATGTACCGGATGTCTCTCTTAAAAGTCTTCAGGCACATTTCTTCTGGTTTTTCAGTAGATATTTTAAATGTGTAGATGCAGTCAGTCCAAACGTGTACTGGTCATCACGTCGACGGAAAGCTTCGGTTTGTTTCCGTTACACGCGAAATGCTGTTTGAAGCGGAATTTTACATTCTCATTCGTTAGAGCTGCCCGAGATTAGTCCAGCTTGGTATTCGTTTTAGCGATACGTATTAGCAGGAAAACTGGAAAACGGAGAGTGGCGGTAGCTATCAATTTGGGCCAGGGCCTTGTTGTCGCTGTTAGAGTATCGGTTATTCTTAGAGTTTTCCCGCTCCTGTTAATACAAATGGATGAAGCGAATGACGTTGTAGACTAGTTTGTGGCCCGTCCATCCGAATGGATACGTGAAATTCCGCTTTGAAAATAAATTATTTTTTTTTTAACGGGGAACAAACCGACGCTTTGCGGCGACAGTGGCACATCATTACAGGAGTAATGAACAGTATTAATTTCGACTGACTCCACCTACACATTCCAAACACGAAATCGAAAATATCTGTCGGAACACCAGAGCAAATGCGCCTGAAGACTCTTGGGTGGAATACCTACACAGGATATTGGAGAAATAGTGGCAAATATTTTGATAGGTGATACCAACCACAAGAACAAGAAAAAAAAATACCTTGAACGTGGGTCTGGAAATGCATACTTTGTGAGATCTCTACACTTGTCCATAGTGGCTGAAGACGTTCGGGTGTGAATATGTCCGCCTGACACGCAAGGTAGATATTAAATAAACAAATGATGTATGGCCACAGGTGCTGTCCCCATGATCCGTGAACCGAGCGAGGTGACGCAGTGGCTTGCACACTGGACTCGCATTCGGGAGGACGACGGTTCAATCCCGCGTCCGTCCATCCTGATTTAGGTTTTCCGTGGTTTCCCTAAATCACTCCAGGCCAATGCCGGGATGGTTCCTTTGAAAGGCCACGGCCGATTTTCTTCCCCGTCCTTCCCTAATCCGATGAGACCGATGACCTCACTGTCAGCTCTCCTTCCCCAAACAACCGAACCCCAACCCATGATCCGTCAATAGCGTTCACTACTGTACGTGCCTTTCCGTATTGACGTACTCCAGTGTACACAAGTCTGAGCACTGGGTAATCTACAGGCAGTTGTGTTGCATGTACTATAGTTTTAGCGTTGTTAGTGTGTGTTATTTTGTAGTAAATTGCTTGCAACTATGGGTATGTATCGCATTTATTTATTCGGAGTATGGCATTTAAGTACATTTCAGAATTGCATCACGTTATTCTATATTACATGCTTTCACAGACAAACATCTAGTCCCTGTAAGTCATATCGCAATGTTTACTGTCACTGTGATATTTGTAATGCACTGTGCACGAATGGGTTGGTAAATTTTCCATTTCTCTTCTGCTTGTTAACAATGGAAGCGTACTACTCATAAAGTGACATGACGGATATAATTATCTCCTATGGGTTAGCAATTGGAAATAGGCCGTAAGCACGTTCCCACTACGCAGAAAAATACCCACGTTGCAGAGTACCATGCGATAAGTTGTTGACCTAAAGTTTTCGGCTTCTTAAGGACACGGATTTTCTAGCTTCCAAAAGACGAATAGTGGACCGAATGAGTCAGTTCACACACCTCAGATGCAGGAGGACATACCAGATTTGCTGGCCGAAAGACGTGCAACAGCAGTGTGGGTATTTGGCGATTGACACCAACAGAAGGCATAAGTCATCCTGTTGGCCGGCTGGTACTGCTTGAGCTATTGCTGTATCCGTAACACCTTCAACACATCGAGGCACTAATGCCAGAGGACCACGATAGCCTATCATAGTTGTGTCATTGGCCCATACAGAAGCGTGCTGCAGGTCCACTGTTTTCGACGAAGAATTTATTTCTCTGATCCTGTGCGGTTCACAAAGGGTCGTGCTGTGAACTTCCATACTCAGCACGTGTGGGCTTATGAAAACCCCTATGCTGCTGTACAAAGAGTACATCAACCTCATTTCTCCGTCAACTAATGGATAGACATTCTTGGTGATAAGTTACTAGGGCCATATATCCTACTCCAAACATTTAATGGAGCTCATTATCGTCAACTTCTTGTTAACATTTTGCTTACCTTGTCTGAGGAGGTACCACATCAGTAAAGACTACCGATGTGGTTTATGCATTATGTCACATTTCATCTGCAATGTGTGTGAATATCGGATGCTGACGCTTCATGTCTTTTGGAATGGTTGGGGCGGAGGGGGCACACCTTGGTCCCCTGTTCCCTCGACTTCAGTCCTCTGTAGTTTTGGTTATGGGAACAGTTCAAGGCGTTAGTCTTGCAGTACCACATGTATGTGAAATTAGAAATCGTTACCAGAGTCGGAGACTATTTAGACTCTGACAAATCCCTTTAGATACAGTTTTGATATACATAATACAATGGAAATATGCTACTTGAAATTTGGCCCTTACATGAGGTCCTAGGGTGAACAATTTGTATAAAATTACTTAATAACTGTATTTTAAAAACAATTAATAATGCAAATCAAATGAAAGGAACACTAAATTCTTTAAATGAAATTCAAGTAAAAAATGAACTGGTGATTTATTGCAAAAAGTCTTCTTCGTACACAAGAAAACCAATAGACTAACTGTCTATCATGTTAGACTAATATTGACAATCAGCAAAAGCATAATGTCCAGGGAAGGATAATGTGTTCATGCTGCACATTCCCTCCACGATGTTGAGGCGAAATGAATAAAAGAATTAAATTTCTTGGTTTTTTGTAAAGAGGAAAAATTGTGGACATGGAATTGTAACTTCAGAATTTTTGAAAGGCGTTTGTTTTTTTACGGGCTGTATTGACCAGCTTGAATGCGGACAAATTCAGTGCTGCGTGAAATATGCCTGTAATATAATTTACCATTCCGATTAATTACATTTTTGAATTCTACGTCACTGTTGATTTAATCAGAGTTCTCACCTTAGACGTAGAATTAGTCCTTCTGCCACAATATTAATTCATTAGTCGCCCTCGATGTTCTTCTCTTTGTTGACCGTGTGTACCTTCCTAAGTTGGCATCGGTTCACTTCACGAAGACGGTGGAAACCAAGGAAATACAATGCTACGTCACTTTAAAAAATAGTGAGAAGTATAGAAGTGTTACGAAAATTATTTATTCACAAGACAATAAGACTTGCTCTGCTCGTCGCACAAATCATGATTACTAACAACATGGCTGCCTTTCCGCACAGTCCGAAATTACGTCCGTCCTCCACAAGGCAACAATCGAAAGTGTCTCTCAGCTCCTTCTTGGAGTATGAAACAAAAGAGAATCCAATTTGAACATTACAGAGATTATATTCTACATCCCTCTCAATTTGATCTTTGGCGCAGCCTTTAAGGTGTTGTATGTCTCTGCGTCGGAATGTGTCATTACAATGTGAATAAACCCTACGAATCTGAATTTTACTATGTAGTGGTTCCTTGTCGGGACTAAAATGAAAAGAACCTCTCTTCGTATCCGGAATCTTACTGTACTGCGGTGGTGTACAACTATAAAATGATAATCTCCCAGGCAAATTGGTGCCGCTACAGTGTGCTCACCAATCACTAGCCATCTCGATCTACATCCAAATCTACATCGATACTCTGCTAATTACGTTGAAGTGCCTTGCAGAGGGTTCTTCAAACCACCTTCAAAATTCTCTATTCTCCAAATGTCGTACAGCGCGCGGAAATAACAAACACCTACATCTTTTTCGTACGAGCTCTTCAAATGGTTCAAATGGCTCTAAGCTCTATGGGACTTAACATCTGAGGTCATCAGTCCCCTAGACTTAGAATTACTTAAACATTAACGAACCTAACCACACACACACACATCCATGCCCGCGGCAGGATTCGAACCTGCGACCGTAGCAGAAGCGCCGTTCCAGACCGAAGCGCCTAGAACCGGTTGGCCACAGCGACCGGCTGTACGAGCTCTGACTTCCCTTTTTTTATCATAGTGATCGTTTCTTCCTATCTAGATCGGCGTCAACAAAATATTTTCGCATTCAGAGGAGAAAGCTGGTGACCGGAATTTCGTGAGAAGATTGCTCCGCAACGAAAAATGCCTTTGTTTTAATAATCTCCATCACAAATCCTCCATCATTTCAGTGACACTCTCCCCCCTATTTCGCGTTGATGCAAAACATGCTACCATCTTTGCACTTTTTCGATGTACCTGCTAATAAAACGCAGTGTTGGGTCAGCCTTCCCCACATGATTTTCTGTGTGTTCCTTACAATTTAAGTTGTTCATAATTGTAATTACTAGGTATTTAGTTGAATGTATGGCCTTTAGATTTGACTGATTTATCGTGTGACGGAAGTTTAACGGATTACTTTTAGCACTCATGTGGATGACCTCACACTTTTCGTTATTTATGGTCGTTGCAATTTGTTTGCCGGCCGGTTTGGCCGTGCAGTTCTAGGCGCTACAGTCTGGAACCACGTGACAGCTACGATCGCAGGTTCGAATCCGGCCTCGGGCATGGATATGTGTGATGTCCGTAAGATAGTTAGGTTTAAGTAGTTCTATGTTCTAGGGGACTGATGACCACAGATGTTAAGTCCCATAGTGCTCAGAGCCATTTATCTATTTCTTTGCAATGTGCTTTGATCTTCTGATGACTTTATTAATAGATAACCGACAGCGTCATCTGCAAACAACCTAAGCGACTGCTCAGATTGTCTCGCAAATCGTTTATACGGATAAGGAACAGCAAAGGGCCTGTAACACTAAGATGTGTGCGTCAACACGAGATGTGCGCCCCCATGGAACTTGTGGACCGAGTTAAGTTGTCAGGACGACTTCCCAGTGCGGAACACCAGAATGATCGCCCCCCCCCCCCCCCCCCCTTCAGCGATCGAGCACGAGAAGTCTCCTCTACCCAAGAGTGTTCGATCATCCACATCCAACTCCTCAGTTTGGGCCGTCATGGCAACAAGCATGTCAGGTAAAACGTTATGTACTTCTGTCCAATGACAGCAGACGAATCAGAGCCTTGTATAAACAACTCAGAATTTCCAACAAGCCAAGCAAACGCCGCTGGAACCCCACCAGGTCAGGTTCACACAGCAGCAGGCCGCTCCTCGTCAAGAACTGGTCAGTTCTCTCCATATGTTACCGGGTAAGACACTCAGCGTCAAATTCTGAGCTTCCTGGTGTCGTGACTCGTGACGTCACTATGTGTGCCACTGGATGTCAGACTCGGAAAAACTTTCTTCTTCAAGGCGTGAAAATGACTGTAATGCGTGAGTTATTGCCGGATTTGTTATGCGCTCTGTATGTGCTTTCACCCTGCTCAGACAGCAGCTGGTATAGATTTTACGCTTGTGAGCGTATATATACGTTGTTATGTGGCTAGCGGAGCTTGTGGACTGGCCCTGTTCGATTTCCTTTACGTACATTTATGTAATTCGAAAATCTGTGCCCAGACATCAGTTTACTAAAACAACGTGACAATTTTAAAAAACGCAAAAATGTTAATTCTAAAAAAAGGGAGATATTTTTCCGGCTCAGTTAAATACAAATCTATTCGTAAGTATTTGAGTTTCATATTGAAACAGTGTCGAGGTTAGAACCTCATATTCAGCATTTTTTTTAATTGTATTAATATTGTATTTTTTTGTCAACTGGTAATACTGAATTATAATATTCTAATGAAAATACGATTTTATTTGAGTCAAATCAAATAAATTAAAATTTGATTCAGACATGTGAAATGACTTGTCTATACTAATAAAACTCCCAGAAAGAATATCACTCTGCAGCAGAGAGTGCGCTGCGATGAAACGTCCTCTCAGAACTAGAATAATCTGCCAGAAGGTTCCATCAGTAATACTGGTGCGCTTTATATGTTAGCTTCTCCATGTAATGGAGAAAAAAGAATTACTCGACATTCACAGTGACTAGAGTATGTACAAAAAGGGCAATCAATACACATTTGCAGTTGACCAGCAGATCGTTCTGCACATACAGTCTATCCTTTTGAATTTTTAAGTACTGGAATCTATTTCTGTGAAGGATGCTTATCACGATATTTATTTGCTCTTTCACTTTATTCACATGAACTCTGAGAGTTTTATGTGACTATATTATTTTGTTTCTGCAAACATAATTCGTTCCACCAAAATAGCTGGAAATCCCACAGCAGATCAGTTCCAGTCATTCCACGAGTAAGGAGGTACACGGCTCGTCTTGTCTGTAATTCAACCATGCCTAGACGGTCAATACCGTATTCTATCGCGTCCGCATTGTTACTTTGTGCCAAGAAGGTCTCTCAACAAGGGAAGGGTTCAGGCGTCTCGGAGTGAACCAAAGCTATGTTGTTCGGGTATGGAGGAGATACACAGAGAGAGAGGAAATGCCTCGTTCAGACCGTCCAAGGACTACTACGGCAGTGGATGACCGTATCCTACGGATTATGGCTCGGAGGAACTCTGACAGCAACGCCACCAAGTTGAATAATGCTCTTCGTGCAGCCACAGGACGTCTTGTTACGACTCAAACTTTGCGCTACAGGCTGCATGATGCGCAACTTCACTTCCGACGTCCATGGCGAAGTCGATCTTTGCAACCACGACATTTTGCAGCTCGGTACAGGTGGGCCCAACAACACGCAGAATGGACCGCTGAGGATTGGCATCACGTTCTATCCACCGATGAGTGTCGCATATGCCTTCAACCAGACAATCGTCGGAGGAGGATGAATGCCTCAAGATACACTGTCCAGCGAGTGCAGCAAGGTGGAGGTTCCCTTCTCTTTTGGGATGGCATTATGGAGGGCGGACGTACGCCGCTGGTGGTCATGGAATGCGCCGTAACGGCTGTACGATACGTGAATACCACCTTCCGACCGATAGTACAACCATGTCGGCAGCATATTGGCGAGGCATTCGTCTTCATGGACGACAGTTCGCGCCACCATCGTGCACATCCTGTGAATGACTTCCTTCAGGATAACGACATCGCTCGACTAGGGTGGCCAGCACCTTCTCCAGACATGAACGCTATAGAACATGTCTGGGATAGATTGAAAAGTGCTGTTTGTGGAAGACGTGACGCACCAACCACTCTCAGTGATCTACGCCCAATCGCCGTTGAGAAGTGGGACAATCTTGACCAACAGTGCCTTGATGAACTTATGGCTAAAATGCCACTACGAATACAGGCACGAATCAATGCAATAGGACGTGCTACTGGCTATTAGAGGGAGAGGTGTGTACAGCAATGTTGACCACCACCTCCGAAGGTGTCCCTGTATGGTGGTACAAGATGCAATGCCTGACTTTCATTAGCAATAAAAAGGGTGCAAAGGATATTCATGTTGATCTCAATTCCAATTTTGTGTACAGGTTCCGGAGTTCTTGGAGACGAGGTGATGCGAAACTTTTTTGATGTATGTACATTTTTACTTTGTCTGTACAGAACTGTATACACTGTTAGCGTAAATAGCGCTAGGGAGGTGCATTATAGATTCAGTAAGCGTACAATACTTCAAAACTCGTTTACTACCTCATTTTCCGCAATTTGATCTTACGTTCTTGCCTCAGTGTCAGAGGTACAACAACAGAGTTTGCGCTTGGCTGTCATCCATTCGTATGTGCCGCTACATTTTTGGAGAGAAACCCGGTTGCCGCACAGTCGCGGCGTTGGCCTCCCTCTCTCTCTCTCTCTCTCTCTCTCTCTCTCTCTCTCTCTCCGTCTCTGGTGCCGACTCGCTGAGTGTGACACATAGCGGCAGCACTGGGTACATTTGGCGCGACGTCGCGAGTCACAATCCCAGAAAGCTAAGGAATTAACGCCGGGTCTTGAGACTCAGACCTGCTAGCCGCCAGTGGCGCACGCAACACCAAAGATCCCACCCTCCTCCAGACGGCGCGTGACCCCTGCGGGCCCCAATGTAGCTGCCCTGCCTGACTTATAACCGGGGACTCAATGCTCTGAGCGGTGAGCAGGCTGTCCCTCCCTTACTCCCATTGTTGTGTGCCTCGGACGTTCTACAACTCTTGGGGAAACGAACTCCGAGGTTCCCACGAATTCTCTCAGCTGAAGTGATGTAAGTTAAGACACACAACCTCTGGAATTTTTATGAGGCACAATAGTGAAAATCAAGTATATTAATGAGAGTTTAATAAAGTGATGAGAATCGTGTTCCAGCATTTCTCCGTCATAAGGAGCGGATGGTGTTAGTTTATCAATGGATGGAGCAACCCTGATTGCTTGTAACATTTCAGCCGACGCCACGCCGGTCAATGATACCCAGACACTACAGGATCGCGTCTTCGATGCAACAACGAGCAAGCGTATTTCGGAGAGTGCGTGATCTCTTAAGCTGAGGAGCAGAGCGATACATTGCCATTGGAGGAACGTCACGTTGAGCACCTCATATGAGAAATGTCATTAACGGATGTCAGGATGGACGGCTCCTATGGACAAGTGGGCAGATCACAGAAAGTATGCATTTCCCGATCCACGTTATAACATCCCAGCTTCCTCAACCAAATTATAACGTCCCAGGACTTTCTGCACCAAATTATAACTTTTCAGCTCCTCAACACCAAGTTAAAACGTTGCATTAGGAGGTGTCTGCTTCGTGCAAAAGGTCTTGAGTTCATATTGACGAAAACAAGTAATTCTTCGTTACAGACGTTTATATACAAACAGAACTGACAGACTTCACAGACTCAACAACTGACTCTCCGAGCTAACCGCACTGCATATCCGAACTGGCAACTGATAACTCCTAGGTGTATTAATATCTTTCCAAACAATGAGAGTCTTTGACAATGTTTTGTTTACAATACGATAGCAATTCACGACTTAAAACTAAATTAGACATCACAGAATTTTAGTACAGATTAAAGTAAGTAAGAGGAACAGTACATATAAATTCTTACGAGCATAATTTCCAAATAGATTTTATAACATTTTTCTACCAGCTTCTGGATAACCTTCACCAGATTTGTACCAGTGTTTCCAGAAATATCTTGACATTTCATTCTGGATATTTCTTGAGTGATTTAGAACAACTATTTATATGTAAAATGATTTAAATCGTGTTTCAAAACGTAAATAAATCTTTTTAGCAATAGTTCTTGATACAAATCGTCTTTCGAAATTAGGTTATGAAACAGTTTTCACAAGTTTTCGTATTTTTGCGATCATAATATAGAATTTCTCCATTGAAAGTTCCAGAAGTGTGCATTAAACGTTCATTTACAGACTTTCTCTTTAGCTGGTGAGTTTTTAAAAGTATCTTGTCCATATTATACGAAATAATTTAGCTCAAAACTGATAATTTATACAATTAATCAGAGCTACAGCAAACAGTGAGTCTTTCTTTTACAAAATGAAATATAATTACAAAATTGAATGAAAATAGGTTACTAACACTAATATATATTTACATTAATTCTATTTTTGTTCTTTCTGTGCAAAAGTCCGAATATTGACACAGTACAATATTTAAACATCACCAAAGTTTCCCTTTACATTTTGCATATCTGTATCGACATCCCCTAAAAGTCTACAGTATCGAATACTTCAATATGTCCCAATATGTCCTGTAATGTTACAACGTGTAATGGATTTTTTTTTCTTGTTTTGGTGGACAGTCCCACCTCTCGAAATATTCGACACTTTGCACGACAGGTTAAAAGAAGAGTGACGAACATAAGATGCCTTCAATATTTATTAACGTTGTGGGTGGTTCTCTTGATTTATGCTAACTTTTTTCCACCCTACGTCTAGATCTGGTTTTGTTCCCTGCATATAAAATTATATGCAAGCGTTTCTATCGCACCAGAAAGGATGGAGGGGGTTTGATGTAAGATCTATTCGTGGTTTCTCCCTTATCGAAATCGTTTCCCATATGAATCCAAGCTACATCGTTAGCATCGTGGCTATTGAGGTTGATCCTCAAAAAAACGTAGTACTAATAGTTCAATCCAGAACGGTTTAGGTAGCCTTTACGGTACTTGGGTATAGCTGTGTGGTTGGTATCCGAACAGACATCCGAAGTAGTGTGGCGGTAATGCTTCAATCTGTCCGAAGAACAGTTCCAGCTTTATAAATGTAGCCAGAAGTGTATCGTGGCTAATGGAGTTTATCATGAAGACCGATTAAAGTATTTTCCTAATATATTTTGTTGCCCTTATTTTATAAAACCATTCGGTGGCATTCTAAGAGGTACTTTGTGTTAGGAGTACGAAACGTAAATAAAATTACATTTTCACACGTTTTACTTCAGGCAGAATGAGGTAATAAAGCCAGTCGATACCTATCGTATAGTGCAACGACATAGTTGCTTACTGGCTGAGTATTTTTCAAGAGATCCTCTCACACAGACTGGTAATTTACACTGTTTTTAAGAGACACTCCGAGTGCGCCGTATCAGTCACTCTTTAACCTGTTACGTAAGGCGATTCGTTCCTGCTGTTATCTTTTGCGTGTATTCAGTCCCGCAACCGATAACCGTGCATTCGGGCGGTAATCAGTTATCGGTGCGTTATTGTAGTCTAAAAACTGGATCCGTTATAGTAACTCTTTTGTTTACTCACTCGGGGTCCCACCGTTTTGTACACAACTGAGGTGAGAAGTAGTTGTGACGTTCTCTACGGCGACATCAAAAACCCATTCTGAGGTGGTGCCGTCGAAAGCGTAAACCGAAGCAATCGGTCTGGATTCGAATACATCTCTCGAAAGAGAGTACAAAAGAATATTATCACAGGACTTTACAAACAGGTTTTTTAGAAATTCCTACCAGTTCACTTACTTAAATTATTTAATATTGCAACGCGTTTCGAGCTATCACCTCTTTATCAGGCAAAATATGACAAAACAAAAAACATTCAAACAGAATGGACATAGACCTTAATGCAAGTATTTTTTCAGTCTTGTCGTTTGTTGTGGCTTTCCTGCAGAGAAAGTCAAATAGAAGCCGTATGAGAGCGCGTTTACTTCGTTTTCTTGTCTGTAGATTAATACTGGAGCACTCCGTTCATCAGAAAAGGCTGCCGTCTTGTGGCCACTGTGGCTTTAAATTGTAAGCACACCACGTAGCTCACTCGGAAAACATGAATAACTGATCTGGCTACTTCAGTATTATGGGCTTAATTTGTATTATTAGTTCACTTTTCTCGGACATGAGCAGACATCCACAAGTAGCAAATAATGTGACCGTGGCTTCCAAGTTAAGGTTCTTCGGTTAATCACAAGGCGTCTACTTCAGTAATAATCTTGCTGGCATTTCGATGATCTTTCTTGGGATTTCTTCATGATTCATTACATTCTTGCACGTGCTACCTTTTTATAGTTTTATGCACAGTGAGATATAATATCTAGCGATTTTAAAAAGCGAGTGAATCAAGCTGCGTCGGATAGAGGTGGAGGGGATAGCTTCAGTTACGTTTGACGCGAAATAGCATTTAGTCATAATGGAGTGTACACTGTCAAAGCATTTTATCAAAACGGTAGTTCGTACCAGCTAGCACGACGTGCAATCCGCAACCACTTCAGCGTTAATCGAAATTGGCCGCTTCACCTGCCTGGGCGATTAAAATGTGGCTGGGGAACATTGAGGAGACGGCACAAACAGGGAGACCAAAAACTGTGCGCTCGCCTGAAAAACATCGAACGTGTACGCCAAATGAAACGCGTATAGCACGTGTGATTTGACACGACACTACAGCGCGACACGCACGTGCCGCACGAGTCGCGCGGCTGCAGTGCATATTGCGACACGTACACCGTACTTAGCACGCGCCGACTGGCGACGCTCTGCGCTGACAGAACCGTAGGGCGCGCACCTTTTTATCTTTCTCTAATAATTTACAGAAACTATTCACTGAAAATATTTGATTTTTTTCCGTACTTGTGGCTTTACGTGTGAACTTCTTGGCCAAGTGCCTATCATCTGGCTAATAGTCATGCTTACTGTGATCTACACATTTTAGTAAGTCACTACGCAAAACTCAAAAAGTTTGCAATGAAAAATAGGGGGCGCTATGATTTTGCGTTTGGTGAGTATTACACCATATGTTTATGAGTATGAAATTCAGCTAACATATTAAATTTTTGTTTAGACTTAGGAGGAGGTCTCCATCTGTCTTCGATTTCGAGAAAATGGATCCCATGTAGAGCATTCACTCCCAATCTTACGCCACGGGAATGAAATATTCCTACATCACTGGTATTTCCTAAACCGCTCGAGACATCGAAACAAGATTTTGGTGAATGATGACACAAGGAAGAGAGTACTTTGCCACGCCGGCCGGTGTGGCCAAGTGGTTCTAGGCGCTTCAGTCTGGAACCGCGCGACCGCTACGATCACAGGTTCGAATCCTGCCTCGGGCATGGATGTGTGTCATGCCCCTAGGTTAGTTAGGTTTAAGTAGTTCTAAGTTCTATGGGACTGATGACCTCAGATTTTAAGTCCCATAGTGTTCAGAGCCATTTGAACCATACTTTGCCACGTCGTAAACACACTGAGCTTTCTTATCTATCACGGTATATCAGTAGTTACACTTCCCTATTTATTTTTTTTTTTTCATTCCACTGTCTATTTTTTTTAGAGTTATCGACAGCTAGTGAGACAAGAGTGTCCTAATATGAAAGTAAACATGAAATTTCTTCTCTTATGTTGCCACAAACCGTCACAATGAGTTTTTGGTAAGATATTCGGCTCTCTGGTCGCCAATTACTTGTTTAATGAGACAGATTTCTAAAACAGTGTGTCACAATAACTGCTGCAAAAATGAGTTTATGCAAATCATATTGTGTTTTGGCAAAAGAAGTGCTCTCAAACCCTTCAACAAGAGAAGTGTGGCCGTTACTCGCAAATGGTATTGCATCTTCGAATGAGACGAGGTTAACAACTCACACGAAAATAAATCGCTAATTCTGTTGGAGTTTTTGTTGAATCTCACAACCCATTTTTTTTAACACCGAGCGACTGAAATGGAAACTTACCAAAGAGTTTTATTCCTTTCCTTCATCTGAGCAATAGCAAAGTAATGAAGAGCGTGGTCTTCAGGCGGGATACCACGCACACTACTGATGCCGGTTCCTCACCAACGCCTTGCCAAACAGACAGTCCGTGGTTCGCGAATAAAATAGTTGTTACTGAGAAAAGTAAACAACTGATACGTGGCACAACACAATGGCCAGTGTATCGTCAGCAGCTGGGAATAAATCGCGCGACAGGAATGCGGAAGCCAGCAAGTGTGCTTTGTGAGAGGAAGAGTTCACATCGTTCCGAAAACATTGTCACCATTACATTTCTACATATCACCACACTCTTTCAGGATATTCCTACTTTTATAATAGTACCGACCACTAATTCCTTTGTGTAGCCTGTTGTGTAATTAGTTTATTAATGCTGATAGCGTGTATGCAACCACTGAAATACTTTTCCTCGTCACGACGAGCCGATTAAAACATCGTTATTTACGAGGGCTTCTCGACTATTTCGGGCTTGCAATGGAAATGTCACGTCCACATGTACGAAGTATAACGTCTCTTATTAGACCCATATCCACATGATGATATGAAGTACGTAAGTTTTACTATCTCGGACGCTTTTTACCAGGAGCGCAAAGGGGTCATACCTGTGGAAATTATGCCTTTCCGACTTTTTGTAATGGATCGCAGAGATACTTCAGCATAAGAGGCAGCAAGTAGGTAACCTTGTTTTACTTTCCTGTCTTGCTTCTAGATGACACGATTTTATAATATTCCTTACTTCCTTATTCACTACCCTCACGGTAAATCGTCTGTCCCTTCTTACGTTCTGAAAAAATTGTGGAGGCAGACGATATACTTTCAGTGGCTAATGGCTCACCGGTTATTGAACTGTGCATTGGGTTTTTTGACAAAGAATAAACAAAACAAAAGAACTGTACATATGTATGTAAATGAAAACTATTACGTGCTAACGAAAATGGACGGAGCGCTTAAACAGCGAAAAAAAGAACACTGCTCAGTGATAGAAAACTTCAGTTTACATTACAGGCCGTACTCTTCGGATGGACAATACTTCCACTGCCCGTATGCGCCATGCCGAAGTGAGTATATGGCAGAACTGCCCTCCCGCTCCCCGCCTCACACATCCGTCAGTACCCGCGTGACGCGCGGCGCGAGAAACTGCGCCGCTACCACAAAGCCGCGCGACCTGGCGCAGGCGCGTGTCGCGTCCCAGTCGCGTCGCGTCGCAGTTTGCGCGGTCACATTTGAACCTGTGAAGTCGCAAAAACGCGCGCTGCGCTGCGCCTAGCCTTTAGAGTTGCCATTGAGAGACACACTCGTCGCTCAGTTCGCCGGCACAGCGCTACACTTGGGATTTCAAAGAGAACGGTAGGAAGGATTTTACCCCAGGATTTGCACTTTCACCCCTACAAAATCTAAACGGAACAGGTCCTTAAGGGAATAGATTATGTGATCCGCAGCCGCTTCTGATTAAAAGTTTTGGTCATGATTAGTCGGGACCAGGACATTGTAAACCGTTTGTGGATGAGGGATGAAGCTCACTTCTGTCTCTCCGGTTATGTGAACAAGCAGAACTTTCGATTTTGCAGTGATGTTAATACTAGAGAACTGCATCGGCAACCACTGCACTGGGCAAAAGTTACTGTGTGATTCGTAATGTCTTCAATTAGGGATCATAAGGCCAAACGATTTTTAAGTTGTAACAGTGACTTCGCAGAGATACGCTAGTAAGCATGAATATTGTCAGTCGTTTGTTTCCAAAGATATGGCCTCCCGAAATGGGTACATTGCATGGCCCTCTCGTTCACTGGACGTCACATGTTTGTGACTTTTTCTTTGGGGTTATCTGAAGCGGAAAGTTTAGCAAAATAACCAACCTCGAACAACTGAAGCCCTGAAAGAGTGGACGCGACAGGAAGTGTGATGAGTCAGTACAAGGTCAGGCTGGAGGAATGCGTGCTTCTAAGCGGACGCCATAATAAGACAGTTATCTTGAAAAAGTAACTGAGGAGGAGGAGGACATTAGTGTTTAACGTCCCGTCGAGGTCATTAGAGACGGAGCGCCAGCTCGGGTGAGGGAAGGATGGAGAAGGAAATCGGCCGTGCCCTTCAAAGGAACCATCCCGACATTTGCCTGAAGCGATTTAGGGAAATCACGGAAAACCTAAATCAGGACGGCCGGAGACGGGATTGAACCGTCGTCCTCCCGAATGCGAGTCCAGTGTGCTAACCACTGCTCCACCTCGCTCGGTGAAAAAATAACTGACGTTTTACTGTTACAGAAAACACTTTTTCGTATATTTTAAGATTATGAAATAGAAAAAGTGTCTTTATTTAACAGCTTTTCAAAAATCGCTCTTTATTATGCCTCACCCTGTAGTTGAAACTCTCTTCTTCATTTAGCTCATGAGGCCCTCAGCTTTAAAAGAATTTATTGTGTCGTAAACACAGTACTATTTCAATATGCTATACGAGCTTATTTTAGGAAAGACACACGGGAAATATATAGTGGTAAATGCGAAAAACAAATACAGAACTAGTTCTCTCACAAATGTTATGACTACTCTTATTTTTTATTTGGGGGACTTACGAAATCTGAATATTTTCGTAGTCTCCATGAAATAGCTGTGTTAATCTTAGATAACGGTAGGTGTGATTAACGTCTCTGACTGGTGGTGTGGAACTGTCTCAAGTGAAGGACAGAAGGAATTGGGTTATTCAGATACACACAGTAGACGATTGTAACTGCACTATTTACGTGGAAAGAACCCACACATATTACAAAAAATTGATGTATGTACGTATGTGGCACATCTCCCCCTAGACCACTGGACTGATATGGACCAAAGTTTGTGCACATACCCCTTACTGACAGGTAACAATCATAATTCAGGAGGTGCGGCATCATAAACGATGAGATGCATGAAAATCAGCCGCACCATGCCTGATGTTGAAATTTGCTTCTGTACTACTAACTCTATTCGTAACAAATGTCGCAGACATTCGCAGCGAAAGGCACATACAAAATTATATCATGATGCCACACATGATTCGGGAGATCCGACGTCATGAACACCAAGATGTGTGAAGAACTGCCGGAGTGTGCCTAATGTTTATATTTATCCTTGCTGCTCACTCTGTTAGCAACATATTTTGCTGACGGTATCGACATACGCCGCTGAATGCGCCTACTTTACTGCCGAGCCACTCGTGCAGTCGAGTGAAGTGACTCCAGGCAGCGCTTTTGGCAGCTTTCAACTATGAGGCGCAAACGGTTGTAGGCCTCGCCACAGAGGCGTGCAGATACTCGAAGCAGCTGTGCCAAGCGCATCATCCCACGCCGAGCCTACTGGCAGGTGTGCGTGCAAGGTTCCTCGTTGTGGAAAACTAGCAAAGCGAACACCCCGACCGACAGTGCCGGCTGTCAGCTAGTGTACAATAAAAACATTATGACAGGTGACAGACTTCCGTCATTCAACAGTCTCTGGTCAATGAATTAGTTCTTTCTTATGATCTTAATGAATTATTGTCAATGTAAACAACGAGACACCAACAGAGATAGTGATAAATGGTTCAAATGGCTCTGAGTACTATGGGACTTAACATCTGAGGTCATCAGTCCCCTAGACCTAGGGTAGTTAGGTTTAAGTAGTTCTAAGGACAGCACACACATCCATGCCCGAGGCAGGATTCGAACCTGCGACCGTAGCAGCAGCGCGGTTCCGGACTGAAGCGCCTAGAAACGATCGGCCACAACGGCCGGCAAAAGCGATAAATGAGGTATTAGTGAAAGATACCGGCTTATTAACATGGCTTGCTTCAAATTTTCAGAAAATGTAACTGATTCGAATATTTGACTAACGTAAAGCCTACCAAAATGGGCTGTATAGTTACGTTCATAGTCTACACATAACTTTGCGGTGCACGGCCGTTGCCCCTGATAACAAAGTACGAGTGCACCACCCTCGTGGATAACATTGCGCCCCCTAGAGTGTGCAGCTGGAACACTGATAGAGGCAGAACATTCCCATTCGTTTGGTGCGCTCTCAAGTGTCATTGATACCTTCTCTGATAATGATCTCTTACCTTCGCCATCAAAATGGCCTACCTCACTGGGAACGCATTTCTGGCCATATGTCCGCATGACCTTTTTTCCTCCTTTTGCTGCGGAAGCTGTGATCTCTGTATCTTGAAACAATACAAACCAAGGGAAAATTGAA
This sequence comes from Schistocerca gregaria, assembly GCF_023897955.1. Taxonomy (NCBI): domain Eukaryota; kingdom Metazoa; phylum Arthropoda; class Insecta; order Orthoptera; family Acrididae; genus Schistocerca; species Schistocerca gregaria. The sequence continues at coordinate 479,374 of NW_026061863.1, read as the reverse complement.
ATCACTATCTCTCGCCAATAATTAAACGATCTCTATAGTCATACAACACGAGCGAATTGTGTTAAGTAACTGATCGTTCATTTTGGCCGCTGTGCACAACGCAAATACCGTCTCCTTGCGATGAACAGCTTACGAATACAAGAGGTTATATTTATTATTTGCGGGTCGTCTTGCCCCTCAAAAACTGGAGGACAGTAAGTGATCTTGAAATTCGGCGACGTTCCTGGGTGCATTACGTGCTCCCACTTCTGGCCATATGAGGGTACGACGAGAATTCTCCATATAATCGTTCCGATGCGCTCACGTGTTATGTTTTGGAGAGGCATACCGTTGGTTGGGCAAATTGATCATGGTACACTCGCAGGTCAGCGGCATTGTGACACTGCATTCGTTTCCCATGCGTATCTTTTCAGGCTGTCTGCGACCCTCACTGTACTTTTAAGGACGACAATGCGTGATCGCATCGAAAGCACTGGTGTAGGAGGTCTTTGAATGAGTGCATGTTCGGCAAACGTAAACCCCGTGGGCCACGTCGTTATGCATTGGGGATGCATACCGCAGCTCGCCTACATGTTCCAGCGACCATCCAGAGTTCTCAGTCAAACTTGATGAGGAATGGAACGCTCTACCACATTTCCTTACCAACCTCGTGCCCAGCTTGGGACCTGGTTACAGAGCACGCACAGTTGTGTTTGGTGATCACATGCTTTATGGAGAACACGTTCCGCCTTTTGCAATGTGACTACTGTCTTTGAACAAAAACGTCAGTTATGTTCGTATCATTGCATGTTTCTTTGTTACCATCTGTACCATGCAGCAGCAGTTATTTCTATTTTGCTTGACAGTGACACAACATGTGAAAGTTACTTTGGCCCGGAGTTTCGCAAAGCACTATAATCGAAAACGAAAAAGGTCTGACGGGGTCTATTGGGGTGAAGTGAGACCACGGGGGCTGATTCCATACCACTGTGGCGGCTGCTTTATTGTATGAAGGACAGAATTTAGTTGAAAGTACTTGATCTTCATTTCTCGAGTATATGCTGAAGATTAAAGTTAATGTGAACCGGTACTTTCAGAGACTAAAATAAAGAGCTCCTGCAAACGCTATTTACTATTCTAAAGAAATGTGACTGGGACCCTAGAATACGAAACTGACTACAACTGTATGTAAGCAATATCGGTTTCTGGTGCTCCATTTATGACAATATGAGAATAGGGGGGGGGGGGGGGGGGGCATAGGATAGTGTACCTACAAACACATCTTCTTTCTTGGTCGGTGTTTCAGTTAGTCACCGATTTTAGAACTATATGAAGCAACGCGTACTAGAGGACGCAGTAAGTAGTTCCTGGCATTTTCGACTGCTGCTGTTTTGGGGCCTGAGGTTTTGGTTTCTGCAGGGTTTGCAAATATAACGAGTTCTACATATTTAGTGTTGTGTAATATATTAAAGATATCTGGAGGATACTGTCTGTTCTATGGTTAAAGAATTTTGTGGTGAATAAAATATTGTTTAATTTTGACTAGTTACATAACATGTGGATGAATAAGTTATAGTTCGTGAGTCACAAACCATCTCGTACCTTCAAACGGAAGACCTTGCACCATGGAGTATATGAGATTTGCAAAAGAAGTATGTTTATGTAATGTATTAACGAAGTTACCAGTCTCGAAAAGGGAAATTTGTGATAGCTGCAACAGCTTCTATTTCATATCGTTGTTAACTTCTAACTGGTTTTTGATAAAACGATTGATTTCGCTTGCTGATTATTCTTGTGTAGTAGAGTAATAACGTAAGACATTTCTCATAGAGAAATACACTACTGACAAATTTTTTTCTCGATTGCAACGATTTGAACTGATATTTGTACCTAGGTACATGACCATGTTGTATCTTGGAACAGTCTCTCATTTGTCAAAAATCTTACTTTTCCGGAGTAATTGTAATTTCAGAAAGAAAGTGCACCACTCCTAAAGTGAATGCTGTCATTTCAAAATAGAATAACAAAATGGAGTAAAGGTCTATTAAAGTGTGAAAGTCTGAAGTGTGTTCCACGGTAAAACACTTTTCGCTAATAATTGTCAAAACTAAGAACAGACACAAAACGCTGTCCAAGCATATAAACGATCGATAGTCGAACAAAAAATCTGAATGCCAGGTGTTCGGACAAACTTCTAGGACTTGTAGAAGGGAGACAGGAAAGAATATTTTGAGTACAAACCCATGCCCAGGAATGTACCGTTTCAGTTCTACAATGGTTTCAACTTCGATTTTTAACTCATCCACTTCTGTTTGAGGGATTAAATTACGCATAAGGCAATACAAAACAATTCGAAATGAAACATAACGTAACACCTGTTTATTACTTAAGCACATTTGTTTGTGTTAAGCCTCCTCGCCCTGTCCATCTGTCACCATATCGTTTGTTCAGATGTCTGCGAACTGCACGATACAAGGGAGTTGGTGCATCATCATGCTGAAACCACATTTCCTGATGGGCAATCAGTGGCACAGCTTTCAAGAACGGCCCCAATATCTTTTGTAGAAACATAAGATATGCAAGACCAGTTAGAGTGGAAGGAGGTACGGCCCAGTTACACGACAGTCTGGAATGCCTGCCAACAAACAAATATCCAACAGGCACCGAATTTCGGAATGTGCTTAGCATGAGGGTTTTTGGCTGCCAGACATGGCTGTTTAGCGCATTCAGAACACAGTCCCTCCCCAGTGAACTCACATTTGTCTGTGAACAGGAGTAGTTGGGTAAGGAAAGGATCAGCACATTTTGTTAGCGCAGGTTGCCTACATCAGGAGCAAGCATACATTCAGTGGAAAACCTATTGGTCTCTTTTGATTGACAAGTCCTTAACTTACTATTTTGCTAAGTGGATTATGACCATCTGAGGATAATCCGTCATTCCAAGAAACCCTCCACACTCCTCCCTTCCCTCTCCTTCTCCCCTTTTCTCCTCCTTCTCCACCACCCCTCTGGAAATTGTCTTGCAATACAAGCACACTTATGATATGGACCCATTTGACTAATTAATTAAATCGACCAATTAATTAACCCCTCCCTATCTGGGACACCCCCAGCAGCACCCCTCCCCTCCCCTCCACCCTCCAGGAATTTGTCTGGAAAAAGACCCAATTGATTGGCTAGCAGGTGGAAAATTGATTGCAGTGTATGGAATATTGTTTAACCCTTTATTTGGCAGTGTTGCTTTCAAGCAACATCACATTTACCTTGGCCTTATGGGACAACAAACTCTTCCCAGTGCATTTTACTGGCATTACTGCCTCCAGGCAACATTCCTTTACACACTGCCAACGCCAGATTTTGTAATAGCTTAAGGTTTTCCACACGAGATAGCAGTTTGTGCAGTGGTGTTACAGAGATCTCCTCGTGTGAGCAACAGAGGTGTCTCATTTTGGTTCTAAAAGAGTGGATTTAAATAGATTGAAGAAAAACTGCTAAGATTACTGGCAAGATATACCCAGAGGTAAGTTTACAGCAGAAATATTTCAATCTTTGTTTGGAAATACGTAAGTAGTATAAAACATTTATGTTGCCTGTGAGCAACATTGCCTATAGTTGGGACATGTGCCATTAGTATATTACACATGTTTACGGTGTGACAGAGAAGATATTTTTATTTTTAGGGGCTTTTTAGCAATGGATTCCAGAATATTTTATGGAATTGAAAAAGCGAGAGGAATAGTAGTTCCACTAGAAAACCCGGCTTTGTCTGATCTAAGTGAATCTGAAGACACTGAACTCGAAGCTTTGGCAGGCTGTAGTGATTCCAGAGCGTCAATCTCAGTTCCATAACCAAGTTATACCAGACACTGATTCTGATTTAGGAAGTGAAATCTCAGAAGCTGAACATGTGCAAGGACCTTCTGCAGTGAATCCTTCTAGTGCAAGTGGCAGTCAAGTGAAAAAGTAAATTACAAAAGCAGTCACTTACATGTGGGTAAAGGAAGATACAACTGCTAGGGCAGAAAGTCTCTCTCCTGTGTTTTCTGATGAAGGCAATACACCACTGGGTTATTTCAGAAGATTCTTTGATTCAGAACTAATTGACAAAATTGTGCAGGAAACGAACTTAAACTCTGACCAACGAATTACACGTCAGTAAACAGCAATATAAATTAAGTAGAACAATTTTTCGGTGTTCTGATATACATGGGTCTTGTTTCTATGTCTTAGTAGACTGACTATTGCTCTCAGTCAATGAACTGTGAAAAATTCACCAGCATTTTCAGTTTGAAGCGCTTTCAGAAACTCCGCCGATACCTGCATTTTACGAGCAATGAGAATGCTGTGAACTGTTCTGAAAGACTTTTGAAAATAAGACCTGTTCTTGAGTCAATTGTATAGAACTGCCGTGAGCAGAAACAAGAGTCGGCATTTTCTACAGATGAGAAGATGGTTGCATATAAAGGTACAAGAGCAGGTAATTTGCGCCAATATATTCAAATAAGCCACACAAGTGGCGTTTTAAGATTTTTGTTCGTGCTGGTGTGTCTAGAGTTGTCTATGATTTTCTTCCCTATACTGGCAAGGGGATGATAACTGATCTTGCTGATGACGTGAAAATAATGGAATTGGAATACTTTTATTTTGACAATTTATTTTGCAGCCTTGAACTTAAAACATACTTAAAAAACATCAAAACATTGAGTCCATGGGCACCATAAGGAAGAACTGAATAAAGAACTGTCCTCTACATGACGAGAAGCGGTTACTGAATGACGAGTCAGCTATGACTACAGGAAGGACAGTCACTCAGACCTCATTTTAGTAAGGTGGGCAGGCTATAAAATCGTGACACTTGCAAGCTCGTTTTTTGGTGTCCAACCACTCTCAACAGGAAAACGATGGGACAGCAATCAAAAAAGAATTGATGTGCCCTGTCCCAGTAATGTACGTCAGTACAACAAGCACATGGGAGGAGTTGATCTTGCTGGTATGCTGATAGAGCTCTACAGAGTACCAATGAAAACTAGGCGATGGTACATGAGATGGTTTGGATTTATTCTAGATCTGAGTGTTTTAAATGCTTGCCTGCATTTTTCGAAGAGAATCTCTGGACAAGAAGACCTCATCAAAGTCATTTAGGGCAGATACTGCCAATGGTTTGATATTTTCAGGTAAAAGTAAAGTAGGAAGACCTTCAACAGACAAACCACCACCATAAAAGAAGAGGAGGAAGGCAACAGCTCCGACTGTTACACAAGATGTCCGATTTGATAATATGGAGCATTGGCCTGTATACGGTCCCAAAGGTCGTTGTCGTTATTGTCCGTCTGAATATTCTACAGTCATGTGTTCCAATTGCAATCTAGTATTGTACTTCGATCCAAAGAGGAACTGTTTCCAAAAATTCCATTGCAAGAAGAACAAGAAGGGAAAATGAAACAGTTCCATTACACAGCAGGAATGCATAAATGTGTTTATAAATTAAATTATTCACGTACGGCAAACATTTTGCTTCAGGTTATCGGCAAACTCCTTTTTCCTATAATATGTATAAGTGTGATCTACTGCTGGCAATGTTGCTTGTAAGCAACGTTTCATAATTTTCATAATTTTTGTCAAAAATTTGTAAAACTGACTGAATTGTATTTCTTTAAGTATAATAAATAGATATAAGCACTTAATTTTTTTTTATTTTCACCATTTGCCAAATAAAGGGTTAAAAAGTTTCTCATACACAAGACAATGTGTGAAAGATTCTTTATTTAAACAATTTAAGGGATACAAGGCAGTGTATATCATACAGTTCATTTATTTACTTTAAATATTTAAATAGACAAAATTCCATTCACTACAAATTCTTTGAGGGTGAGAAGATACTTGGAATATTAAACAACTTCGAAATTTTTTTTTAGCCCACACGCCCAAACACTTCACTGGGCTTGTCATTCCACATATTACTATATTTGGAGGCCACGCTACCCCTGCTCAGGTCCGTGACTGGCCACTATGAGAGCAGACGTTGCAGTAATCCCCAAACAAAAGAGCTTCTGATGGTGGCTGTCCTTTATTATTTGATTGCTGAGAAATTCCTGTTCAAGCACATGCGCTCTCTCTCTTTCCCCTGTCCCCCTCTCTCTCCCTCCACCCCTTCTCCTCACAACCGGTCATGTCCTGTAGTGTAACCCTGCTAGGACTGCATTCACCATTGGCCATGGTCGGATCGAATCACACACAAAGCAGCATTTACCTAGTAAACCCCACCTGTGCATTTCTTAGAGTGAGGTAATATCTCCATCAGATTGATTGTCTAATTAATTAAATCGATGCCCTTCGTGTGGGACAGTTTTCCGTTGCTTTCTATTGGTGGATTACTAGGATTAGAATATTTGATGGGATTCGATCCTACAGCTTCCCAATTTCCGAACCCTACTGTTATTTTTTCCCGTTGCCTCCTATTGGTGTATACTGATACAGTTAAGTCATTTATAGAAAGTCCATTAAGCTGGCGGTAGCTGAAAATTTCAAATTTCAGCTCAGCTGCATGCTGTGTCCATAGAAAATCTGTGGAGATTTCGGACTGGTATGTGTGCTCGCAATAAAGCAACAACAATAAATTGATTAAACGGGGATTGGATATTGCGATTGGATTTTTAAATCTTTGTAGAATTCCTAAATTGGTTCTCTCCACTACATTCGGAAGGAGGAGGAGGAGGAGGAGGAGAAAGGGTGTGTTAGGGGGTACGACAAAGACACAGAAAATACCACAATCCAGGCCGTAGCAGTAGTTGTCATGGCCAGATGTTGGATATCGCTGAAATACATCCTGAATGCACATGCCCAGTGTCCACATGTCACTCGCCAATCTCCTCATGAGCAACCAGCGCCAACGCTCAGAGGTCGGACGGCCGTAGCCAGTTTGGTGGACGCGTGTGTCCGCCAGAGTGCACCACCCTGACGTGGAGGGCGTCTGGAAGTGATTGGAATGGTAGGAATTAGGATGTCATCAACACGTTCATTGCCAACACTTGGCAGTTATCGATATTGAATGACTCAATTTTCCAAGGGGAATACATGCAACACATGCGATCACAGAGACAGCCCAATGCACACTGTGTATTAGTTTGCTGTTTAGCTATCGAAAGGGCACTGTGGCTGGGACTTACTCCTGTAGCTGTGTGCAATAACCGACTAGCTGGCCTACTGGAACTTTTCGTTGTAACCACCGATTGCCAGAAAAGCCCATTTGTTCTGGCCACATGCCTCCTCTGGCACACGCCTCACATTCGAAACCGCGTCGTCCTAGGAAACCAGCAAAATTTATTTATCGCTGTAATTAGAATTAAATATTACACTTGCAGCCCTAATCTCATAACATTGGACACCGACTCTGGAAATATCCCCCTTATAATTGGGTACAGGTTAACACATAAAATGCTTCATCCTCCTTGGGGGTATTGGTGCATTAGTACAATGGACATCCAGCTCACAAAATAGTTTGATTGGGGTGATCATGTGCCATCACTGTGGATTTTTAGAGTATAAAAGGAGGTGTGATAGGAGCAATCGTACACCTTGCATGTTTATTATTACTGGAGAATCTAGACAATATTGGTTGTTGTTTTCGTCTTCAGTCCTGAGACTGGTCTGATGCAGCTCTCCATGCTACTCTATCCTGTGCAAGCTTCATCATCTGCCAGTACCTACTGCAACCTACATCCTTCTGAATCTGCTTAGTGTATTCATCTCTTGGTCTCCCTCGCCGTTTTTTACCCTCAAAGCTGCCCTCCGATACTAAATTGGTGATCCCTCGGTGTCTCAGAAAATGTCCTACCAACCGATCCCTTCTTCTAGTCAAGTTGTGCCACAAGCTCCTCTTCTCCCCAATTCTATTCAATACCTCCTCATTAAGTATGTGATCTACCCATCTAATCTTCAGCACTCTTCTGTAGAACCACATTTCGAAAGCTTCTATTCTCTTCTTGTCTAAGCTATTTATCGTCCATGTTTCACTTCCATACATAGCTACACTCCAATACAAATATTTTCAGAAACCACTTCCTGACATTTAAATCTATACTCGATGTTAACAAAATTTTCTTCTTCACAAACGCTTTCCTTGCCATTGCCATTCTATATTTTATATCCTCTCTACTTCGGCCATCATCAGTTATTTTGCTCCCCAAATGGCAAAACTCCTTTACAACTTTAAGTGTCTCATTTCCTAATCAAAATCCCTCAGCATCAGCCTCGTTTTGCTTTTGTTGATGTTCATCTTATACCCTCCTTTCAAGACACTGTCCATTTTGTTCAACTGCTATTCCAAGTCCTTTGCTGTCTCTGACGTTCGCCGATGACATTGTAATTCTGTCAGAGTTTTTACTTCTTCTCCATGGATTTTAATACCTACTCTTAACTTTTCTTTTGTTTCCTTCATTGCTTGCTCAATATACAGATTGAATAACAACGGGGACAGGCTACAACCTTGTCTCACTCCCTTCCCAACCACTGCATGCCTTTCATACCCCCCGACTCTTAAAACTGCCATCTGCTTTCTGTACAGATTGTAAATAGCCTTTCGCTCCCTGTATTTTACCCCTGCCACCTTCAGAATTTGAGAGATAGTATTACAACCAACATTGTCAAAAGCTTTCTCTAAGTCTACAAATGCTAGAATCGTAGATTTGCCTTTCCTTAATCTTTCTTCTAAGATACGTCTTAGGGTAGGTATTGCCTCACGTGTTCCAACATTACTATGGAATCCAAGGTGATCTTCCCCGAGGTCGGCTTCTACAAGTTTTTCCATTCGTCTGTAAAGAATGCACGTTAGTATTTTACAGCTGTGACTTATTAAACTGATAGGTAATTTTCACATCTGTCCACGCCTGCTTTCTTTGTGATTCGAATTATTATATTCTTCTTGAAGTATGAGGGTATTTCACCTGTCTCATACCAAATGGTAGAATTTTGTCAGAACTGACTCTCCCAAGGCTGTCAGTAGTTGTAATGGAATCTTGTCTACTCCCGGGGCCTTGTTTCGACTCAGGTCTTTCAGTGCTCTGTCAAGCTCTACACGCAGTATCATATCTCCTATTTCATCTTCACCTACATCCTCTTCGATTTCGATAATATTATCCTCAAGTACATTGCCCTTGTATAGACCCTCTATATACTCCTTCCACCTTTCTGCTTTCCCTTCTATGCTTAGAACTGGGTTTCCATCTGAGCTCTTGATATCCATGCAATTGGTTCTCCTTTCTCCAAAGGTCTCTTTAATCTTCCTGTAGGCAGTATCTATCATACCCCTTGTGTGATAAGCCTCTATATCCTTACATTTATAGTCTAGCCATCCCTGCTTAGTCATTTTCCACTTGCTGTCGATCTCATTTTTGAGACGTTTGTATTCCTTTTTGCCTGTTTCATTTATTGCATTTTTATATTTTCTCCTTTCATCAGTTAAATTGAGTATTTCTTCTGTTACCCAAGGATTTCTACTAGCCCTCGTGTTTTAACCTACTTGATCCTCTGCTGCCTTGACTATTTCATCCCTCAAAGCTACCCATTCTTCTTCAACTGTATTTCATTCCCCCATTCCTGTCAATTGTTCTGTTATGCTCTCCCTGAAACTCTGTACAACCTCTGGTTCTTTCAGTTTATCCAGGTCTCATGTCCTTAAATTCCCTCCTTTTTGCAATTTCTTCAGCTTTAATCTTCATTTCATAACCAATAGATTGTGGCCAGAGTCCAAATCTGCCCCTGGAAATGTCTTGCACAAATATTGGTAATATAAGTTTTATCGAAATAGGTATGATCTTTAGCAGCACGAATTTAAATGTTGTGGTGTCCTAACAGAGGATGGAGGGAAGACAGGGGTTTAAGGTCAGTCTACAAGTTCTGAATGGTGAGAAGTAAATGCCGGCAGACAAATATCCAGTGAAGGGAGGTTGATGATTTGGATCAGCGTCAAACGGTGTCACAGGGCATCTACAAGAGATGCAGATGTTGAGACTCGATACTTGCAGCAGGGGTCGGATTAGCACATTTGATTTGTGTTCAGACTATCTATTACACTGAATGCTAATTCTAAACATTAGAAAAAGTAAAGGAGGCGATTTGTTGCACAACACAAGTCAATATCTAAAGCCATGGGAGCTGCACTACATGAGTCTGCAGACAGCCTCTCTCATGGATCATATCAGCACATGGAATTGTTTTTCAACGGCTGGCGCGGATGATGGATGTAGTGGAGTCTCATACAGGTACTAATCGACTGCTACTATATTTTTAATGATCGGCCTATCCAAAATTCATGCATGTGGACCATAAGGGAAAGGGCAAGTCTTGGGATTTTTAATAGTTTGGTGTACAATAAACGCAAATATTCTTGTAGAATATCAGACAGTACATGGGATGTCAGCACTACGACCACACCTATGGGAAACTTTGAAGATAAATTGAATAACGCATTATACGAGGTTTTTCTCGAATTTTACCGATTTCATCACGAAATACTGATGTGAAATACGTTGAAATTGAGGGAAAATCGATAAAATATGTAAAATCACAAAAAACTAGTTAAATATACAAAATTAGAGAAGAATGCCATGAGATATGAAGCTAGCGAAATCAATAGGACTCCATATTCTGGATGAGGGTGGTAGAATGGCGCCACATAAAGACACCTTAATAGCGGAGATGGCAATATTATCGTGCACAAGAGCAATACAACCTAAAATCGAACCATTACATCTGTGTGCAAGAGGAAGGCTACAAGGGGCAATGGTAAACTGTAGGACTGTTACACATTCTCTGGCGCTGCCTATAGTGCTTATTTCCTTCTAAGATGTCGCTGTTCCTTCGTATGCATTTTTGCCTGCTGACGACCATTTTATGGGACTGTTGTGAAAAGATCACAATTTCTGAACTGTAATTGGCCTTCATACTTTTAGAGAGGTGTATGACACCAGGTGTTTACAAAGTTGGAGTGTTTGTTTTACAAAGAATTAATGCCTTCTTTGGCGTGATAAGTAGTAGTTTTATCACCTTACAGTGCGTCACCATAGTTCACCATAAAGAAACTCACCGGAAGAATGTATATCATGCGCTTTATTGCACTGGAATATTAACAGCGTTGTATTCCACACGACTCAGAAGTCACAAGCAGCACAGCTCTAGCAATATAGCGTGTTTAATGCAGGACCATGTAGCCCTTCGAATGTGTTTATGTTCCACGATAATTTCTCTCTTTCTGATACCTTACTTGTATGGGAGCCAAACACAGGACCAATAATTTGGAATATTTTATATGAATCTACTGTGCTACCAGTTCTAAACTACATTCGTCTGGAGCTCAATCATGCACAAATTTCTTCTTTACGATGATCTGTTATATCATCACAACACTTTCATATCTACCATACACCGATAAGGGGTGCTAACCTCTTCCACATGTCTGCATCTGGAGATGCGCTGTGAGTACGATTGGTGTAGAATAGTCTCCCTGAACACCTGTTACGGATTCAGCTCTCTCTGTTCCTTCACGAGACCTGGGGTTTAATGGGTATAATAACCTCCTACTTCTAGTCAGTTGAAAATTAAATAGGAGACAGTTTTTAGGGAGGGTTGGTCAAAGACAGTGCAAGGAGACCTTTCAATATCCAACTTTATCTAATCAATGCAAGAATAGTCTGTGACCCACATCCACGCAGGGAAAGATGGGCAATCGTAATACTAAATTACGCAGTATGATCAAACTGCTAGAAATATGTAGATAACCTAACTTCATGAGTAGAGATGCTGTCTGGTCTACTTTGTGCAGTACATCCGTTCATCGATAATTCTTGTACATATGCACCAGTCATCTATCTACATTCGCAATGGTACTCGCAAAGTAGAGGGGGGCAGTTTAGTGATGATGTAGAACCTGGGAAACATGCTACCATGTCACTGGTCAGCGTTGACATTATGGAAAAACTGATAATATTGCTGAAATTGATAGCACCATCAACTGTGGTGCTTATTACAGTGCATCGGTGGCATCTTTTCCATCTACTGGTACATGGTTGATTACCACATAATGATTGACCGACTCCACCTGTTTGAGGGGGAGAGAGTCTTTATGAGAGCAACACGTTCCAGGGATGACCAGCACTGATTCCTTATATTGCAGCTATGTACGTGATATCTGTTTCAATCATAATGGAACACCAAGACGTCTGCTACCCCCATCACTATTGAAGATGAGATTAAATGTACAGGTCATCACCTCTGTATAGCTGTTTGGAAACGCTCCACAATGCCGCAAACTCTTCCAGTTTCCACATGTTGTGATGTTTTCCACATTTTTGTCAGTAAGAAACACCGCCTCTCTCTTATTTCAACCATCCTGTGTGCTGTGAGAACAGCATCATAGTTTACACCATGCAATGTCCAGCTTTCTGTGAGAGCCAATGGATCGAAATGTGTTTATGTCGGTTTAACACCTGACACAGACCTTGAAGTCATGGTGGATAAAAAAAAAAAACGTATGGCGGTGTACAAAGCTGCAGACATATACTACTTCGATGTGTTACAGCGGAAAGCAACATATCAAACAAAGGCCCAATGACACTCTTTTTTAATTGATAGTCTGTGGGATATGGTGGTCCTACAGTGCAGGTCCTGAAGCGACTTCGATCACTGGTTACCTGCTCCAGTCGAGCAGTACCTGTATATTTTCAGTAGGATCTCCACATAGCACACAGACGGTACTTGTTTTTGACATATCGGAAGAGAGGAACACAGTAACACCTTATCAAATTCTCTATTGGGTGAGAGTGAAGTTTTTATAGCTCATAGTTTCTTTCTATTGGATGGTACAAAATAACGAAGATAGAGATAACGTTTTCGTGACAGATAGAAATGCACCCTGAGGGATGCTGTGCGCTAAGTCCGCCGCTGGCGGCCGGAGTGGCCGTGCGTTCTAGGCGCTACAGTCTGGAGCCGAGAGACCGCTACCGTCGCAAGTTAGAATCCTGTCTCGGGCATGGATGTGTGTGTGATGTCCTTAGAACTAATTAAACCTAACTAACCTAAGTTCTAGGCAACTGATGAGCTCAGAAGTTAAGTCGCATAGTGCTCAGAGCCATTTGAACCATTTGTAGTTTGAAAACATCCCTCAGAGCTGTAGCAAAATCATTGTCCATCTTCTAGTTCACATATTATGTGGAGTCTACCTAACTTTCCTCATAAACACTACTGTAACTGCTGGTACTGTCTTTCCTACTAGCTTGTGTCGCAGGAGAAAGCTTTGTTTGGCACTGGCTTTACACATTGCACCCGGTTAGCAGAGCTACGACAAAATGTTCCCATTTCCACCACACGGTAAAAAGATGGTCCCGTTGCATTAACTCAGCTCTCCGTGTTTGTCTCTCCAACTTCGGCTCAGTTACGACTCAAACTGTGATGACCACATGGACAAGGCTGCAGTGAGATCGTGGCAGAGACCGAGGGAGAGTTACAAGGTGCAGAGGGACTGATTAAAATCACGATGGAGTTTTGCCGTACAGGGTCCTTAGCAGACAGGATCGAAAGAGGTAACTAGTTTTGAGATAGGAGAGTGCCGTGAATATAATCTACCAGTGGCTGTAATTGAAAATGTGAATCTCGTGTCACTGTCGCCTCCCGTCGGGTACAGTGTTCGCCGGGTGCAAGTCTTTCTACATCTACATTCATACTCCGCAAGCCACCTGACGGTGTGTGGAGGAGGGTACCCTGAGTACCTCTATCGGTTCTCCCTTCTACTCCAGTCTTGTATTGTTCGTAGAAAGATGTATTGTCGGTATGCTTCTGTGGGGGTTCTAATCTCTCTGATTTTATCCTCATGGTCTCTTCGCGAGATATACGTAGGAGGGAGCAATATACTGCTTGACACTTCGGTGAAGGTATGTTCTCGAAACTTTAACAAAAGCCCGTACCGAGCTACTGAGCGTCTCTCCTGCAGAGTCTTCCACTGGAGTTTATCTTTCATCCCGTAACGCTTTCGCGATTACTAAATGATCCTGTAACGAAGCGCGCTGCTCTCCGTTGGATCTTCTCTGTCTCTTCTATCAAACCTATCTGGTGCGGATCCCACACTGCTGAGCAGTATTCAAGCAGTGGGCGAACAAGCGTACTGCAGCCTACTTCCTTTTTTTTCGGATTGCATTTCCTTGGGATTCTTCCAACGTATCTCAGTCTGGCATCTGATTTACCGACGATCAACTTTATATGATCATTCCATTTTAAATCACTCCTAATGCGTACTCCCAGATAATTTATGCAATTAACTGCTTCCAGTCGCTGACCTATTTTGTAGATAAATAAGGGATCTATCTTTCTATGTTTTCGCAGCACATTACACTTGTCTACATTGAGATTCAATTGCCATTCCTTGCACCATGCGTCAATTCGCTGCAGATCCTCCTGCATTTCAGTACAATTTTCCATTGTTGCAACCTCTCGATACACCACAGTATCACCTGCAAAAAGCCTCAGTGAACTTCCGATGTCATCCACCAGGTCATTTATTCTGAAAAGCAACGGTCCTATGACACTCCCCTGCGGCACACCTGAAATCACCCTTACTTCGGAAGACTTCTCTCCATTGAGAATGACATGTTGCGTTCTGTTATCTAGGAACTCCTCAATCGAATCACACAATTGGTCTGATAGTCCGTATGCTCTTACTTTGTTCGTTAAACGACTGTGGGGAACTGTGTCAAACGCCTTGCGGAAGTCAAGAAACACGACATCTACCTGTGAACCAGTGTCTGTGGCCCTCTGAGTCTCGTGGACGAATAGCGCGAGCTGGGTTTCAAACGACCGTCTTTTTCGAAACCATTGCTGATTCCCACAGAGTAGATTTCTAGTCTCCAGAAAATACATTGTACTCGAACATAATACGTGTTCCAATATTCTACAACTGATCGACGTTAGAGATATAGGTCTATAGTTCTGCACATCTGTTTGATGTCCCTTCTTGAAAACGGGGAGGACCTGTGCCCTTTTCCAATCCTTTGGAACGCTTCGCTCTTCTAGAGACCTACGGTACACTGCTGCAAGAAGGGGGGCAAGTTCCTTCGCGTACTCTGTGTAAAATCAAACTGGTATCCCATCAGGTCCAGCGGCCTTTCCCCTTTTGAGCAATTTTAATTGTTTCTCTATCCCTCTGTCGTCTATTTCGATATCTACCATTTTGTCAACTGTGCGACAATCTAGAGAAGGAAGTACAGTGCAGTCTTCCTCTGTGAAACAGCTTTGGAAGAAGACATTTAGTATTTCGGCCTTTAGTCTGTCATCCTCTGTTTCAGTACCATTTTGATCACAGAGTGGACATTTTGTTTTGATCCACCTACCGCTTTGACATAGGACCAACATTTCTTAGGATTTCTGCCAAGTCAGTACATAGAACTTTACTTTCGAATTCATTGAACGCCTCTCGCATAGCCCTCCTCACACTACCTTTCGCTTCGCGTAATTTTTGTTTGTCTGGAAGTCTTTGGCTATGTTTATGTTTGCTGTGAAGTTCCCTTTGCTTCCGCAGCAGTTTTCTAACTCGGTTGTTGTACCACGGTGGCTCTTTTCCATCGCTTACGATCTTGCTTGGCACATACTCATCTAACGCATAGTGTACGATGGTTTTGAACTTTGTCCACTGATTCTCAACACTATCTGTATTTGAGACAAAATTTTTATGTTGAGCCATCAGGTACTTTGCAATCTGCTTTTCGTCACTTTTGCTAAACAGAAAAATCTTCCTACCTTTTTTAATATTTCTATTTACGGCTGAAATCATCGATGCAGTAACCGCTTTATGATCGCTGATTCCCTGTTCTGCATTAACTGATTCAAATATTTCGGGTCTGTTTGTCACCAGAAGGTCTAATATGTTATCGCCACGAGTCGGGTCTGTGTTTAACTGCTCAAGGTAGTTTTCAGATAAAGCACTTAAAAAAATTTCACTGGATTCTTTGTCCCTGCCACCCGTTATGAACGTTTGAGTCACCCAGTCTGTATCCGGCAAATTAAAATCTCCACCCAGAACTATAACATGGTGGGAAAATGTACTCGAAATGTTTTCCAAATTATTCTTCATGTGCTGAGCCTGGGGTCCTATAGAGACATCCAATTACGATGTCTGAGCCTGCTTTATCCTTGACCCTCACCCAAATCATTTGACAATTCGGATCTCCGTCAATTTCCTTCGATACTATTGCACTTCTTATCGCTATAAACACGCCTCCCCGTTCACTGTCCAGCCTGTCTCTGCGGTATACATTCCAATCTGAGTTTAGGATTTCATTACTGTTTACGTCTGGTTTCAGCCAACTTTCTGTCCCTAGTACTATATGGGTTCTGTGACTGTTTATTAATGAGAGCAGTTCTGGGACCTTTCTGTAGACGCTCTTGCAGTTTACTATTAGCACATTAATATTGTTATACCCTGTTGCATTTTGCCTACTCCTACCTTGCCGCGTCTCAGGAGGCGTCTTGTCGGGCCTAGGGAGGGAATTCTCTAACCTAAAAACCCCCATGTGCACTCCACACGTACTCCGCTACCATTGTAGCCGCTTCCGGCCTGTAGTGCACGCCTGACCTATTCAGGGGGACCCTACATTTCTGCATCCGATAGCGGAGGTCAAGAAACTTGCACCCCAGCTCTCCGCAGAATCGTCTGAGCCTCTGGTTTAAGCCTTCCACTCGGCTCCAAACCAGAGGACCGCGATCGGTTCTGGGAACGATACTACAAATAGTTAGCTCAGATTCCACCCCGCGAGCGAGGCTTTCCGCCTTCACCAATTCCGCCAACCGCCTGTACGAACTGAGGATGACCTCTCAACCCAGACGGCAGGAGTCATTCGTGCCGACATGAGCAACAATTTGCAGTCAGGTGCACCCAGTGCTCTCTATCGCCGCCGGTAGGGCCTCCTTCACATCTCGGATGAGACCCCCCGGCAAGCAGACAGAGTGAACACTGGCCTTCTTCCCCGACCTTTCCGCTATTTTCCTAAGGGGCTCCATCACCCTCCTAACGTTGGAGCTCCCAATAACTAATAAACCCCTCCCCCCGTGTGCCTGCTCGGACCTTGCTGAAGGAGCAGCCACATGTCCACTCACAGACAGAGCGGGTGATGCCACACGGTTAGCCTCCACATTGACCCTCCGCCTCGTGCGCTGCGAACGCCACTGAACCCGCCACTCCCCTTGCGGAGAGGGTGGCCCAACCGCGCCCGGTACCTGAGAAGGTATCTTGACAGCAGGGACAGTGGGTGAAGCATGTAACAACTGGGGTGTACCTTGCGACGCTCCAGACTCCCCACTGCCGCTACACTCCGAGGTAGCAGCCTGAAGACGGATGAACGCGGCCATCAACACGCTCAGCTGTTCGCGAAGAGTGGCCAGCTCCTCGTGCGTCGGTACACAGCAGTCACACATCCTATCCATCCTAAGGAATTAATTTACTGAAGAGACTTAATAAACTTTTAACTAGACTGCTAATTCACTAAAGGCGGCTGATTATTGACTAAACTGTGATTGCTAGCCACTTCTTGTAGAAAACAATGAAAATAGCACTACCCGTCTCTGGACTGTATTGAAAACAAACACTAGCACTACTGGCACACTAAAGGGACTCTCTCTGACTGTATTCAAAACTAACACGAAATCTATGGAACACTATTAATAGCAGTCGACAATTAAAGCTTCCAAAAAGAAAAAACACACGGTAAAAGAAGTGACAAGTAAGAAAAATACAGTTAATACTTAAATAACGTAGCTCGCTGCACAGCAGACGTGAAGCAGACGGCGGTTAGGACGACATTTTCGGTTTGACGCCACTTCGACGAGTTGCGCGTCGATGGGGGATGAAATGATGATGGTTAGAACAACACAACATCCAGTCCCTGAGCGGAAAAAAATCTCCAGTCCAGCCGGGAATCGAACCCGGTCGCTTAGGATTGACATTCTGTCGAGCTGACCACTCAGCTACCGGGACTGGACGCTGTAATCATTAAGACAACGCGATAGGATGCACCCAAAATATGTGGCTGAATGGTACTAAATTCCAGACAGCATTTCTGGCTGAAAGCTTGACACTAAAGACCTGAGAAGTCATGGGATTTTATACATATTTTATGAGGTCCATCTAGTGATGCATTTTTAAGTGATTGCTCATATAACATACCATCCACTGTATGTGATCATTCTCAATCAACCATCAACCTCCCCTATAACCACGTGGATATATCGCAGAACCTCTGTTACACTGTCTACATACTATCGATATAGAAGACGCTACAAATACTGTTTGTTAGTGTGACAAATACGTAGCAGCTGCAAGAAGCAGTTGCAAATATTGGACTAGTACCATGTTTCTTAGCTGCATCACTTTCTAAATTCGGTGATAGTGTTGATTTTATTACGGGCTTACATCGCTAGCAATGTGCACCTACACTTTCGGTCTATTAATACAGAAACCGCAATCACTATCCACGTTCAATATCTTGGTATTTGTGCGGAAGACTACTTTATTCAGAAGCACTAGCATACCTCGATTTATAAGGAAGGTATACTTTTCAGCATGGATATCGTTGTTGATACTTGGGTGTCTGTAGAACGAAGACCGATTTTTATGCGGGGTTACAATAACACGGTCTTTGCGATCGTGTTTTTAATATCTGGTAGCTCATAGGACGATTATGCCTCTCTTCCTAAGACACACATGCAAGGTAAACAAATGAGGCATGTCGATCCATCGCGGTTTTCCACTGAATATTGCTTGGAGCCACCAGCATTCAGTTACTGGCGAAGTATTGTACTTAGTAGGCAGTGTGAATGGCAGGTTTATAAAGCTAGTTTTGGGGGTGTGAAGTGACTGTGGTTATTGTTTCAACATGTACAAAGAAAACGGCTGTGTCCAGTCATAAGGGAGATATAGGTTTGACATGGGGGATTGCAGTTTCAAGGCATCGATAGCCATAAGGAGGTGCCCAGTCATAAGAGGGTTATTGATATTTCCAGAGCCACAGTCTTCAGGAGGAGGTGTTTCTGTTACTTCGATCTCTTTTTAATGTTATCAGGTTGGGGCTGCAATCGAACTATGTGATTGTAATTACAGTGATAAATACGTCGCTGATTTCCTAGGACGACAAAGTTCGTCATGAGGAGCACGTGGCAGAGGTAGACTGTGGCCAGAACAAATGGGTTTGCTGGCTAAAAGCTCTTGCGAGTGGTAGAGACAAAGAAAAGTTCAGGCCAGCGGACTAGTCGTTTTTTGCGCACAGCTGCAGGACAACTCCCGGCGATTATGCCCTCTGGATAGCTGAATAGCGAACTGATACTCAGTACGAGTTGAGCTGTCTTTTCGATCGCGTGTGTTGCATGTATTCTCCATGGACCATTGAACAATTCAGTATTGATCACTGCCAAGTGTTGGTCCTGAACGCATTGATGAAATCCGAAGTCCTACCACTCCAATTATCCCTGGACGCACCCCATGGCTTGGATGGTGCATTCTGGTATACACGCACATCCATGGCTGCTACAGTTTTCTCTGGCCTCTGAGCGTTGGCAATGGCGGTGTACGAGGGGAGAGGTGCGCTGTGTGTGGACGATCAGGAGGTGGTTTAAGTGTGTCAGGTTTAGTGCTTCTCAATACATCACAGTGATCTCTGTCTTTCAGTGGTATTTGCTGTTGTCTCTATCATATCAGGCAGTAGACCCTTCCTTCTCGTTCTCCTCCATCTCCATCTCATTGTAGCACCAGTTCAAACCCTCCACAGATTGTTTATAGACATAGCGTGCAACTGAACTGAACTTCGAAATTTTCAGTTATCTTCAACTTAATGGACTTTCTACCAAATGACCTAACTGTACTAGTATCGACCGATAGGAGGCAAGTGAAAAAAATAACAGTAGGGTTTGCATACTGGGAGGTTGTAAAAATGGCTGTGAGCACTATGGGACTTAACAGCTCAGGACATCAGTCCCCTAGAACTTAGAACTACTTAAACCTAACTAACCTAAGGACATCACACACATCCATGCTCGAGGCAGGATTCGAACCTGCGGCCGTAGCAGTCGCGCGGTTCCAGTCTGAAGCGCCTAGAAACGCTCGGTCACTCCGGCCGGCTGGGAGGTTGTAGGATAACATCCCATCAAATATTCCAGTTCTATTATCCACCAATAGGAAGCAAGGAAAAACTGTCCACAAAAAGGGTATCGATGTAATTAATTACTCAATCAGTCAGATAGAGTGCGGGAATATTTCCAAGACATCCACACCTGGGGTTTACCAGGTAAATGCTGCTTTGTTTGTGGTTTAAACCAACAATGACCAACGGTGCGTACAGTCCTGGCAGTGGCACACTACATGACGTGACTGCTTGAGAGAGAGAGAGAGAGAGAGAGAGAGAGAGCATGTGCTTCAAGAGGAATTTCTCAGGTATCAAATATCGAAACTTTGCCACCAGCTGAAGCTTTTGTTTAGGGATTAGTGCAACTTCCGCTCTGCCAGTAGCCAGTCATGGACCTGAGTGGGAGTAGTGCAGCCTCCGCATGAAGAAATAGGCGAAATGGCCAGCCTCGCGAAGTGGTTGGAGGTGTGGTCGCACAGTGCTATGAGGTTGATGAAAAGGATTTTCAACAGTGTAATAACGCTTGGAGAGTTATGTTGATGGAATTCCTTGCACAATTGGGATAATAAAGCGCCACAATTGTTTAAATATTCCGAACTACATTGTCACCATCAAAATTTTCCAAGCTCTCGTAAACGACGGCGAGAAATATTTACAGAAATTCTAAATAATTCTAATCATTCTAATATTTCAAATATTTCCCCCTATGAGTGAATATAAATTGGTTCAAGAATCATGAAAGAAGGTTGTATACATGGAAGAAGCTTAGAGATACTAGAAGGTATCAGATAGATTATATAATGGTAAGACAGAGATTTAGGAACCAGGTTTTAAATTTTAATGACAAAAAATAAGGTTCAAATGGTTCTGAGCACAATGGGACTTAAAATCTGAGGTCATCAGTCCCCTAGAAATCGGAAATAAATAAACCTAACTAACCTAAGGACATCACACACATCCATGCCCGAGCCAGGATTCGAAACTGCGACAGTAGCGGTCGCGCGGTTCCAGACTGTAGCACCTAGAACCGCTCGGCCACTCAGGCCGACAAATTGTAAGGCATTTTCAGGGGTAGATGTGGACTCTGACCACAATCTATTGGTTATGAATTGCAGATTAAAACTGAAGAAACTGCGAAAAGGGGAGAATTTAAGGAGATGGGACCGTGGATAAACTGACTAAACCAGAGATTGTACAGAGTTTTAGGGAGAGCATAGGGGCACAATTGACAAGAATGGGGGAAAAGAAATACAGCAGAAGAAGAATGGGTAGCTCTGAGGGATGAAGAAGTCAAGGCAGCAGAGGATCAGGCAGATAAAAAGACGAGAGATGCTAGAAATCTTTGGGTAACAGAAGAAATATTGAATTTAATTGATGAAAGGAGAAAATATAAAAATGCAGTAAATGAAGCGGGCAAAAAGGAATAGAAACGTCTCAAAAATGAGATCGGCAGGAAGTGCAAAATGGCTAAGCAGGGATGGCTAGACGACAAATGTAAGAATGTAGAGGGCTCATCTCACTAGGGGTAAGATAGATACTGCCTACAGGAAGAAAGGAGAAAGGAGAACCACTTGCATGGATATCAAGAGCTCAGATGGAAACCCAGTTCTAAGCAAAGAAGGGAAAGCAGAAAGGTGGAAGGAGTATATAGAGGGTCTATACAAGGGCAATGTAATTGAGGACAATGTTATGGAAATGAAAGAGGATGTAGATGAAGGTGAAATGGGAGATATGATACTGCATGAAGAGTTTGAAAGAGCACTGAAAGACCTGAGTCGAAACAAAGACCCGAGAGTGGACAACATTCCATTAGAACTACTGACAGCCTTGGGAGAGCCAGTCCTGACAAAACTCTACCATCTGGTCAGTAAGATATATGAGACAGGCGAAATACCCTCATACTTCAAGAAGAATATAATAATTCCAATTCCAAAGGAAGCAAGTGTTGACAGATGTGAAAATTACCGAACTATCAGTTTAATAAGTCACGGCTGTAAAATACTAGCACGAATTCTTAACAGAAGAATGGAAAAACTGGTAGAAGCCGAACTCAAGAAAGATCAGTTTGGATTCCGTAGAAATGCTGTAACACGTGAGGCAATACTGACCCTACGGCTTATCTTAGAAGAAAGATTAAGGAAATACAAACCTACATTCCTAGCATTTGTAGACTTAGAGAAAGCTTTTGACAGTGTTGACTGGAATACTCTCTTTCAAATTCTGAAGGTGGCAGGGGTAAAATACAGGGAGCGAAAGTCTATTTTCAATTTTAACAGAAACCAGATGGCAGTTATAAGAGTCAAGGGGCACGAAAGGGAAGCAGTGGTTGGAAAGGGATTGAGACGGGATTGTAGCCTCTCCCCGATGCTTTGACAGAGTTACAATGTCATTCGCGAACCTCAGAGACAGCAAAGGACTTGGAAGAGCAGTTGAACAGAATGGACAGTGTCTTGAAAGGAGGATATAAGATGAACATCAACAAAAGCAAAACGAGGATAATGGAATGTAGTCGAATTAAGGCCTGTGATGCTGAGGGAATTGGATTAGGAAATGAGACGTTTAATGTAGTAAAGGAGTTTTGCTACTTGGGGGAAAAAATAACTGATGATGTTCTAATTAGAGAGGATATAAAATGTAGACCGAGAATGGCAAGGAAAGCGTTTCTGAAGAAGAGAAATTTGTTAAAACCGAGTATAGATTTAGAAGTATTTGTATGGAGTACGTGGACGATAAATAGTTTGGACAAGAAGAGAATAGAAGCTTTCGCAATGTGGTGCTATACAAAGATGCTGAAGATTAGTCTGGTGGATCACATAACTAATGAGAAGGTATTGAATAGAATTCGGGAGAAGAGGAGTTTGTGGCACAACTTGACTAGAAGTAGGAATCGGTTGGTAGGACATGTTCTGAGGCATCAAGGAATCACCAATTTAGTACTGGAGGGCAGTGTGGAGGGTAAAAATCGTAGAGGGAGACCAAGAGATGACTATACTAAGCAGATTCAGAAGGATGTAGGTTGGGGTAGGTGCTGGGGATGAAGCAGCTTGCACAGGATAGAGTAGCATGGAGAGCTGCATCAAACCAGTCTCAGGACTGAAGACCAAAACAACAACAACAAAACGTGAGTGATTACAATGACTACTGTTAACCCGCTGCCCCACACTTTGTATAGACCCTCTACATACTCCTTCGACCTCCCACCTTTCCCATCTTTGCTGAAGACTGGTTCTCCATCTGAGATCTTTATATTCGTACAGCTGCTTCTCTTTGTTTCCCGAATACCTCCTTAACTTTCCTGTAGCCTAATTCACAGAACAATTTCGGTCGAGTGGTAAAAAGTGAAACAAATGCCTGAAATGGCATCGGCTTTTATTGAAATGGAAAAAGACAGTAAAACTTGGCAACAGACGGGCAACTTTGCAAACTGTCAGCGTGGCGGGTGCGAGGTAGGTCGATGTTACTAAATCGCATCGTCCCATGTCTGGCTAATAAACACTCTCCGAAAGGTACGACTTTTATCCAGGACGGCGCCCCACTCCGCACTGCTACACGTGTGCAAGATGTCTCGCGCACATTATTTAGTGAGGATCACGAGCTGAGCACCCACTCCCGGCTCCCCAGACCTCAGTACGTGTGATTATTGGCTGTGGGCTTAGCTGAAGTCTCAAGTCACCCACGATCGTCCGACCGCATTAACGATGCTAAAAGACAACACTCGACGGCAGTTTTTCACCATACCTACTGGTGAGTTGTACAGAGCATTTCACAACGTTGTCGCCTGACTACAGGCACTGTGGGTGAATGACGGCCGACATACTGAGCATTTGTTATAAGTAACATCTTCAAAACTCCATTGCTATGCTAAATATTGCTTTTGTATCATATAAAGAGCCATCTGTTGGTGTACATCTACATCTACATCTACATGGATACTCTGCAAATTACATTTAAGTGCCTGGCAGAGGGTTCATAGAAACACCTTCACAATTCTCTATTATTCCAATTTCGTATAGCGCGGGGAAAGAATGGAAACCTGTATCTTTCCGTACGAGCTCTGATTTCCCTTATTTTATGGTGGTGATCGTGCCTCCCTATATAGTTCGGTGTCAACAAAACATTTTCGCACCCGGAGGAGAAAGTTGGTGATTGGAATTTCGTGAGAAGATTCCGTCACTACGAAAAACGCTTTAAATGATGCCTAACCCACATCCGGTATCATTTCGGTGACACTCTCTCCCATATTTCGCGATAAAACAAAATGTGCTGCCTTTCTTTAAACTTTTTCGATGTACTCCGTCAGTCCTATCTGGTAGGTATCCCATACCGCGCAGCAGTATTCTAAAAGAGGACGGACAAGTGTAGTGTATTCAGTCTCCTTAGAAAATGTAACCGACCTACTAAGTGTCCTGAAAATAAAACGCAGCCTTTGGTGAGCCTTTCCCACAACATTTTCTATGTGTTCTGTCCAATTTAACTTGTTCGTAATTGTAATACCTAGATATATAGTTGAATTTACGGCTTTTCGATTAGACCTATTTATCGTGTAACCGAAGTTTAAAGAGTTCCTTTTAGTACTCTTGTGGATGATCTCACACTTTTCGTTATTTAGGGTCAGCAGCCACTTTTCGCACAATCAGATATCTTTTCTAAATCATTTTGCAGTTTATTTTGATCTTTTGATCTAGGCGCGCAGTCCGGAACCGTGCGACTGCTACTGTCGCAGGTTCGAATCCTGCCTCGGGCATGGATGTGTGTGATGTCCTTAGGTTAGTTAGGTTTAAGTAGTTCTAAGTTCTAGGGGACTAGTGACCGCAGCAGTTGAGTCCCATAGTGCTCAGAGTAATTTAAATTTGATCTTTTGATGACTTTATTAGTCGATAAACGGAAGCGTCATCTGCAAACAACCGAAGACAGCTGCTCAGATTGTCTCCCAAATCGTTTATATGGATAAGGAACAGAAAAGGGCCTATAGCACTACCTTGGGGAACGCCGGAAATCACTTCTGCTTTACTCGATGACGTTCCGTCAATTACTAAGAATTGTGACCTCCGTGACAGGAAATGGCCAATCCAGTCACAAAACTGAGACGATATTCCATAATCACGCATTTTCACTACGAGCCGCTTCTGCGGTACAGTGTCAAAGGCCTTCCGGAAATACGGAATCGATCTCAAATCCCTTGTCAATAGCACTCAACAAGAGCTAGTTGTGTTTCACAGGAACGATCTTTACTAAACCCATGTTGACTGCGTGTCAATAGACCGTTTCCTTCGAGGTAATTCGTAATGTTCGAACACAATATATGTTCTAAAGTCCTGCTGCATATCGACGTTAACGATATGGTCCTGCAAATTAGTGGATTACTCCTACTACCTTTCTTGTATATTGGTGTGACCTGTGCAACCTTCCAGTCTTGGGGTACAAATCTCACGTTGAGCGGACGGTTGTATATGATTGTTAAGCATGGAGCTAATGCATCAGCATACTCGGAAAGGAACCTAATTTTTATACAGTCTGGGGCAGAAGACTTGCTTTTATTAAGTAATTTGAGTTGCTTCACTACTGCAAGGATATTTACTTCTACGTTGCTCTTGTTGGCAGCTGTTCTCGATTCGAATTCTGGAACATTTACTACTTCTTCTTTTGTGAAGGCATTTCGGAAGGCTGCGTTTAGTAACTCTACTTCGGTAGCTCTGTCTTCGATAGTATCTCCAGTGTTATAGCGCTGAGGAGGCATTGATTGCAAATTGCCACTAGCATACTTCATATACGACCAGAATATCTTGGATTTGTCTGCCAGGTTTCGAGACAAAGTTTCGTCGTGGAAACTGTTATAGGCATCTCGCATTGAACTCTGGCTATCCTTTAGAGAAGCCCGGAATTTAGCGCAATCTTAGGGATTTTGCGTCTGTTTAAATTTGGCATGTTTGTTTCGTTGTTTCTGCAACAGTGTTCTAACCCGTTTTGTGTACCACGGAGGATCAGCTCCGCCGTTTGTTAGTTTATTTCGTATAAATCTCTCAATTGCTGCCGATACTATTTTTTGAATGCAAACCACTTCTGGTCTACACTTATATTATTAATTTGGAATGAGTCGAGATTGTCTCTCAGGAAGGCGTCAAGTGAATTTTTATCAGCATTTTTGAATAGGTATACTTTTTGTTTGTTTTTCGAGGATTTCGGGATTACAATATACAGTCTCGCTACGACAACCCTGTGTTCACTAATCCCTATAACGGTTTTGATGCTCGTTATTAACTCAGGATTATTTGTCATTTGCACATTCTTTAGTTTCAGTAAAAACCTAAATTTGGGAAATTTGTGGTAAGTTCCTATGGGACCAAACAGCTGAGACCATCGGTCCCTAACTTAAACTGACTTACATTACGGACAAAACACACACCCGTGCCCGAGGAAGGGCTCGAACCTCCGAGGGGAGCCATGCGAACCGTGGCAAGGCGCCCAAGACAAATCGGCTACCGCGTGCGGCTCTCTCTACCTGCATTATTCCGTGAAATATTGACTTTTGAAATAATATGGACTTTAGCATATCCCTGCACAATATCAACAGCAAGGCTTCCAAGACACTTCCCTCGGGCACAATCTAAGTTACTTTGATACTTAATGATGACTCTTCATCCAAGATTACAAGCTACATTCTCCTTATCAAATATCCTCAACTGACGCAAATTTTCATTGATTCCTCATAGTGCCTTACTTTTGATAATAGTATAGCATTGGTACTGAATCAAATACTTTTCGAAAATCGAAAAATACTGCATTTATCTGCCTTCGTCCATTACTTTTAGCAGTCACCTGATAAAATAGCGAGTTGTGTTTCACGTGATCATTGTTTTCGGAAATCATACAGGGTGCCATAGGGAGGTCATTCTGTCAGACATACTTCGTTATTTTTTTAATTTAGAATATATTCTAAGATTCTATAACAAATCGATATCAAGGATACCGGACGGAAGTTTTGAGGATCACGTGTACTGCCCTTCTTGTAAACGGGTGCGATCTGTGACTTCTTCCAACTACTGGGCAGGGCTTTTTGTTCGTGCGATGGACGATGGATTATAGTTAACAGAACTGCTAACGCAGCCGCAAATACCATGCACCGTGTTAAGGGATCGGCCGAGCCATGGAGCTTCATTCAATTAGAGAGATTTCAGCTGTTCTCAATGTTCGATGATCTATTGGAATTTGCCGGACGCTGTGGCCGAGCGGTTCTAGGCCCTTCAGTCCGGGAATGCGCTGCTGCTACGGTAGCATGTTCGAATCCTGCCTCGGGCATGGATGTGTGTGATGTCCTTAGGTTAGTTAGGCTTAAGTAGTTCCAGGTCTAGGGGACTGATGACTTCAGATGTTAAGTCCCATAGGGCTCAGAGCAATTTTAACCATCTATTGAAACTGATTAAAGGTAAACACACTATATGAGCAGAAGCGTTCTCTTCTGCAAATGCTTTGCAAAAAAGGGATGACAGTCCTTTTTGAAAAGCAATCTGTTGTAGACTAATTATTATTGGTTTTCCCATTTTAAGGATACTGCAAATACACTCCTGGAAATGGAAAAAAGAACACATTGACAAGGGTGTGTCAGACCCACCATACCTGCTCCGGACACTGCGAGAGGGCTGTGCAAGCAATGATCACACGCACGGCACAGCGGACACACCAGGAACCGCGGTGTTGGCCGTTGAATGGCGCTGGCTGCGCAGCATTTGTGCACCGCCGCCGTCAGTGTCAGCCAGTTTGCCGTGGCATACGGAGCTCCATCGCAGTCTTTAACACTGGTAGCATGCCGCGACAGCGTGGACGTGAACCGTATGTGCAGTTGACGGACTTTGAGCGAGGGCGTATAGTGGGCATGCGGGAGGTCGGGTGGACGTACCGCCGAATTGCTCAACACGTGGGGCGTGAGGTCTCCACAGTAGATCGATGTTGTCGCCAGTGGTCGGCGGAAGTTACACGTGCCCGTCGAACTGGGACTGGACCGCAGCGACGCACGGATGCACGCCAAGACCGTAGGATCCTACGCAGTGCCGTAGGGGACCGCACCGCCAATTTCCAGCAAATTAGGGACACTGTTGCTCCTGGGGTATCGGCGAGGACCATTCGCAACCGTCTCCATGAAGCTGGGCTACGGTCCCGCACACCGTTAGGCCGTCTTCCGCTCACGCCCCAACATCGTGCAGCCCGCCTCCAGTGGTGTCGCGACAGGCGTGAATGGAGGGACAAATGGAGACGTGTCGTCTTCAGCGATGACAGTCGCTTCTGCCTTGGTGGCAATGATGGTCGTATGCATGTTTGGCGCCGTGCAGGTGAGCGCCACAATCAGGACTGCATACGACCGAGGCACACAGGGCCAACACCCGGCATCATGGTGTGGGGAGCGATCTCCTACACTGGCCGTATACCTCTGGTGATCGTCGAGGGGACACTGAACAGTGCATGGTACATCCAAACCGTCATCGAACCCATCGTTCTACCATTCCTAGAACGGCAAGGGAACTTGCTGTTCCAACAGGACAATGCACGTCCGCATGTATCCTGTGCCACCCAACGTGCTCTAGAAGGTGTAAGTCAATTATCCTGGCCAGCAAGATCTCCGGATCTGTCCCCCATTGAGCATGTTTGGGACTGGATTAAGCGTCGTCTCACGCGGTCTGCACGTCCAGCACGAACGCTGGTCCAACTGAGGCGCCAGGTGGAAATGGCATGGCAAGCCGTTCCTCAGGACTAAATCCAGCATCTCTACGATCGTCTCCATGGGAGAATAGCAGCCTGCATTGCTGCGAAAGGTGGATATACACTGTACTAGTGCCGACATTGTGCATGCTCTGTTGCCTGTGTCTATGTGCCTGTGGTTCTGTCAGTGTGATCATGTGATGTATCTGACCCCAGGAATGTGTCAATAAAGTTTCCCCTTCCTGGGACAATGAATTCACGGTGTTCTTATTTCAATTTCCAGGAGTGTATTTCATACCTGCCACAGAAAATTTGTGTACGTGGGGTTTGTATTCTAATTCGAACGTTTGATTTACGCTATACGTATTCGTTTCGGAATATCGTTTCTACGTCTTCCGTTAACTATACTTGGTTAACATTATGAAGACAATTAATAACATTAATGAAATACAACTTTGTTTGCGGAAAACATAATGATGTTCGAAGTTGCCAGTTTTTCCACGACAAACGACTTTCAACAACTTATTATATGCATAATTGTTGCAACTGATTGCTGGGAATTATATATATATATTGTGTGTATGTACACAAATTTGAATTACAAAAAACAAATACTAAAAAAAAAATGGTTGCATGGCGCGAGATTCGATCCGGTGAACTTCGGAATTACCAACCCGAACCCGAGAGTTTACCGCTGCGCCACGACGCTGTAGAATACTATCAATCGTAGTGAGTATTTCACCGCAACGGTTTCTTTTAACTGTCAATTTTCTCGACAACGGCTGAGAAGTACATCTTGGTGCTTTCCCACATAGCACCTCTGGCCATGAGCTTTTATTATGCGCAGTATGAATTGAATCTGAATTTCACAATTGGCGGCCTCCCCTTGTAAGAGTGCTTCGAATTCCTCACGAGGGATCACAGACAGCCAACCGCGCGACGCTTGTTTACAGCGAGGCACGGGACAGAATGCACGCGGGGAGAGTTATGTTGTCCCGTTTGCCTGTTCGTCATATCATAGTTGTGAATCTGGAAGAGAGAAGGTGTCCAGCACGAGCCTTATAGACGTAAATCGGAAAGAGTTGTTTTCCGTCATTAGGCTGCCGCGATCCTGGCGGATACAGTAGTGATTTTTCCATCATTAATGTGCCGAATGAAATAAGTTTCGTGAATGAATACAGTGTTATTCTGTAAGTAACATATGACGAGTGCTGTAAGTAGTTTGTAGAAATTAGCTCGTCTGTTTATGCCGTAGTAACTAGTTATTATTTGTTGTCATATCTTTCAGGTGCATACTCTGAATAACGGAGGATGTACACCCTTCGACTAGCGTTGTAATTTATAGTTGGGAGCCTGTCACAGACGATGGCAAGCGGGAAGTTACTGTCACTGTGTTTTGGTTTGCAAAATACAGATGCATTATCAACGCACTACCGGAAGCAGCCAGGTCTGTTTCTCGGCGTTCCAGGTTGATAGGAACGGCTACGGTCGAGAGATTTTTGGTGGTGACGAACGAAATAACTTTTCTTGATACTGAGGTACTATACCATGAAGACGAAGCAGAAGGTGATTCAGTGGAAGATATCCCGACTAGTGAATCGCTAAATTGTCATAACACTTCAGAAATCTCCACATCACTGGGAATATGTGCTTCATCCGTTCCCGATAAGTATCACGAACCGGTTACTAAACGACTTAACTACAGCTCTATACCCCTTGAAGTAAAAGTTAAGGCGGTAGCGCTAGCCAGGAATCATCCAAATTTGAACTTACAAACACTGCAAAAGAATGGAGCAACAACAGCCCTGGAACAGAAGAAGGACTTGAAATTGTGTGAAAGTGATATCGTTAAAGGAGGGACAAGATACGACAAATACCAGGCGATAAATATGTGGACATACGACCGATTTGTCGAATCTTGTTGACGTAACTAGAATGTAACAGTGAGAATACTTCAGGAGTGGGCTGCAGGTGCAGCGCTTCAATATACGGCCAACAAGGATTCTACGTCGGCTGCATCATTATCTTGGGCAAAAAATTTCAGATCGGGGTATAAAATTCGTCAACGGCGCGTCACTAAATGCGTCTCTCATAAGGAGGTACAAAATATAGAAGATATACAGAAAGTGGGAGCTCTTTTCAACAGGCAAACGGCGTCACTTATGACCGGTTTTAATAGTGATTACGTGATCAACACCGGCATACAGGATGCGAGTATTGGGTGAACATTCGACGCACGTTATCGCATAAGGGAGAAAAACGAATCCTTGTCGCAGTTGGTAGTAAAAACCTACTAACACATTCGTACACGGCGCAACATGCCACTACAGCCTCTGGAAAACTGTTACGTAAGGTTTTCCTATGTTCACAAGAAACGAATGTTACATTTGGTCCTCAGGTTATAGAAGAGGTCAACCGTTTAACCGACTCGTTGAAAAATGTTTACATTACCTTCTCCAAACTGACGAATGCGATTTACAGAACATTTCTTGAGAATGTTTTAAAACCATACGTTCCCGATAGCAAGTTTTTTCTAGTAGTGGATTCCTGGAGTGGACAAAGTAATGCTATATTATATGACACAATGATTATAGATGGCGAGGGTCAGCCGACGTGCACGGTAAAAGTAATACCGCCCAACTGTACACCTGTGTACCAGCCGTGTGATGTTGATTTCTATCGCCAGGTTAAAAACTTTATTTCCAGGCTTCAGGATTGCAGTGTGCTTCTGGAAGCCCAGCGGGAATTGGACAACCGCACGGATACAATAACTATTTACAACATAATTCATAACCAACTTTCAGCACCGATTTTTCACGCAATGATATCGTATGCGTGGTACGCATCAAAATTAATTCCCGAAAAAGACATTTTGAAATGTAAACCAAGTTTGTTTTCCGCCTACTCTTGGGAAGGAACAGTGTAGCTATCGAAAGATTGCATTCATTAGATGTTCTTGGTGCCGTGAGTATATTTGCTTCAAATTTTTATGTGACAAGTACCACCCATCTAGTTGTTCGACGAAAAATGAGGACACGTAACAGTGACTGGAAGAGCCATTCTAAAGTGACCTGAAGTAACATTTTAGTTGTTTACTACCCCAAGAAGTTTCAGAAATTTATTTGCCTACCTTATTTTTATCGTTCCTTATAGATTTACTTACCTTATTAACCCTCCTATTCCTATGAATTGAGATATGGAAAAATACAAACGAAAATAATAACATCCACTGGGTTTCCTCGCGATTCGAACCCGGGTTCTTAGATTCCCAGCCAGTTACCTTGGCTGTTGCGCTATCAGTGCTGTCGGCAAAAACCGTTTAAAAAGTAGGAACAGAAGCGACAGTTGTAAAACTTTCTTTCCTCGGTTTCTGGAATAGTATGCGTTTTCGGATACCATAGCTGATATTGAAAAATGCTCTATTTACAATTATCTATCGATCCCACCAATTTTGAGTCGATTGCTCTTCATAACTTTTAGGGGTGATTTTTTCAATAACGCGGCGGTGTTGACCTAAAATATCTTAGATTCCTCCGTTTTAGGTTGTACACAAGCGACCTGCCAAATTTTAGCCGAATCGGTTGGCCGTGCCTGAGGCCTTCCATTTGTAAGGAGTTACATGTCAAGCTCAAGGAACAAACGCGCCGTCTCAGTGCGACGTCAAACATTATTTGTGAATATTTGAATGTTGTTGAAAGAGAAGGAACAATTACTTATTCATTCTTTCTCTTACTTTTGTAAGGTCCAGACGGTTGTCTTGTTAAATTTTGTGAGATTTGTACACTGTATTTATGGAAAAATGAATGTGATAGTTTCTGACGGACCAGAAGGTTCCGAGCTTGCGAAAAATGTTTTGTTGTTGTTGTTGTTGTTGTGGTCTTCAGTCCTGAGATTGGTTTGCTGCAGCTCTCCATGCTACTCTGTCCTGTGCAAGCTTCTTCATCTCCCAGATCCTACTGCAACCTACATCCTTCTGAATCTGCTTAGTGTATTCACCTCTTGGTCTCCCTCTACGATTTTTACCTTCCACGCTGCCCTCCAATGCTAAATTTGTGATCCCTTGATGCCTCAAAACATGTCCTACCAACGGATCCCTTCTTCTAGTCAAGTTGTGCTACAAATTGCTCTTCTCCCCAATTCTGTTCAATACCTCCTTATTAGTTACGTGATCTATCCACCTTATTTTCAGCATTCTTCTGTAGCACCACATTTCGAAAGCTTCTATTCTATTCTTGTCCAAACTATTTCTCGTACATGTTTCATTTCCATACATGACTACACTCCATACTTTTAGAAACGATTTACTGATACATAAATCTATACTCGATGTTAACAAATTTCTCTTCTTCAGAAATGGTTACCTTTCCATTGCCTGTCTACATTAGTAGGATGTATACATCCCGCTCTCTCGAGGATGCAGTCAAGGCAGCCGAGTTGTGGCCAGCTGCATTTACTGATCACACTGCTTACGCCTGTACCATCAAGCTTCGACGACAACTACTATGGCGTAGCCGCTGCCAACTTACCTGATCTCACCGGAATGTCAACCATCCGTTGGAAACACGTGTAGACTGTGCCTACTTAAACCTAACTAACCTAAGGACTTTACACAACACTCGGTCATCACGTGGCAGAGAAAATGCCTGACCCCCCCCCCCCCCCCCCACCCGGGAATCGCAGACTTTTACTACGCCATCCTCAGGTAGTGTTCCGTTATGCCACAAACACGGACTCGACAGATGACTGTCAACCGAGCACATCAACACTGTGAAGGGACCATCATTTGTACTCGTCAAATGGTGGGAATCATCAACGACAGCCCTCCATATCCCACGTTGTTGTTGTTGGAGTCTTCAGTCTTGAGACTGGTTTGAAGCAGCTCCTTATGCTTCTCTATCCCTCTGAATCTGCTTAGTGTATTCATCTCTTGGTCTCCCTCTACGATTCTTACTTTCCACGCTGCCCTCCAATACTAAATTGGTGATCCCTTGATCCTACCAACCGATCCCTTCTTCTAGCCAAGTTGTGCCACAAACTTCTCCCCAATTTTATTCAATACCTCCTAATTAGTTATGTGATCTACCCATCTAATCTTCAGCAATCTTCTATAGCACCATATTTCGAAAGCTTCTATTCTCTTCTTGCCCAAACTATTTATCGTCCATGTCTCACTTCCATACATGGCTACACTCCGTACAAATACTTTCAGAAAAAACTTCCTGACACTTAAATTTATATTTGATGTTAACAAATTTCTCTTCTTCAAAAACGCTTTCCTTGCAATTGCCAGTCTACATCTTATATCCTCTCTACTTGGACCATCATCAGTTATTTTGCTCCCCAAATAGCAAAACTCCTTTACTACTTTAAGTGTCTCATTTCCTACTTTAATTCCCTCAGCGTTACCCGACGTAATTCGACTACATTCCATTATCATCGTTTTCTTTTGTTGGTGTTCATCTTATATCTTCCTTTCAAGACACTATCCATTCCTTTCAATTGCTCTTCCAAGTCCTTTGCCCTCTCTGACAGAATTACAATGTCATCGCCGAACCTCAAAAGAAAAATTCGGAGTAGGTATTAAAATCCATGGAGAAGAAATAAAAACTTTGTTTACTTCATTGCTTACTCAATATACAGATTGAATAACATCGGGGAGAGGCTACAAACCTGTCTCACTCCCTTCCCAACCACTGATTCCCTTTCATGCCCCTCGACTCTTATAAATGCCATCTTGTTTCTGTACAAATTGTAAATAGCCTTTCGCTCCCTGTATATTACCCATGCCACCTTCAGAAATTCAAAGAGAGAAAACTTTTGACAGTGTTGACTGGAATACTCTAAGGAAAGGCAAACCTACGTTTCTAGCTTTTGTAGACATAATCTATTTTCTAAGATAAGTCGTGGGGTCAGTATTGCCTCACGTATTCCAATATTTCCTAACTGATCTTCCCTGAGGTCGACTTCTACCAGTTTTTCCATTCGTCTGTAAGGAATTCGCGTTAGTATTTTGCAGCCATGACTTACTAAACTGATAGTTCGGTAATTTTCACATCTGCCAACACCTGCTTTCTTTGGGATTGGAATTATTATATTCTTCTTGAAGTCTGAGGGTAATTTTTCTGTCTCATGCATTTTGGTCACCAGATGGTAGTTTTGTTAGGCGTGGCTCTCCCAAGGCTGTCAGTAGTTCTAATTGAATGTTGTCTACTCCCGGGGCCTTATTTCGACTTAGGTCTTTCAGTGCTTTGTCAAACTCTTGATGCAGTATCATATCTCCTATATCAACTTCATCTACATTTTCCTCCGGTTGTATGATATTGTCCTCAAGAACACCGCCCTTGTATAGACCCTCTATATACTCCTTCCACCTTTCTGGTTTCCCTTCTTTGCTTAGAACTGCGTTTCCATCTCAAATCTTGAAATCCATGCAAGTGGTTCTCTTTTCTCCAAAGGTCTCCTTAATTTTCCTGTAGGCAGTGTCTATCTTTCCCCTAGTTTCTATCACGACAGCTGTCCCGCAGAAATATGTGGACGGCAATCAGCGCAAAGCGTGTGGCACGTGGTGTCCACTCACAAGCAAATATTCTGTTAGGCCAAATTATGGCAAAGGTGTGATGCACACAGGAGTAAAAAACAAACCAGTTTGAGATGGGCTATAGTACCGTGTATACACGTATTCTGGGTCTGGTGCACGAGCCATGGACTACTTGGGTTGAGCTTAACGTGAGCTACTGATGTGTTTGGCTTTATTTAGGGCTGTCCACATGTTTCGCTTTCGTTCATAAGTACAGTGTGCCTGGTGGTTCATAAAGAAAGTTTGCTTCACTCCAGACTTACGTCCATTGTTATTCCGTGGTCACGTGATCGGACGACATGCTCATATCACTGAGGCCTGTATGCCCTCAAGGTGCACTCCTGTGAGAACATCATTTACCGCATTCACCAGCTACTGGACATTATAAATAGATTTCATTTGCCGATTACTTGTTTACTCTTTTGTGCAGAGTCAATGTATCTATGGCAAACAAACCTCATCAAGTTCCATCGCCATGCCATCACTTTATCCTTGTCCCTCAACACAGTACAAGTGTACAGCAATAAAGCTAGTTCACTGCGCAACTGGCATGTGAGCAACAATATTAGCCTGTTCCGTCGTCACTGGTGATCCAGATGTGATCTGTGCATAACACTTGGTGAAGAACTTTCGCTGATGTCTGACATGGAACCATGAGGTGACAAACCATCGAGTTTTTTGTAATAAGCCTCTACATCCTTACATTTGTCCTATAGCCATCCCTGCTTAGCCATTTTGCACTTCCTGTCGATCTCATTTTTGAGACGGTTATATTCCTTTTTGCCCGTTTCATTTACTGCATTTTTATATTTTCTCCTTTCATCAATTAAATTCAATATATCTTCTGTTACCCAAGGACTTTTACTAGCCCTCGTCTTTTTACTTACTTGATCCACTGCTGCCTTCACTACTTCATCCCTCAAACCTACTCATTCTTCTTCTACTGTATTTGTTTGCCCTATTCCTCTCAATTGTTCTCTTATGCTCTCCTTGAAACTCCTTACAACCTCTGGTTCTTTCAGTTCATCCAGATCCCATCTCCTTAAATTCCCACCTTTTTGCAGTTTATTGAGTTTTAATCTACAGTTCATAACCAATAGATTGTGGTCACAGTCCACATCTGCCCCTGGAAATGTCATACAATTTAAAACCTGGTTCCTAAATCTCTGTCTTATAATTATATAATCTATCTGAAAGCTGTCAGTATCTCCAGGCCTCTTCCATGTATACAACCTTCTTTTATGGTTCTTCAACCATGTGTTAGCTATGATTAAGTTGTGCTCTGTACAAAATTCTACCAGGCGGCTTTCTCTTTCATTTATTACCCCCAATCCATCTTCACCTACTACGTTACATTCTCTCCCTTTTCCTACTGTCGAATTCCTGTCACCCATGACTATTAAATTTTAGTCTCTCTTCACTATCTGAATAATTTCTTTTATTTCATCAATTTATTCGTCATCTGCACAGCTGGTTGGCATATAAACTTGGACTACTGTAATAGGCGTGGGCTTCGAATCTATCTTGGCCACAATAATGCGTTCACTATGCTGTTTGTAGTAGATTACCCGAACTCCTATTTTTTTATTCATTATTAAGCGTACTCTTGCTTTATCCCATTTTGATTTTGTGTTTATAACCCTGTATTCACCTGACCGGAAATCTTGTTCCTCCTGCCACCGAACTTCACTAATTCCCACTATCTCCAACTTTAACCTATCCATTTCCCTTTTTAAATTTTGTAACCTACCTGCGCGATTAATGGGTCTGACATTCCACGCTCCGATTCGTAGAATGCCAGTTTTCTTTCTCCTGATAACGACGTCTCCTTGAGTAGTCCCCGCCCGGAGACCCGAATGGGGGACTATTTTACCACAGGAATATTTTACCCAAGAGGACGCCATCATCATTTAACCATACAGTAAAGCTGCATGCCCTCGGGAAAAATTACGACTGTAGTTTCCCCTTACTTTCAGCCGTTCGCAGTACCAGCACAGCAAGGCCGTTTTGGTTAGTGTTACAAGGCCAGATCAGTCAATCATCCAGACAGTTACCCCTGCAACTACTGAAAAGGCTGCTGCCCCTCTTCAGGAACACACGTTTGTCTGGCCTCTCAACAGATACCCCTCCGTTCTTGTTGCACCTACTGTACGGCTATCTTTATCGCTGAGGCACGCAAGGCTCCCCACGAATGGCAAGTTCCAAGGTTCATGGGGGGGGGGGGGGGGGGCATGTACCATATAGCCATGGAATGAGAGCAGATACACGGGGGATTGATCTATGAAGTGACTACAGAAAACGGCGTCCGTCACGCCACGCAAAGAGACATAAGCAATGCATACTTTACCCCTTATTCTCACCTGTACACGAGGACGAGATCTGATCAAGAGATCATTAGTGTTGTCGCTGGTTTGACACACGCAGCGGTTACTCCGGAACTCCAACAGGAACTGCTAGAACCGGTGACTGAAGAAGAAATGTTGGATGCCATAGGAAAAGGGCCACCCAATGAGCTACTAGGACCGGATGGGTTACCTCTGGAGATTTATAGGACGTTCCAGAGACTACTGGTGCCCTATTGGACTACTATATGTCAAGAGCTCATGACAATAGAGGCGCAACATCCCGCTGCATTTGTGGAAGGTACCACCATCCCAATCCGTAAACCTCACGGAGGTTCACGTACTACAGTCTACCGACCATTGACTTGGTTGAACCGTGATACGAAAAACTTCATGCGTCGAGTGGCAGCTCGAATTCTGCGTACGACATCCCGTGTCCTATCAATGGATGAGTCATCGATAGGTGGGACGCATAATATCCGCTCCGCCCTGTGCCGCTGATTGCCCTCGCTAAGGTGCGTCGCGTATCGGGAGCTCTGGCTGCGATGTTCGTCAAGCATTTGATTGCGTCAGTCATACGTACTAAACTGCTGTTCTTCAGAATAAGCATTACCCCGACGCTTCCTCCGAGGTGTTACTCGTCTCCTACGTGGCGCAACAGGGAAAGCGCTTGTCAACGTTAGACTGTCGAACACCTTGTAAATTCGCCGCTGTGTTACACAGGTACGCCTATTATGGACAATACTGTACGCCTTGCATTAGAACCTTTGTTGTGCGAGCTGCGACACCGCCTCACGGGTTTGTCTCTTGGTGGCTTCTTTTTTAGGTGCACTGCGTATGCTGATGATCTGATGTTACCTCTTCGTGACGAACGTGATGTTCGCAAAGCATTGGATTGGTTAGCCACTTCGAAGCTTCGAGATGCCGTGTAAATGTACATAAATCCATGGTTTTGAACACTGGCGTGGGATGACACCTGCGAGGGTGGCACTGCGCGATAAAATCCGTTGTCTCGGTATCGACTTCACGGACTACATCTCACGCACGACCACCATCAATTATCGGAGTCTCTTGCAAGTGCTGGGCTTGTGGATGTTCGTCTTCGTGTGTTGGACCTTCATCAACGGACCGAATATGTTAACGTCTATCGGGCATCACGAATTCCGCACGTAGCGCAAACACTACCGATGCCTAAACACATAGCTCGGAGCATCGTGGCCGCATTCGGTTCCTTTGTCAGCGCTGGAATGATATTAAAGGTTCGATATTACTCCGTCACTCTTCCAAAAGAACGGGGCGGACTTGGCCTTGTCAGTGTTCACTATCGAGAAGTATTTCTCTTCGTTAGTTTGCACCACAGGCTTTGGCGACGATGACCGACCAGCCTCACCGGCCTACTGACGGATGGCCTGGCACCGTGTTCCCTTGACCCTCAGGTCAGACACGGGTGCCCTTTTCCTGCTTTGGCAGGCTTTACCTGGAGTACGGCTACCTCCCCGTCTCTCGCTTACCAACAGCCAGTCACCTGCCGCACACTACTTCGCCGCCGGTCGCTTAATGTCGTCGAATTGACGTGTCCTACCGTGCACTGGAACGTAGTATGGTGCACTGTCAACGCGGTGACGCTCGATCCTGGTGTACGTTCGACCTGGTATTCCAGGGACTCTCCATAGGACCCATCTTGCAGATTCGCCTTATGTGTGAACTGCAACGTCTACAATACAGACCAACACCGGCTCCGTTGTGGGCCAGTGGAAGAGATATGGTGTTTTGAGCGTCAAAGTCTGGCTCTCTTTTTACGTATGTCGCCCTCTTATGCCGATTCCCGCACTCTACTCTACCCCGACGATGTTTATTATCCGAGGACGAAACACAACGCTGTCACGTAGATACAGTGCATGTACTACAGCTATTAAAACATCGATATCTAAGCCTCTTGTGGCGGTAATACAACACTAATGCTGTAGGTAGATAATAAATTTAAACAAATTTAAAGAAATTAATACAAATTTATAGAGATTATATTCGAAGTGAATTGGAAACACGATACTAACTCCCATCGGGTGCTAGAGCAAATTTCGTGAACAGAGTGGATGGTTGTAGTGCTATAATCGTTTAAATAAAGATTTATGTCTAGTTCATGTAATACAGTTATTCATATCTCAGCCTGTTATGGCGGTAGCATGAAACTAATGCTGTAGATAGGCAATAAATGTATAAAAATTTGAACAAATTATATTCGAATTTAAAGGAAACACCATACTAACTCTCATCAGCTGCAAGAATAAACTGTTAGAGCAAATTTCGTGAACATTCTCAAAGACGGTGGCGAACACACTTGATGGTTGTAGAGGTTCTAATTGTTTAAATAAGGACTTATGTCCAGTGCAAGTAATAGAGCTATCGATATCTTAGCCCTATATGGCGGCAACAAGACACTAATGCTGTAGGTAGATAATAAATTTAAACAAATTATATCCGAATTGAATGAGCAGGCTCTAGTGGAGGCAACACAACACTAACTCCCATGATTTCTGGGAGTAAGCTCTTAGAGGCAGTACCACAATCCTCTTGGAAAATGCACGTTAATTTCGCTCTAACTGCTTAATAAGGACTTATGTGTAGAGTTGAATGATTTCATGTAACATACCGACAACCTATATCTCAGCCTCGTGGTGGTAACACACTAATGCCGTAGGCAGATAATAAATTTAAAGAAATCCAATCAAATTTAAACATATTTAAACAAATTTATAAAAATTATATTCTAATTGAATGACAATATCATAATAACTTGCATCAGCTGCAGGAGTAAGCTCTTAGAGGAATATTCGTGAACATTTGACAAGAGCATGGCGAAAACACTTGATAATGCTAGTACATCTAATGGTTTAAATAAAGACTTATGCCTACTTCCTAGGAAGAGTTGACTTAGGTTAGTGGAGATAGCCAATTCTTTCCCGCCATTTTTTTTTAGGTTAGTAGAGGTAGCACAATTGAGCTATCTTCCCTCCAAAAGCCACTATCTTGGATAACGAAATCGTGTCATCAGCTAACATCAATCGCGTCATCAGTTGCCCCACTACTTGAAGTTACTCATTCTGAAACACTAAATTTTGAAAGTAACGTTAAATGTTATGCAGAAAAAGACGTTCGGTAACCTCAGTGTAACTTAATGCAAAATTTAGAAAACGGCAAACATTTATTTTTGACTATTGAAAGATTGAACTGAATTACCTTTAAGCATATGAGAAATCGGTTTCACTTTTAAAATAACAACAATCAAATAAATACCAAGGTAGCTGAAGTCACTCTCTAAGGTTAATACAGAGTAAATGAAATTGCGCTCTCTTAATTTATATTGTTGTAGCCTACAGTCCTGAGGCTGGTTTGATGCAGCTCTCCATGCTACTCTATCCTGTGCAAGCTTCTTCATCTCCCAGTACCTACTGCAACCTACATTCTTCTGAATCTGCTTGGTGTATTCATCTATTGGTCTCCCTCTACGATTTTTACCCTCCACTCTCCCCTCCAACACTACACTGGTGATCTCTTGATGTCACAGAACATGTCCTAGAAATCGATCCCTTCTTCCAGTCAAGTTGTGCCACAAACTTCTCTTCTCCCCAATCCTATTCAATACCTCCTCATTAGTTATGTCATCTACCCATCTAATCTTCAGCATTCTTCTGTAGCACCACATTTCGAAAGCTTCTATTCTCTTCTTGTCCAAACTATTTATCGCCCATGTTACACTTCCATACATGGCTACACTCCATACAAATACTTTCACAAACGACTTCCTGACACCTACATCTATACTCAATGTTAACAGATTTCTCTTCTTCAGATAAGCTTTCCTTGCCGTTGGCAGTCTACATTTTATATCCTCTCTACTTCAACCAACATCAGTTATTTTTCTCCCCAAATAGAAAAACTCCTTTACAACTTTAAGTGTCTCATTTCCTAATCTAATACCTTCAGCATCACCCGACTTAATTCCACAACATTCTATTATCCTCGTTTGGCTTTTGTTGATATCATCTTTTATCCTCCTTTCAAGACACTATCCATTCCCCACAACTGCTGTTCGTAGTCCTTTGCTGTCTCTGAGGTTTGCCGATGACATTGAGATGAAATAAAAACTTTGATAGAATTACAATGGATTTTAATACCTACTCCGAATTTTTCTTTTGTTTCCTTCACTGCTTGCTCAATATACAGATTGAATAACATCGGGGCGAGGCTACAAACCTCTCTCACTCCCTTCCCAACCACTGATTCCCTTTCATGCCCCTCGATTCTTATAACTGCCATCTGGTTTCTGTACAAATTGTAAATAGCCTTTCGCTCCCTGTATAGTACCTTCAGAAATTGAAAGAGAGAAAACTTTTGACAGTGTTGACTGGAATACTCTAAGGAAAGGCAAACATACGTTTCTAGCATTTGTAGACTTAATCTATTTTCTAAAATAAGTTGTGGGGTTAGTATTGCCTCACGTATTCCAATATTTCTACGGAATCGAAACTGATCTTCCCCGAGGTCGGCTTCTACTAGTTTTGCCAATCGTCTGTAAAGATTTCGAGTTAGTATTTGGCAGCTGTGACTTATTAAACCGACAGATCGGTAATTTTCACATCTGTCAATTCCTGCTTTCTTTGGGATTGAAATTATAATATTCTTCTTGAAGTCTGTGGGTATTTCGCCTGCAGATGGTAGAGTTTTGT
This sequence comes from Schistocerca gregaria, assembly GCF_023897955.1. Lineage (NCBI taxonomy): Eukaryota > Metazoa > Arthropoda > Insecta > Orthoptera > Acrididae > Schistocerca > Schistocerca gregaria. The sequence goes on along the minus strand of NW_026061863.1, from coordinate 436,905 downwards.
CACGACTGGCTTTCCCAAGGCTGTCAGTAGTTCTAATGGAATGTTATATACTCCCGGGGCCTTGTTTCGACTCAGGTCTTTCAGTGCTCTCTCAAACTCCTCACGCAGTATCGTATCTCCCATTTCATCTTCATCTACATACTCTTCCATTTCCATAATATTGTCCTCAAGTACATCGCCCTTGCGTAGACCCTCTATATACTCCTTCCACCTTTCTGCTTTCCCTTCTTTGCTTAGAACTGGGTTTCCATCGGAGCTCTTGATATTCATGCAGTTGGCTCTCTTTTCTCAAACGGTCTCTTTAATTTTCCTGTAGGCAGTATCTATCTTCCCCCAAGTGAGATAAGCCTCCACATCCTTACATTTGTCCTGTAGCCATCCCTGCTTAGCCATTTTGCACTTCCTGTGGTTCTCATTTTGAGACGTCTGTATTCCTTTTTGCCTGCTTCATTTTCTGCATTTTTATATTTTCTCCGTTCATCAATTAAATTCAATATTTCTTCTGTTACCCAAGGATTTCTGCTAGCCCTTGTCTTTTTACCTACTTGTCCTCTACTGCATTCACTATTTCATCCCTCAAAGCTACCCACTCTTCATCTACTGTATTTCTTTCCCCCATTCCTTTCAATTGTTCCCTTATGCTGCCCCTGAAATTCTGTACAACCTCTGGTTTAGTCAGTTTATCCAGGTCCCATGTACTTAAATTTCCACCTTTTTGCAGTTTCTTCAGTTTTAATCTACTGTTTATAAACAAAAGATTGTGGTAAGAGTCCACATCTGCCCCTGGAAACCTCTTAGACTATACAACGGTAAGATACAACTTAAAACCTGGTTCCTAAATCTCTATCGGATACCTGCTAGTATCACCAGGATTCTTCCATGTATACAACCTTCTCTTACGATTCTTGAACCAAGTGTTGGCTTTGATTAAGTTGTGCTCTGTGCGAAATTCTACCAGGCTGCTTCCTCTTTCATTTCTTACTCCCCATCTACATCTACATGACTACTCTGCAATTCACATTTACGTGCTTGGTAGAGGGTTCATCGAACCACATTCATTCTATCTCTCTACCATTCCACTCCCGATCAGCGCGCGGGAAAAACGTCACCTAAATCTTTCTGTTCGAGCTCTAATTTCTCTTAATTTATTTTGGTGATCATTCCTTCCTATGTAGGTTGGGCTCAACAAAATATTTTCGCATTAGGAAGAGAAAGTTGGTGACCGAAATTTCGTAAATAGATCTCTCCGCGACGGAACACGTCTTTGCTTTAATGACTTCCATCCCAACTCGCGTATCATATCTGCCACACTCTCTCCCCTATTACGCGATGTCCTCCGCCTATCCCACCTGGTAAGGATCCCACACCACGCAGCAATATTCTAACAGAGGACGAACGAGTGTAGTGTAAGCTGTCTCTTCAGTGGATTTGTTGCATCTTCTAAGTGTTCTGCCAATGAAACGCAACCTTTGGCTCGCCTTCCCGACAATATTATCTATGTGGTCCTTCCAACTGAAGTTGTTGATAATTTTAACACCCAGGTACTTAGTTGAATTGACAGCCTTGAGAATTGTACTATTTATCGAGTAATCGAATTCCAGCAGATTTCTTTTGGAACTCATGTGGATCACCTCAGACTTTTCGTTATTTAGCAACTGCCACCTGCCGCACCATATAGCAATCTTTTCTAAATTGGTTTGCAACTGATACTGGTCTTCGGATGACCTTACTAGACGGTAAATTACAGCATCATCTGCGAACAAAGTAAGAGAACTGCTCAGATTGTCACACAGGCCATTTATATAGATCAGGAACAGCAGAGGTCCCAGGGCGCTTCCCTGGGGAACACCTGATATCACTTCAGTTTTACTCAATGATTTGCCGTCTATTACTACGATCTGCGACCTTCCTGACAGGAAATCACGAATCCAGTCACACAACTGAGACGATACCCCATAGGCGCACAGCTTGATTAGAAGGCGCTTTTGAGGAACGGTATCAAAAGCTTTCCGGAAATCTAGAAATACTTAATCAACTTGAGATCCCCTGTCGATAGTGGCCATTGCTTCGTGCGAATAAAGAGCTAGCTGCGTTGCACAAGAACGATGTTTTCTGAAAACATACTGATTACGTATCAATAGATCGTTCCCTTCGAGGTAATTCATAATGGTTGACGTCGGTTTTCAGTAGGGTTTTGGAGCATATACTGTATTCAATGATACAGGTCTGTTGTTCGATGGATTACTCCTACTACCCTTCTTAAACACTGGTGCGACCTGCGTAATTTTCCAATCTGTAGATACAGATCTATCGGTGAGCGAGCGGTTGTATATGGTTGCTACGTAGGGAGCTATTGTACCAACGTAATCTGAAAGGAACCTAATCGGTTTACAATCTCGACCTGAAGACTTGCCCATATCAAGCGATTAGAGTTGCTTCGCAACCCCGAAGATATCTACTTCTAAGAAACTCATGCTAGCAGCTGTTAGTGTTTCAAATTCTGGAATGTTCTGTTCGTCTTCCCTGGTAAAGTAATTTCGGAAAACTGGGTTCAGTAAGTTCGCTTTACCTTCACAGTCGTCGGTAACAGTACCATCGGCACTGCGCGACGAAAGTATTGACTGCGTCTTGCCGCTTGTGTACTTTAGATACGACCAGAATTTCTTCGGATTTTCTACCAAATTTCGAGACAATGTTTTGTTGTGGAACCTATTAAAAGCATCTGGCATTGAAGTCCGTGCCAAATTTCGCATGTCTGTAAATTTTAGCCAGTCTTCGGGATTTCTCATTCTTCTCAACTTCGCATGCTTTTTCCGTTGCCTCTGCAATAGCGTTCGGCCCTGTTTTGTGTACCATGGGGGATCAGTTCCATCTCTTACCAATTCATGATGTATGAATCTCTCAATTGCTGTTGCTACTATATCTTTGAATTTGAGCCACATCTCGTCTACATTTGCGTAGTCAGTTCGGAAGGAATGGAGACTGTCTCTTAGGAAGGCTTCTAGTGACACTTCATCCGCTTTTATTTTGCGTTTGTTTCTGGTGCATTTGGAAGAAATGGCATTGAGCCTAGCTACAACGACCTTGTGATCACTAATCCCTGTATCAGCCACAAACAGTCCAGAGCTAATAGCATCATGACTAAGAGGTCAAGTGTGTTTTCGAAACCATTTACAATTCATGTGGGTTTGTGGACTAACTGCTCGAAGTAATTTCGGAGAAAGCATTTAGGACAATCTCGGAAGACGTTTTCTGCCTACCACCGGTTTTGAACAAGTATTTTTGCCAACATACCGAGGGTAGGTTGAAGTCCCCACCAACTATAATCGTATGAGTGGGGTATTTCTTTGTTAGGAGACTCAAACTTTCTCTGAACTGTTCCGCAACTGTATCATCGGAGTCTGGGGGTCGGTAGAAGGAGCCAATTATTAACTTAATTCGGCTGTTAAGTATAACCTCCACCCACACCAATTCGCACGGAGTATCTACTTCGACTTCACTACAAGATAAACCACTACTGACAGACACAAACACTCCACCACTAATTCTGCCTAATCTATCTTTCCTGAACACCGTCTGAGACTTCGTAAAAATTTGTGCAGAACTTATTTCAGGCTTTAGCCAGCTTTCTGTACCTATAACGATATCAGCTTCTGTGCTTTTTATTAGCGCTTGAAGCTCAGGGACTTTTCCAGCGCAACTACAACAATTTACAACTATAATTCCGACTGTTCCTTGATCCAAGCACGTCCTGTAATTGCCAAGCACCCTTTGACATTGCAGCCCATCCCGCACTTTCCCGAGGCCTTCTAACCTAAAAAACCGCCCAGTCCACGCCACACAGCCTCCGCTACCCGTGTAGCCGCCAGCTGAGTGTAGTGAACTCCTGACCTATTCAGCGGAACCCGAAACCCCACCACCCTATGGCGCAAGTCAAGGAATCTGCAGCCAATACGGTCGCCAAACCGTCTGAGCCTTTGATTCAGACCCTCCACCCGGCTCTGCACCAAAGGTCCGCAGTCGGTTCTGTTAACGATGCTACAGATTGTGAGCTCTGCCTTCATCTCGTAAGCAAGACCGGCAGCCTTCACCAAATCAGATAGCCGCTGGAATCCAGAGAGAATTTCCTCAGATCCAAAGCGACACACGTCATTAGTGCCGACATGTGCCACCACCTGCAGCTGGCTGCACCCTGTGCTCTTCATGGCATCCGGAAGGAACCTTTCCACATCAGGAATGACTCCTCCCGGAATGCACACGGAGTGCACACTGGATTTCTTCCCCTCCTTAGCCGCCGTATCCCTAAGGAGCCCCATTACATCGCCTAACATTGGAGCTCCCAACTACCAGTAAGCCCACCCTCTGCGATTGCCCGGACCTTGAAGGCTGACAATGATCCTCTTAAACAGGGCAGGCAGCTACATCTGGCTCAGCCAGAGACAGTGCCTAAAACCGGTTTGTCAGACGCACAGGAGAGGCTTTCTGATCAGCCTCTGGGGACGCCTTTCGCTGCCTGCCACGCCTTGGAACGAACTCCCAATCAACCACAGGCGAGGGCTCAGCCCCCCTGCGGGCAGCAACCGGGGCAACCACAGCGGCAGACCGATCTGGGGACAGACGGGACGAGGTTGACATCCCCGTGATACCCGAGCCCGGCTCCCCACAGTGGTGCCCATTGGCAACAGCCTCAAGCTGCGCGACCGAAGTCAGCGCCGATTGCAGCTGTGAGCGAAGGGATGCCAAGTCAACCCTCATCCGAACACAGCAATCGCAGTCCCTGTCCATTCTAATCGATGTTTCACAACAGTTACCGAAACACGAGAACGTGTCTAGATAACGCAAGCGGAACACGCAAAGAATATATCAACTAACCTGTACAAATGCCTAACGACTGCGCTACAATCTGCTGAATCAGTTTTGATATTCTTATGACACTCGATGATCGCATGGAAAGGAAAGGGATCCTGCATGGTAATAATGTATGAGGACAATGCAACACAGGTGTCCTAGAAATTTTAACTTTTGCAAGTTATTATTCAAGTTATTCATACTCTGTGAATGAAATGTTGCTGGTTGAAGCCTCTCTACACTACAATGTTTGTCAATTAACAGTCCTTCGATATTGTAGCTGTGCGGATGACAAGTATGTAGCCGACGACAATGCGGAGCTGCTGTTGCTGCTGCTGCTTGATGAGAGGAACCCCGAGTCGTCTCCAGAGCCACGGATACGTACGGGACAGGCAACAGCTGAAACTGCAGCTTCCCCCGCCTGTCCACTCCTACCGTGCTCTCAGTAATCGCAGGTTAACGAGTGAGGGATGTCTACACTGGCGCGAGTATAGGTACACACCGGGTCGGCCGGAGCGTTCAACAAACACTTCCCCACTCTTTCATGACACAAACTGCTCTGCCTCCCATCTGCACGCCACGCGACAGAGGCTCCCCATGCGCAAAGATAAACATCGGTACAGCTATTATCATTTCGTCGTTGCTATTGATACATCTCAATAAAGTTCCCTTGGCTATTACCCGGCAATTTATAATATTTCTATTATAATTACAATCAATTATATACAGTCAAATTTTTATTTAATACGTAATCGAAGTATTGATGTATTTAGTTTCTGTAGTGCAGCATATAGCATCAGAATCAAGAGTATAGTGCAAGATATCAACGAAAATTAAACGGCGAAAATTTTGGATGTTGCAGACGGTACTTTGTCTGCATTTTTGGTGTTATACCCTCTATGAGACATGTGTATATTGATGATTACCCGGTACACGCCTGATCACGTGGTACCGTAGACATGCCAGAAAATGGAGAGACACCGAAATCCATTGCAAATAAATACATAAAAAACCACATTTAGACGTCAACTGCTAGGAGTCTCACGCGTACATCCGAAGGACTATCTCATGTATATATGTTTGAGGGAATCCCATCATTCCCAGAGTGACAGGTAGGTATGGCAACTCGCCGGACAATGATGTGACCGCCCAACATTCACCAAGCTTTTGAATGTACAGAAGGACCTCCACTTGCTTTGCCTGTAAGTTAGGACGATAATTGCCCGTGGATGATACTGAGGCCAAGAAGATTTACTAATCTTCAGGACACAGTGGTTGCGAATGCTGACAGATATCGTAAACCAACCATTAACCAGGAAAGGAATCCTTTTACATTGACAATTTTTTTGTGAAAAACGTCTTTTTTATGTGTGTGGCAAAGGCATTGCCCAACCGTAAGGGAAGCTGCTATGAAGTAATTCAGCTGACTGCTTGTAGAATCCTATCTGGCTAATCAAACGTAAAGAAACGACCACCGTGAATAAAGTGCTCGGAATACTGCTGCATCCAGTAACTGACCTGTGCTGACATTTCGTCCGAGACTTCTTCGTAGCCGTAATATTCTTCACAGATGTCAGCATCTTCCGAATTGCTGTTTTATATTTTTTATTGATGTCAGAGTATGTGTTACTCGATGCATATATCTCGCTTACCAAGTGGAATGGTGCTACGAAGGTATGTTCACCCAGAGTTTCAAGAACTCTGAAGGAATTTCGTCTACTACAGCTGCCTACTTTTGATTTATGTGTTTCAGTGCTCTTCGGCAACTGCTGTTGTTATAACGTCAAAACTCAGAGATTGAAAAATATTCCCGTTACGAGCAATACTACCGCTGAAATGGGTAGTTTGAAGCGCGAGAAGTTGTCAGATACTACCCTACGCCTTGTACTGTTCATGAACGCCTGCGGTTCAGCGGGGCAACCTCATGGCTGGATGCACGTTCCCCTCATGCTGCGGCATCCCGTCACACCGGTAAGCTCTACGGACTGCCGTGTCTCATGCAGAAAAGGTATTTGGCTGGTGCATAAGTTCTAACGTAACACAGGCGTTAATCAATAATACGGTCTCCTTCTCTATTTAAAACAATCTGTCAACGCTGGAGTACGTTTTATATTCCGCGACTGTGGAAATCACGTGGTTTTGAGGCGAAGAACTCGTCGAGCCATGTTCATAGAGCATCTTCATTGGAAAGGGAAGTTCCTTCAAGGTTGTATCTGTGTATGAGGACACCAGATCAGCTGAATAACGTGGTTGCGGAAGGACTCCCCAACACAACTCCCGTATAGTGTCTTCCCTCAGCCTAGCAAAATGCGGGTGGTCGTTATCGTGGAGTAGCATCACTTCACGCGGTCTTCCTCCTTGTCGTTCTTGGATTGCGTCTGCAAAACGTCGCGGTTGCTGAGAATAAACGTCAGCAGTGATGGTTACACTTCGGGGAAGCAATTCGTAGCGCACCAGATGCATAACATCATCTTTTGTAGATGATTACAGGTCGTTGTTCGGGGAGTTGCTGCTTTGCTGGGCTCAACCATTCCTTTCGTTTCCCTGTGTTAGCATTGTTGTTGTTTGCTGTCTTCAGTTCTGAGACTTTCTTGATGCAACTCTCCATGCTACTCTATCCTGTGCAAGCTGCTTCATCTCCCAGTACCTACTGCAACCTTCATCCTTTAGAATCTGCTTAGTGTATTCATCTCTTGGTCTCCGTCTACGATTTTTACCCTCCACGCTGCCCTCCAGTGCTAAATTTGTGATCCCTTGATGCCTCAGAACATGTCCTACCAACCGGTCCCTTCTTCTTGTCAAGTTGTGCCACAAACTCCTCTTCTCCCGAATTCTATTCAATACTTCATCGTTAGTTATGTGATCCGCCCATCTAATCTTTAGCATACTTCTGTAGCACCACATTTCGAAAGCTTCTATTCTCTTCTTGTCCAAACTATTTATCGGCATGTTTCACTTCCATACACGGCTGTCGTGCGGTAGCGTTCTCGCTTCCCACGCCCGGGTTCCCGGGTACTATTCCCGGCGGGGTCAGGGATTTTCTCTGCCTCGTGATGACTGCGTGTTGTGTGCTGTCCTTAGGCTAGTTAGGTTTAAGTAGTTCTAAGTTCTAGGGGACTGATGACCATAGATGTTAAGTCCCATAGTGCTAAGAGCCACTTGAACCATTTGAACCATACATGACTACACTCCATACAAATACTTTCAGAAACGACTTCCTGACACTGAAATCTGTACTCGATGTTAACAAATTTTTCTTCTTCAGAAACGCTTTCCTTGCCATTTCCAGTCTATATTCTATATCCTCTGTACTTCGACCATCATCAGTTATTTTGCACCCCAGTAGCGGTACGGAGTAGTCATCGTCGGTGTTGTTCACGAGCCAAGCAATGATGCACATGTGGTCACCTGCTGATTTTGTGATTTTGGCTTAGGGCATGGGGCACCCGTACTCTTGATATTTGAGCCTTTCCCATTGCACTTAAATTCGTACGGTGATGAAATAATTGCAGTTTACCACATTTACCAGCTCTTGAGTACACTCGCGTGGATCATTGTGGGTTCATGAGTGTGAACGACTTCCATCAAACAGCGAAATCATTAACGTCAAAACGATCCTCCTTAACAAGAGAAAACCACTTCCTTAGAGTTCTCTGTCCAATAGTATTATACCCACACACGGTGCAAATGTTTCTGGGTGCCTCCGCTGCTGTAGCTCCTCCAATGATCTCAGACCGTGTAAAATGTCGGAAATGTTCCGATTTCTCCTGTTTGTACTCCATTTTGTAGCGTCGACAGCTCCACTCACTATCTTCAGACACAATATTTCAACATGTAAACTCAAATAGCAACAGTGAACTAAAAATAAAAACTGACAATCGTTAAATAAACCCATAGCAACCTGAATACCAGCTGACCAAAAAAAAAAAAAAAAAAAAGCTGTGAACTTCTGCACCAGCCTAATAGATACATATTTGCAAGTGAACCTAGGATTTCAGACTTAAATTTTTTGTTTTAGAGCGATTGTATCAGGACGCTAATTATGGACAAAGTATGGTCACAAAATTTCGACATAGTATTTACAGATGACTTTGACATAACACAAATCGATATTTTGCACATTTTGCCCCATTTTCTGGAGCATCTATGTTCCACTACATCCGCATTATGTACAAACCAGCAGAATTTCTGAGATTTATAGTAGTGTTGCAAAACAATACCTATGATGTATAAGAAAACACAATTAGTTACTTCAGACATTTTTTGAGTACACCCTGTGGTCCATAGCATTCTACTTAAAGCTCCTAAAGCATCTCGCTAACACTAGGCAGATATGAGACATCGACGTGACAATTCTAAACACTGCGTATGACTTTAGTATGACAGATGTATCCCATCAGCAACGAAAGATTTAACTTTTTCTCAGTTACCCTGATTTATTTAAAGAAGTTAAATCGTTTTTCGCAAAACTAGGCCTCACGCTGGTCTATTTGCTTCCTCATATCCTACTCTTTGTTTCGAACAATTTATAGAGAATCATATTTTCGTTACACTGAAAAATTTGACCAATGAAATACACAGACAGCATTCCGCTCTAGGCAGAAGCACGCCAAAAAGAGAAACTAAAGTGTAGCCTGTATAGAAACAATAGCTGTTGTACGTTCTCGCTTCCCACCACCGGGTTCCCGGGTTCGATTCCCGGCGGGGTCAGGGACTTTCTCTGCCTCGTGATGGCTGGCTGTTGTATGCTGTCCTTAGGTTAGTTAGGTTGAAGTAGTTGTAAGTTCTAGAGGACTGATGACCATAGATGTTAAGTCCCATAGTGCTCAGAGCCATTTTTTGAATAACTGTTGTAGAATTAAGGAACATGTTTTATGTGGAAGAACTGCGATGTTTTTGGAAAATGAATAGCTCTTCTATAAAAGTCAACATTGACTTATCAGGATGGCAACGTGAGAAGGCAGTATTGAATACTGAAAAGAATTGTCAGCACCATTGCTCTTTGCAACGTATGTGAGCCGTGGCTGGCTGGATGGGTGCCTTGCTTTTCTTTTTTTTTAATCATTTGTTGTAGCCCAGTGGTTACCGCAATAATGTTGCTGTCTCCTCTCCGTGAGCTGCAGCAGCAGTGTGTATCGATACTAGTACTGCTGTACTATGTCTGGTGTGGCGGATATGTTTTCCGGGTGTGCTGTATGTGACAGTCGGTCCGTTGGGTCAGAGCAACGAGGAAGTCTCTGTGGCGCGTGGTCAGACCGGAGCCGCTGGCGGCGTGCACGTGCGGTTGGAGTTGTGAGGCGCTTGTTGCGAGGGTTACGAAGTTCGTCAGCCACCGAAACTGGACACTAAAGTTGAGTGCTCACTTAACCTACTATCAAGCCTCAACTGCTATCACATCTCTTGGTTTGATCCTGGTTGTCACTTTCTGAGAGATCCACGCGAGCAACAACGTGTGTGCATTGAAGTCGACTAGAATAGCAGCCGTCTTCCTGTGTGGTGTTAAACTTCATTAATGAAGGAATGACTTAAATTAAGTGTACCAGAGGTATCTCCTGTGTTGTGGCCGTTGACGTTCCAGTGACCTAAAGTGGTTGTTGACGTAGTTTCTGGCAGTGTATTTTCCACATCGTGTTGGTATTGTACAGCACAGCGTGTAGTGTGACAGCTGAGGTGTTGGTTGTTTTGGGCGTTTATTCTCATTTGGCTTGATTGGCCACCAGTATCCGGAACGTTGTGCGATTGACATCTTGTTGTCGTTTTGCTGTTCAGATGCAGTAGAACTGATGTTATTGGTTGGTTCCTCGGCTGGCTTTTTGTTGGGTTGCCTTTTGATTAAGAAGTTGTCGGTCTGGCTGCCTGTTTCACCTAAAAGTGCGTTAGTTACTTCCCCAGGTTGGAACCTTCTGAGCGCCGCTCCTTGTGTTTTACAGAGTGATTTCCTTTTTAGTCTTAAGTACTGCGTGTGGCCTTCAACGGAGTTTTTGCTTATTGAAATTTCAAGGCTTTTCTTCTTAGGCCTTAAGGCGTAAAAAAGTTTCTTGACTGGTATGTGGCCTTCAGCCGAGTTTCAGCCTTTCAAAATTAAAATTGCAAATTCCTTGTGCCTAGACATTAAGCCGTAAATTGGTTTTAAGTAGGTATGTGGCCTTCAGCCGAGTTTTCAGCCTTTTCAAATCAAGAGTTGAAAATTTTGTCTAGGATTTAAGCCGGAAGAAATATTTTGTAGTTTTTATGTGGCCTTCAGCCGAGTTTTTCAGTTAAAGCCCAGACAAAGAAATTTCCAATTTTTAATTTTAAGACGTGAGATTGTTTGGGTTTCGTATGTGGCCTTCAGCCGAGAGTTATGTGAAGCATTTTAGGATAAAGACTATAGCCTATTTTAGTTGAAATTCAGAATCTCTTCCTTTAGGCCTTAAGTCGTAAAATTGTTTTCTCCATGATGTGTGTTTTAATCTCTATTAAATTAAAAATTCAAAATCCTTGTCTTGCCCTTAAGTCATAAGATTGTTATTTTTTAATATGAGGCCTGCAGCAGAGTTTTACACGAAGTATTTTGAGATCAGGCCTTCAGCCTTTCCAAATTGAAAGCTCTTCTTCCCAGGCAAAATCCGTAAAATTGTTTTGTTGATATGCGGCCTTCAACCGAGTTTTCAGCCAATTTAAATTAAACTTTGAAAATCTTTGTCTCGGCCTTAAGCCGCGACACTATTCTTGATTAACGTGAGGCCTTCAGCCGCGTTACATGGGATAAAATTAAAGCTAAGGCTTTCAGCCTATTTATATTGAAGATAAAAAATTCTGAAGAAGTGAAACCGCCAGAAGAACTCCTGTACCTTGCTTAGGCCTTGGGCCTTGGATTTTCGATGTGGCCTTCTGCCGATCTAAATTAAATCAAAGGAGGTATTTCGTTAAAACCTTGAGAGTTTTGATTCTTGCTTGTCTGATTGTGTGTTTTAAGAAATAAATTTTGTATGATGGTGTGCAACTGACAGTAACATATTTTGACCTCTTTCCACAAATATAACCGCATCCGCTCCGTCCTGCTAGCCCAGGGATTTCACTGGTAGCAGAGCGTGGTTACGTTTGTGTTCTTGCCATTCCAGTTACTGTTAGTTTCAATTTTATTTCTGTTCTGTGACACCACATTGTTTTGGGTGTTGATTGTTTCAGGTGTATTGTAATGGCGGTCAGTCAGAGTCCGGGGATCGGCCTGCTCAGGAACATCTTGTTTACGAGTTCGAAATAAGGCGCCCAGCTACTGAAAGCAGTGATCCGGATTTAGTGGCCCGTTTAGGTGCTGCCGTTTTTCAGCCGGTTTACGTCACGCCGGCGGTGTTGGGTGAGACAGGAGCGGCCACTGAATTTTTGTTGAAGGCTGTTAGGGGCCTTGAGGACACTATTTGCGTTTTGGAAGGCACTCAACATAGTGCCAGTCTATTGGATACGGTGTAGGCCCAGTTAATGTATTTAACAAATCGGAAAGCGGATTTGGGCATGTTAGCTTTGGAAGATCACCATTAAAAATTAGCCGCCGAATTGGGCTCTTTGGTTAGTGCATTGCAGTTTAATGTTACGTGTTTAGAGTTGGTGAGAAGAGGATTGAGGAGCGGGACTTGCTGTGTTCGGGAGAGGGCGAGAGCCTGCCCGGGATGGTACTGTTACGTCCTCGGTGAAGTTAGACGCAATGTTTGCCAAGTTGCCTAATCCTCTCGTGATATTACTGAATTAGTCGTGGAGTGGCTTGAACAGGTCGAAAAATTATTACGGTTGTCGGTTCGTCTTGAACTTTATGCTTCTCCCTTTCGTGGTTCCACACCAAGTAATTTTGTCACTGCCGTACCTGTTAGCTAGAAGTGAGTTGCAGAACCTCCTCTTCCGAGCCATGACTGAAGTGTTCTCCTTACAGCAATTGAGGGAGCTCTTCATTAGGCAGAGATTGACCACCGGAGTTCGAAAACAGATTGAATGTCGTTACATTTGGGAGATGCAGCGGGATAAAGAGCAGTTACATCAGTATGTGGACAGAGTTCAGACGGCGTCCTTGGCTTTGTTAATCGATTTGCCTGAACAACAGCCGGTGTCTATTGTTCTTAGGGGAATGCGCGTTGCGGATAAGTAGCACTATGTTTTCCGTAATCAGCCTTCAGCTTGGGAAGAACTCCGTGCCGCGGTTGTAGCGATATGGGCGTTGCCACTTGGATACGATGTATGTCACGAAGTTAAGGGGCAGGCCACCGGCGCTGGCAAGGGAAATTCCGAAGTGTCTGCAACCGCTGAAGCCGTAAAACTGGAACCCCGGTGTTGTTTCAGGTGCGGCAGCACGGCTCACTTGGAGCTCTCTTGGATTCAGCCTCGCGCTCTCAGAGCCAATAAATGACGCCGGACTGGGCAGCTATCTCGTGATCGAGCCTTTAGACGCTGGCGTACCCGTGTTGTCGCTCCCTCTTCACCGCCCTCGCATAAAGTTTGTTCTCGAGTAGGTGGCGAACCGATCTGTGCTCTTTCCGATTCTGGTAGCTCATTTTCATTATTGTGCTTCGAGTGGTTTTTGGAAGTTGGTCATTTTACGAAACTTCGGTCGGTGCTTTCTCCGGTGCAGAGATGTCGGGTGGCCAATGACCAGGTGTTGCCTCTGCATGATTGGGTCCGAGGGAGTATATCGATGGGGGATTTTTCCTGGCCTTTGTCATTAGCCTCGGTCAAGGAGCTGCCGGTCGATCTAATTTTGGGATGTGATTTCTGTAAATACTGGGTTATTCTTGGATTATTATGGGCACACCTTTTTCTTTAAGTTAGCTCCTGTGGAGAAGTTTCTACATCTACATCCATACTCCGCAAGCCACCTTATGTTTCGTTTTATAAGTGCGCTAAACGTATTGTGCATCGAAATGCAGATGCATTGGCCGTTCAGGATGTGGCTAATGAGTTTGATCTTAGCCATCTCTCGCCGCATCACGCTTCTCAATTACGGGATTTGTTACAGAGTTTTCCTGAGCTTCTTAGTGATAACTTGACTGTCACTAATGTTCTTAATTACCATATCCTTCTATCCGACGATAGTTCTGTCAGGCAGCCCCCACGTCGCCTCTCACCTCCTAAGGTGAAGATACTGAAGGCGAGAATATCACAAATGCTCCAACAAGGAGTTATTACGCCTTCTACATCTACTTATGCTTCCCCCATATGCCATGTTCCCAAGGATCAGGAGCACTATTTCAGACCTGTGGTTAACTACCAGGTGCTTGAACACTAAGGTTGTCTTCGAATGTGCCTCTGCCTCTGATCTACATAACTTTTACCTGGTTTGCCGGTACTAATTGGTTTACTGTTCTTGGTTTGAACCAAGCCTGTTATCAGATTCCATTAGCTGAAGAATGTAAACATGTTACCGCATTTTGTACTCATTGGAATCTGTTTGACAGAGTTCCTTTTGGTTTGGCACCTCGTTTGCTGGATAATATCCTTAGGGACTTGAAATTAGTGTTTGCCTATAATTATTTGTACGATTTAGTCATCTATAGCCGTTCGTTTCAGTCCATTTGGATCATATCCAGAAAGTTCTTTCGAGGTTTCAGGGAGCCGGGCTGACTGTTAAACCCAGTAAGATGACATTAGAAAGGCAGCAGGTGTTCTTCTTAGGTCACCTAGTGTCAGGTCAGAGTATTCGCATCGAACAAGAGCGAACTAAGACCATACGGGCGTTGCCTCCGCCTACTGATAAAGGCGGAATTGCTAGGTTCATAGGCATGTTGAACTATTTTAGGCGTTTTGTCCCTAATTTGGCTTAGTTGGCCGCGACCTCAAACGAACAGTGCCGGAAGAGAGTGCGTTTTGAATAAGGACCTGTCCAGGAGCCCGCGTTTGAGTATATTAAGGCAGCTGTAGCCAATCGTCCATTTCTAGGAGTACCATACTTTAATAAAAGGTTTATTGTCCAAAATGACACATCTAATGCTGGTATTTGAGCTGTTCGAAGGTCAGACGCAACCATCAGCTTACGCGTCTCGTCGGTTCACTGGCGCCGAACTTAAGTACTCCATCTACGAGTGCGAGGCGTTGGCCGTTTAGTTTGCATTGGAGAAGTACCACTTCTGCCTTGAGCATCGGGAATTTCAGTTAGAAGCCGACAATCAGGCTTTGAGCTGGGTGCTGGCTAGGCCGCGTAAAACTGGCCGTAGTGCCAGATGAGAGGTACGCATTTAATTTGAAGTTAAACACGTGAGAGACACTGAAAATATCCTTGCGGATGTCCTCAGCCGGTAGTTCGCCGAATCTACACCTAGTGAGGGAACCCGGGAGACAGATGGAGGCAGGATTGGGAGAAATTCCTCTTTAGTTTGATGTCGCTCAGCGTCGGGATCAGGACCCTATTTGGCTGGGGAACTGTCGCATGAGTATATTATTAACAGTTGCATTCTGCGTAAAAGGGTCGGGCATGCGAAGCAGTTAAAGAAGTTTGCCAGTAGCTCTGGTGCGCCCGGGTTTCGGTACTTTCATGATTCGTTGGTGGGTAGCCACTTATAAGTTCCTAAGACTCTGAAAAAAGTCAAAGCCTCTTGGCCCTCCATGGAGCGAAATGTCAGAGAGATGGTATAGCAATATCGGCTGTATAATGTAGTCAAACCCAAGAATGCTCTTCAACAGGGTTTGCTGAGCTCTGAGCGCGAGTCCTGTCCTACGCACAAGCTCTATATCGATTATCTAGGACCCTTTCTTCGTACTAAGAAAGGTCATCGGTACGTGTTAGTTATTATTGATGCGTTCTCCGGATTCACTTGGCTCCTTCCGAGCCGTAACGTCACTGCTACCACCACTATTTCTCATTTAACTAAAGTTTTCATTGTTTTTGGCCCCCCTAAGAAAATTGTTAGCGATAATGCGCCGGCCTTCCTTTCGGCTCCTTTCAAGGCGTCCTATTTTCAGAACGGTGTCAAGCATATAACGACTGCGTCGTATTATCCGCAGGCATGCTTTACGGAGAGGGTTAACCGAAATCGTAAATCCGCTTTGATTTCAGAAAACCCCTAGCAAGTGGGACTCTAGTCTTCCTTGGCTTAGTTTTGCTTTTAATACCGCCAATCATGAAGCCTTGGGAGCTACTCCCGCCTCTTTGATCCTTTCCTATGCTGTTAATTCCCCTTTTTCGAACTTGTGGGGAATGCAAGATCTAGTTCCTCAAGTCATCAATGAAAACTGGAACCGTGCCAGACGTAATATACTCAGGGTCCATAATAATCAAGGTGAGCGTTACAATCGTAATCGGCGAACCTTTAGAGGGAGGCTAGGAGATCAGGTCTATGTCCGTAGTTTTCCCAGTAGGCAGCTGAGTGTCGGAAATATGAGTAAATTTACTCCCCATTTTCTTGGGCCTAGCACCAATTTGCGCATTTTAGGCCCGGTGAATCTGCTGGTTAAGGATAACCATTCCGGTAACCAGTACTGGGTTCACCTTAGCTAGGTTAAATCCAGTTAGTTAGTCTGATGGTTAAGTAGCCACCCCCCCCCCCCCCCCCCCCTTCCAGCATCTTGTTTGTTTGAGGGCGGGAGATTGAGCCGTGGCTGGCTCGTGTTATGCTTCCCATTAAATCTTGGTTTTGGTTGATATTCTGTGATTAGTCTCTCGCGGTTATGCTGTTATCCTCTCTCTCCGTGAGTCGCAGCAGCAGCGCGTATCGATATTAGTACCCGTGTACTATCTATGGCGTCGCGCTTATAGTTTTCCGACTGCAGCGCGTGCGGGTAATGCTCCGGTCCTTTTGCCTCAGAAAGTCTACAAGGAAGAGCTATGTGGTCTACTTAGTTCTGGTGCATACCGGAAGATTAACAAAGATCCTACTATCAAGGTGACAGTATGGACTGCTGCCTTGTGAACGCTTCATCACTACCAAAGGAAGTCAAAAGAAGTACCACCGAGATATTATGGTCTTCCTAAAGTTCACAAAATGTCTAAGTATGAGAGTGTGGTGGTCTATGAGACCTATAACGAGCGCTATTGGTTCACCGACGTATTTTTCTGCCAAACACTTGGCTTCCTAATTAAAACAATTGGTAGGAAAATGGAGTCACCACATTCGTAATTCTATGGATTTTATTCAGAGACTTAACACGTCAAAACTAACTACCACATCATTATTATTTAGCCTGACGTTGCTGTCATTATGCACCGGTACCTTTAAAGGACTCTTTCTCTTATCAGCCAACATCTTGATAAGAACATTACGGCCTTATTTGAACATGTGCTTTTATCATCTTATTTCCAGTTTAATGGTGAATTTTATGAGAAGATTGGATAGTTAATAAAAATTTGCGGGTTTCCAGCCGCGTCGGGTGGTTAAAATCCCACGGGCTTTCGACCGAGCTCTCCCCGGTCATTCTCAAGTGGTAAGACTGACTGCTGTGTCGCCGTGGCCGCGTCGTTATACAGCAGCACTGCTGGCTGTGACGTCACTGGTGCTCTCTTCCACGCCATATATGATCATGTTTTCGTACCGCGTCCATCGCGCCCGTTTTAACATCACGATAGCCGGGTCCCAGGCTGTGCTGAGTTGCAAACATCCGCCCTTGTTGATGGTGTTTTCAGCGGTTTTTATTTCAATAGCTTCTTTTATGACGCTATCGCAAAATCCCTCCTCTTTCATAACGACAGATGTTTCGTCGAATAGAATTCGGTGTCCATTTTCTAAGGCGTGTTCTTCCACGGCTGATTTTTCTGGATAGCGTAGGTGTAAGCACCTCTCGTGTTCCTTTCCGACGTTGCTCTACTATGCGTACTGTTTGGCCGACGTAGTAACAGCCACACTGACATGGTATCTTGTACACTCCAGGCGTTCTTAGCCCTACGTAGTCCTTCACAGGCCTTATGAGCTGACGAATTTTTGCTGGGGGCCTGAACACCGATGAAATGTTATATCTCTTCAGGAGTCGGCTAATCTTTCCCGACACTGTACCACAGAAAGGCTAAAACACAAGTTTCTTGCTTTCTTCTTCGGTGGTGTTCTCTTCTCTGTTGGTGTGTTTCTTGCGTGTCACGCCAGATATAGCCTGGACACCTGTCCGTGGCTGTACCCGTTTTCCCGGAAGACGTTTCGGAGGTGGCTCAGTTCTAGTGGCAGACTTGCTGCGCCTGGGACGACTTTAGCACGATGGACGAGGGTATTCAGAACGCCACGTTTTTGTGCCGGATGGTGGTGGCTGAGAGCGTGCAGATACTGATCTGTGTGTGTGTGTGTGTGTGTGTGTGTGTGTGTGTGTGTGTGTGTGTGTGTGTGTGTCTCAGTTTTCTGTAGACACTGTGGCTGAGGGGCCCCTTGGTTTTCCGTCGAATGAGGACGTGAAGCAAGGGCAATGTACCCTCTGTCTCGACTTCCATCTTACACTTGATGTGGCCGTGAATGCTGTTCAGGTGTTCCAAAAATTCACGACCATGGGGCTACATGATGAAAGTGTCATCGACGTAACGCTAAAAGCAACTTGGTTTAGCTGGAGCCGTGTCCAAGGCGAAGTCTTCAAATTTTGCCATAAAAAGTTTAGCTATGGATGGAGCCAGAGGGCTTCCCATAGCCACGCCGTCCAACTGGTCGAAATACTGGCCGCCATGTAGGAAGTACGACTATGTCACTGTGTGCTTAAACAGTCCCACAATTGTGCTATCAGATAATTGTGAGAGGAGATCTATACAGTCTTTGACCGGAACACGTGTAAACAGGGAGACCACACCAAAAATAACCATCATATCTCCTTGACTAAGACGCAGTTGTTTAATTCTGTTGAGAAAGTCGACGGTGTTCTTGATGTGATGCACACAACGACCCACATGCGGTGCAAGGAGGCTGGTCAGGTGTTCTGCCAGTCTATAAGTGGGTGACCCAATGGTGTTCACAATGGGACGAAGAGGAGAATCCGGTTGTGGATTTCTGGTAGTCCAGAAAGCGTAGGTGGTCTCGGCGCCTGAGGGAGGAGAGTCTTAATAACGCCCTCTTCCAGCATTTACTGTTTTAGAAGCTCTGATGTCTTCCTCATTATTCTTGACGTCGGGTCCCGTGGCAGTTAACGCTATATATCCTCTTCAAGCATTAACTGAATTTTGGCATCGTAGTCAGCTTTATTTACAATGACGGATGCATTGCCCTTGTCGACTGGCAGAACCACGATGAGTGCGTCGTTGCGGAGTGCGTGAAGACCATTGCGTTTAGCCCTAGTCAAGTTAGACCTCGGTGGTTTAGATTTTGAAATGATGCGACACGTTTCGCGATGAATTTCGTCAGCATTCTCACTAGGCATCTTACGGATTGCTTGTTCAACCCCACTTATATCATCACAGACAGGGATGCTCTGAAGCGCTGGTGCGAAGTTAATACCTTTCTTAAGCGCCGAAATGGCACCCGCATCGACCTCTTTCTCCGTCATATTGATGACTGTTCCTTCTGTTGATTTCCGTTCTGCACCGTGTTGTTGTTAAGAAATCCGCGCGAACTACCCTTTCTGTTTCTCTGTGGCCTTCTTTTGCTGTGGTGGCCGCGTCGACCCACTCAAAATCTAATTGTGAGAGTACCTCTGTCAACTGCAGATGTATAGCCAGCAGTTCGCGACCTTTTAAATCCAGCTGCCTCCTAGTGAAGTGTATCGTTTCCCGCAACAGGGCAGAGCTGGCTGAACGGTAGATTCACCTGGCTGCCGAGGTAAATCGTGGAATCGCGTTCTCATCTCGACAGCGTAGCAGGAAGGCTAGAGAGCTTAACAGGTTAGCCTTCTTCCCAAGCAGGTTCCCTAGGCGCCACGTTCCCCCCCCCCCCCCCCCGCCCCCCGTAGAGGTACGCCATGTATGAATGCGTGGATTCGTAAAGATATGAATTAATAAGATTTTCTCGGGCTTCCAGCCGCGTCAGGTGGTTATAATCCAACGAACTTTCGACCGAGCTCTCCTCGGCCACATCAAGTTTACGATGGAAGTCGAGACAGATGATGCACTGCCCTTGCTTGACGTACTCGTTCGACGGGAAACCAACGGGCACCTCAGCCTATATTATCATATAGTACTCGCATTTTGCAGAGCAAGAATACAGATTATCACGTCATATTTCCCCGAATTCAAAGTTCACCGCCAGGCCATTTGGAGCGCTAGTGTCGGTCTCTGCGACCGTACCTTAACATAGTCGCTACTCGCTACTCTTGTGATATTTTGGTATTCTGTGTGGCGAATCACCACCCTCCATTCAGTACGATACAGAGTCGTATCAGCGTGGAATGCCTCGCGGCACCCCTGTCTGTCACACGAGCTTAGTTCGACTCGATGTGCTGCCGCTTGTCACTGCCTGATGTAGCTTCACTGTCTATTAATTTTCGAAACCTGAATGAACCAAAAATTAAGTACTCTAACTAGAAGAGAAACCAGGCATTGAGCAGGTATTTATTTCTTCTAGTCTTCCGTTATTCCATCTCTTCCTCCCGCTTCACTCTGTCCACCTCCCCCCCCCCCCTTTCTCTAGCCATCCTCTCTCTCTCTTTATCCACTCTTCTCTCCCGTCCCTCCTTTATCCACGGCCTCCACACCTCCCCTGTCTCTTGCCATCTCGTCCTCTCCCCTCTCTCTGTCCATTTCCTCTCTTCTGCTGTCCATGTCCTCCTCCTCCTCCTCCTCCCCTCGTCTCTCTCCACGCTATCACGCTCACCCCAGCAGGAAGCTGGTGGTTTTTAGCTCTTCATTCTAGACAGGGACAAATATGTGTGCCAAATATGACTGAAATCGTTCCAAGGATTAGGATGAGCATTTTACCGCTAGTTTGCTCGTATACGTACACGTCACCTAATTTCAGACAAATTTCGATCATACTTGTATACATATTTCACCTGTATGCCTAGCGAATTTTCACCCTGCTGTTGTGTTTTCATATAGCTAAATGTTTATGACGTCGTATATCCTGAAATATGTGTTGTACAATGAGATAATTTACCAGGTAGATCCAGCAGTATAAGTGGCCACTATCTGCGAAATGCGTTGTGAACACAGTTGGCAGTAAAGAAGTAATAAATTAAAACGTCACACATCATCTGACAGTTTCTCGCGCATCTCACTGTTTATGACGTAATATCTCTTGAACTGTTTGTTATAAAATTATATATTTTTGTAGGTACGTTGAGCGGCATATATGAATGATGTTTGCGACTAGAGTTGGTTTCAAATAAGTGATAAATTGAAACGTCATGCATAATCTGAACGTTTTTCACTCATGGTTCAGGAGACATGTCAAATACTGAGATGAGTTGTAGAATGATATATTGTAGGTACAAATGTAGATATTGTCTGCAAAAAATGTTACGAACAGAATAAGTAGCAACTAAGTAATAGATTTAAACGTCTTGCATGATATGGTAGTTTTCCATGCAGTCAGGGTTTATGAAGTCTTGTCGCCTAAACTACACTCCTGGAAATGAAAAAAAGAACACATTGACAAGGGTGTGTCAGACCCACCATACTTGCTCCGGACACTGCGAGAGGGCTGTACAAGCAATAATCACACGCACGGCACAGCGGACACACCAGGAACCGCGGTGTTGGCCGTCGAATGGCGCTAGCTGCGCAGCATTTGTGCACCGCCGCCGTCAGTGTCAGCCAGTTTGCCGTGGCATACGGAGCTCCATCGCAGTCTTTAACACTGGTAGCATGCCGCGACAGCGTGGACGTGAACCGTATGTGCAGTTGACGGACTTTGAGCGAAGGTGTATAGTGGGCATGCGGGAGGCCGGGTGGTCGTACCGCCGAATTGCTCAACACGTGGGGCGTGAGGTCTCCACTGTACATCGATGTTGTCGCCAGTGGTCGGCGGAAGGTGCACGTGACCGTCGACCTGGGACCGGACCGCAGCGACGCACGGATGCACGCCAAGACCGTAGGATCTTACGCAGTGCCGTAGGGGACCGCACTGCTACTTCCCAGCAAATTAGGGACACTGTTGCTCCTGGGGTATCGGCGAGGACCATTCGCAACCGTCTCCATGAAGCTGGGATACGGTCCCGCACACCGTTTGGCCGACTTCCGCTCACGCCCCAACATCGTGCAGCCCGCCTCCAGTGCTGTCGCGACAGGCGTGAATGGAGGGACGAATGGAGACGTGTCGTCTTCAGCGATGAGAGTCGCTTCTGCCTTGGTGCCAATGATGGTCGTATGCGTGTTTGGCGCCGTGCAGGTGAGCGCCACAATCAGGACTGCATACGACCGAGGCACACAGGGCCAACACCTGGCATCATGGTGTGGGGAGCGATCTCCTACACTGGCCGTACACCTCTGGTGATCGTCGAGGGGACACTGAATAGTGCACGGTACATCCAAAGCGTCATCGAACCCATCGTTCTGCCATTCCTAGACCGGCAAGGGAACTTGCTGTTCCAACAGGACAATGCACGTCCGCATGTATCCCGATCCACCAAACGTACTCTAGAAGGTGTAAGTCAACTACCCTGGCCAGCCCATTGAGCATGTTTGGGACTGGATGAAGCGTCGTCTCACGCGGTCTGCACGTCCAGCACGAACGCTGGTCCCACTGAGGCGCCAGGTGGAAATGGCATGGCAAGCCGTTCCACAGGACTACATCCAGCATCTCTACGATCGTCTCCATGGGTGAATAGCAGCCTGCATTGCTGCGAAAGTTGGATATACACTGTACTAGTGCCGACATTGTGCATGCTCTGTTGCTTGTGTCGATGTGCCTGTGGTTCTGTCAGTGTGATCATGTGATGTATATGACCCCAGGAATGTGTCAATAAAGTTTCCCCTTCCTGGAACAATGAATTCACGGTGTTCTTATTTCAATTTCCAGGAGTGTAAATGTCGTTCCACGATGTAATTTTCTACTACATTCAGAGCTATAGGCGAATACTGTCTGCATAAAAAATTTGCCACGAAAACGTTAGCAACAAATACCCAATTAATTAAAACGTCACTTGCCAAGTGAACAGCAACACTGTAGTAAGCGACATTTTTTTTTTGTTTTCATCATTTTTTGGTGTTATGAGAGAGAAAAAGTTTCGTAAAGATTTGAAATTATGTGTCAAGTTTATTGCAAGTCTGTAAGTGATCTGAGCTACAAATGCTGGATGACTGAAGAGTGGGTGTTCTCGCTCGTGGGCTGCGCTGGTTTTGCACTCCCACCCCCCACCCCCACCCCTTGTGGTCCTTACCACCACAGTGCTCCTTTCAACTCAGTAAATGATACGTGCACCAAGTTTGGTTGAAATTCGTCCTGTGGTTTAGGCAGGTGTGTTTAACGAACATACATACATACACATATATACATACAAACATGTATATAATTTGTGTGAATTACACAGTGAGAAGATTTAGTTATTTACTGTCCTTCCAGTGCAGTTTTAACACTCGCAATACCAAGCCATTTTCAGTAACGTGTATTACCAAAGAGAGGGGGGCGGGGGGCTACTTTGTACCCACCGTAAAGAATTTATAAAATAAAAACGTTTCATTAATTGTTTTTAAATTGCGTTAATAGCATACTTTTGAAAGATCTATTGAACATAATCGGGATCCAGTACCTCAATATGTCTTATAAAATGCATTTTTGAAAACAGTTTTAACCTTTCACTTACTTCACTTTTAAGTTAAGTAAGTCTAATTATCTTGAGAAAAATTAGTAGTAAAAGTCGTTATAATACTATTGAAGTGCACTTTACTATAATTAAAATAGTTACAAATACCTGCCGTAATATAGAAATATATGTTATGTACATAACATAGTGTCGTGAGAGTAATTATTCACGACTTTCTTGGGCTTGGAACATACAACAGTTTTTTGCTGTTTTGCACATATGTACCTCTTACAATTGTGGCAGACTATTATTGTTTTGTTCACTTTGTTGTACTTTTCTGCTTTTGAAAGGCTTTCACTAACACACAAAAGACATCTACCTTTACCTCCATGAGCTTCCTTTGCACCGTAGTCCTGCTGGATTTTCCTCTGAGAATACCCTCCATTCTTGAAACTACAGGCTTTGGCAGTCCAGAAATATTTTTAGCCCTTTCTTCAGTGTATGGTTTCGCGAGCTGTAGTCCAAGTTCTTGAAGAACAAGTCGTCACTTACTAGGTTCTTCTTATCCCAGTCCGGCAAGTTCAACAAAAATAGTGTAGACCTATTCACCACTGCTATGTACACAAGAGTACAGAAAAGAGATAGCGCCCACCTTCTTGTAGCCCTATTAGTTGAATATTTCCTCACCATTTGATCTATCGTGTCAACGCCACCTTTAGTCTCATTATAGTATAAATTTATGATCAGATGATAGAAATAGCAGATTCCTTTTGGGTTTTTCACGGGGGATACAATTGTGATTGGAATATTTCCAACACTAATATGTAATTCTCGTCTTGAGATGTCTCTCAGTTCTTGAGGTATGTGTTTCCAATTAGCTTGTAATGTTCCCACGAGAGTCAGCTTATGATTCCTCTATAGATCTTCGGCCAAATCAATTGAAGTGTAATATCTATATGTGGTGACCTTTCTCACTGAATTACATATAGGAACTTTCAGGCGTTTGACCACAGCTGCAGCGGAATTTGAGTGCTGTGTGCCATTATTTCCTTTCCCAGCATAAGGCTCCGTGCAGATAACATATCTGGTTTTAGCGTCTGTGAGCATGCGTGTTAAGTACACCGTATTTACCATGCTTTTCCCTCACGAAGACCTTGACGGGACACCTGCCACGGAACAATGGAAACTTTTTATCAATAACAGTGTGCATCCCAACAGAATAATATTTTGGATAAAATTCATTCTTTTTATCAAAAACTTCTTGTATTGCAGCAAACTTATCACGTTTATTGCGATCGCTTCGTGACTCTCTGTGATCAAATCTTATTACTTTAGTAAGCTGCTCGAATCTGGTACGACTTGTAGCAGTATAAAGAAACGTTCCTTAAGTATAGAACCATAAATCTGTAAATGATGACTTAGTGTCGTTTTCCTTCCCCATTATAATAAATAGTCCTATATACGCCGTGAACGCAGGTCTGTCTGTCTGTCTGTCTTGGGTATTTTCTGCCTCAATGCTTCGTGATTGGTATGCTTTATTATGATGTTGACAATTTCTGGAGACAAAAACTCTTCAAATATTTCTGTTATTGTTCCTAGTTTACCTTCGTCTCTTATGCCTTCTCTTTCTTTCACTGTGTTTTCAGCTACTCGTCTTCTAATTTGAGGTGGTTTGGAGGTATAAATTTTTCCAGTGCTTGTAATATCCTTGTCACTAACCTCGCAAACTGCGACGTCATCAGTTTCAGGTACCCAGAGTTCATCATCAGCTTCTGTAAGTGCTCTATCACTGTCCACATCCTCGCGCACAACACAATCCTCTTCAGGTTCACTCACTACAGCTTCAGTTTGATCAGGTTCCATTTGAGAAGCCGTAGATTCTTCCAAAATCTGTGATATTTCTCCATCAGTAAGTGACTGTCGACACATTTTGAAGCACAGTTGTATTAAGACTGAACTAAGTGCCACTGAACAGGAAACAATAAAGAAACAAAGGGAAATGAATCATTGTTGGGACCATTGTTGCTATCAGTCCAGAGAAATATAATTTCCATGTGTTCTAAGGTCATATAATGCTGTTATTTGTGGAGTAAGACAAACATTGTGGGAAGTCTCATCTACTACCAAGGGGGTAAGACATTATGACCACCTCCCTTCAACTTAAAATTTCGGATTAAGCTTAAACGAAAAATTTCATCAAAGACAACAAACATTTTTTACAAAACTTAAGAAAATAAAGTACCCGAGTAGATTTCAATATTTTCAAAAGGTGGGTACAAAGTACACCTCCCCCTCACTTCCCCCCCCCCCCCCCCCCCTGGTAATGCGAGTATTGCGAGGGTTACTGGTCAAGACTGTAAGTGATTAGGATTTCCATTACTATATTTCACAGATATACTACTAACTCGCAAAAAAGAAACGATATTGCTCGCATTACTAACGATTTTTTTTAACGAACATTTTCTGAGTGTGTCGTTTTTGACCTGCGATAGCGCAACTACGCCATCACAAAAATTGCATCAAAACTGATAAAGTGGACCAACAATTTCTTGCAAACGTGTTCTTACGCTCTATAGAGAAATTTCAAGTAGCGCTTCTGACACGAAAGAAACGACAATGATGTCCCGATACCGGATACGCTCCGTTGCTGTAACCTGCTCTGAGGCAGACACGAGGACCTCCTGAATTGCCCTCTGCTACTTCCTTCATACCTACCGCAGTTGAAGGTCAGTGTCGCACGTGTACTTCCTTGCGTACGTATAGTACGACACAGTTCTCAAAAAAGGTTGAAAAATCGCCTTTGCTTAATATACTCGGAAGTTTTGTAACCTTCACAGAACTCTTATAGATATCTTCTTAATATATTCCTCCGCAAGTGAGTGTGCAGCGAAAAGATTGGCCCGTGTCACGCACACGGCGCCTTCAAACATACCGCCAGAAAATAGACTGAAGCACCAAAGAAACTGGTATAAGCATGCGTATTCAAACAGAGAGGTATATAAACAGGGAGAATACGGCGCTGCGGTCGGCAACAACTACGTAAGACAAGTGTTTCGCGCAGTCGTTAGACCTGTCAAGGCTGCTACAATAGGTCAAGATTGTGAGTTTGAACGGGATGTTACTGTCGGCGCACAAGCGATGGGACACAGCATCTCCGAGGTAGCGAAGAATTGGGGATTTTCCCGTACGAGGATTTCACGAGGGTGCCGTGAATATTAGAAATCCGGCAAAACATATATAATTCCCGACATCGCTGTGGCCGGAAAAATATTCGGCAAGAACGGGATCAACGACGACCCAAGAGAATCGTTCGATGTGACAGAAGTGCAGTCCTTCCGAAAATTGCTGCAAATTTCAATGCAGTTGGAGTGATATGGGACCCCTGATACGTCTAGATACTACTCTGACACGTTCCTAAGCATCCTGTCCGATCACCTGCATCCGTTCACTTTCATTGTGCTTTCCGACGGACGTGGGCAATTTCAGCAGGACAGTGCGACACCCTACACGTCCAGAATTGCCTCAGAGTGGCTCCAGGAACACTTTTCTGAATTTAAACACTTACGTTGGCCACCAAGGTGCGCAGCCACGAAAATTATTGAGCATATCTGGGATGCCTTGCTACGTGCTGTTCAGAAGAGATCTCCACCCCCTCGTATTCTTATGGATTTATGGACAGCCCTGCAGGATTCACAGCGTCAGTTCTCTCCGGCATTACTTCAGACGTTAGTGAGTCCATGCCACGTCGTGTTGCGGCACTTGTGTGTTCGTGGGGGACCTACACGATATTAGGCAGGTGTACCAGTTTCTTTGGCTCTTCAGTGTATATTACCATCGGATTGGCAGTTCTAACATAACATTTGCGTGTGGTGCGTGACTCACATTGTCCCTTACATACTCACTTCAACGAGAGACACAACGGGCGTTATTGACTACTTAAATCTGCAACAGTAGTTTTAATAAGCAACTTACAACAGAAATAGAAATAATTTTTCTGTCATTTTCTAGAAATTTCTCCCAGTAAAATAGATTAATGCCCGCTGTACATGTATTTTGATTGTTTTTTTTTTTAAGAAGAGTTGTTATTGCTTGTTTTTCCTGTGAAGAGGAGCCTTTTTCTTGTTGTCTTCCAGAGTAATTTGTTATAACTTCCTTTCTTCGCGTGACGATGTTTAACAATTTTGCGAAGAGGAGTGTTACTTCACAGGTTATTCCATTCTTTTGCATGAAGAAGCTGTTTCTCTGCTTTTCACGAAGCAGCTCACCGTGTACAAAGACCGGGTTATAGTTTTGAGAGGGTTACTTAAGCATTCTGGAAGAGGAATCAGGTCGAATCCTGTGAGGAAAATACCGTTAGGAGCTACAAGTCTCCATCAACTTAGGAATTCTTTTATGGTGAGAGTAAGACGGAGCTAAATGGGAAAAGTAAAAAGGAGCGTAGCTGTGATTCGTATCTTGCTGGTAGCAATGCCTATTTTTAGTATTTATGTTTCACATTTATTAACAAATGGAAATGTTATTAACTGACATTATCTCATAGTCTTTAATGACAATAAAATCTCTCCATTTCGAATTACTGACCGCGTAAAAATTTGATATAGAGAGGCGAAATGCGTTTATTAAATAAGAAAGTTGCACATCAACAACGTAGTTCAATCTCTAGAAATGAAAATAGGGTTTATTTTGTATCTGATGTTTCGCATTTTTGTACCCAATAAATTTTAAAAAGTACGTTATTTTTATTAAAAAATGTGATTCGATACTAGATAAGAAACGTTT
This sequence comes from Schistocerca gregaria, assembly GCF_023897955.1. Taxonomy (NCBI): domain Eukaryota; kingdom Metazoa; phylum Arthropoda; class Insecta; order Orthoptera; family Acrididae; genus Schistocerca; species Schistocerca gregaria. The sequence continues at coordinate 408,741 of NW_026061863.1, read as the reverse complement.
CCATATCATCATAAATTCGGTATAAAAGTAAAAGTGGTTGCTAATAGCGAAATTCGAACTAACGATTTTACGCTTACAGGCCTCTACGAAATGGCTCTGAGCACTGTGGGACTTAACATCTGAGGTCATCAGTCCCTTAGAACTTAGGTTAGTTAGGTTTAAGTAGTTCTAAGGACATTACACACATACATGGCCAAGGCCTTTACACTATGCATTTCAATGCCAGTGAATACGTTAATGGTAATAAATTTTTTGTACGGTACTTAATAATGATGGGAAATCTTATGATATTCAAGAGCGATATATTCGAGGTGTTTCTTATTTAATTGTGTCGTATTTCGTTAGAAAGTTGCTATCCCAACACAAACCTTAATATCCCGTTACGCCAGTGCTATGCAGCCTTCCTTACTTCTTTGCCTCTGGAGGTTTACAGGAGGTACGAAGAGTCTGAGAACCATGGCGCCCTGATTGCTTCCCACTCTTCAGCTCTAAGGCGTGCAGGGCTGCAGTGCTGCCTGTGACTTCCAATGTGCACTCACATTAATGTGACCATCTGTCGGATGACTTTACGGCTAAGAGTGCTGGGAGACGCGTGGGAAGAGAGTCGCTGAGTTTCTGGAAGGTACCGGCAGGGATGTGGAGCCGTGCCAAGTCTACAGCCGTGGCCAGACTGGTTACTTGTCTCAGCTGAGCAAGCATGGAACGAGCAGCCCCATCCAGCCACTCTTTGAAACCACTCGTACACTGTGAGCTGTGTGACTCATTGCATTGTCCTGCTGGTAGATGCCATCGCGCCTAGGAAAAACAAACTGCATGTAGAGGTTGACATCGACGCATATTTGTGTTGATCCACTGTGGCTTCCAGAATGACAAGATCATTCAAGGAATTTTGTGTCGTCTTGTCACTGTAGACTTGTACCGTGGGAAGCAAGGAGAGCATGTTGTTTGGATGCCAGTATCCTCTTCTATAACAAAAAGTGCATGCATGTATTAACAGGGTTCTTTACTTATAAGAACAAGAAGTTACTTAAGATGGCCGACTTTTACTTCACACAAGACCTGGACTCTGCACACTATTCTGATGGCTAGGTACTGACTGTGAGCTAGAGGCTGAACTAACTGCGATTTCGACTCCCATTAGGCTGTGACTGATGACTCAGTTCGTTGACTCACTGGACGGCTGCTGATTACCCCCCTCTCCACCCCAAATCTGCGTCGGCGATCTAAATACTGGAGGTCGAGAGGGCGCTGGCGGCGCATTGTTTGCGAGTGCGTCTTTGGCCTCTCTCCCGATAGGCTCGCTTGCTCCAGCGCCTACAATCAGTCTTCTCACAACCTCCGTGTCACCTGCTGTGCTGGCGAGAGCTTATGCCAGCACATTACCTCCACCCCCTCCCCCCGAAAATGGCGCACCGTTGCCGTGTAGTGAGGCAGTGAATGACAATGGGGAGGGAGGCAGGAAGCTGGACGTAGAGATGAGCGAGGAGCCGTAGCTGTGGAGAATAGCGTGCTTCTGGCTGTACCCTGCCTTCTGGCTTGTGAGGCAACAGCAACGTACTCCAGAAAACTGCTGCCAGGCCAAACATCCAGGCCTAAGGGCGTGTTCTGGGGCGACGAGGGCGACGGCGATGCTGATGCCGTGTCCACCTCCATTGGGTCGGCGAGCGGGTACGGTCAGGGCGAGGGCGTATCGTCCATCTGTTCCTTGGTGGCACCAGCGGGCATCTGCGAAGGCCGTGCGCCCCTGTGAGGCAGTGAACATGGGGGAAGAAAAGCAGCAGAATCGTGGAGAAATGACAAACACGAATTTGGTTCTGATGGCGGGGTGCAAACCATTGGGAGCTGCAATCAAATATGTAAAGAGCCAATGCGTTCCTGAACCACGCCTCTTGCACCAGCGCCCACTGTTGAAATAAACAGTACAAAAAAAAAAAAAAAAAACAAGATTACGCGGCACGAAGCGGTACCTGCGGCCCATTCGCGGCACCGGGTGCTGTGGTGGGTGTAGCAAGTGAAGCACCGACGGATGGCTGCGGCCGTGCAGAAGTTCCGGCTGTGATGGTCCGTCTCGTGGGTGTGAGCGATAGGAGGCGGAAAAGAGTTGCAGCGCCTGTTCCCAATTACAATCTTAATAATTTTACAATAAAAAACCATTCCGAAGTTTTTAATTTAAACTATTAATCACATTTTATTCTGTACTATAGTAAATGTATAGGTGGTGAGAAGCTTGGCCACTGTTGTTTGCAAGTCCGTATGAAGCGATCTGCTTGTCCGCTGGTCTGCGGGTGAAACGGAGCACTTGTTAGATGACGAATGCCGTTTCGTTCACAAAACTGTTCAGGGTTTGCCATGAAAACGTTCCCAATACCACAACGCTCCCGCCTCTGGCCTGGACTCTTCTGACGACTGTTGCAGGGTGTTTTCTTTTAGACGTTTCTAGCCATACACGCCAGCAGCCCTCAGTCTAGTGGATCATAATAACGGGAACCACGTGATGAGGCCATCTGTTGCCACTGGGTGGACGTCCAATTACGGTACTGGGCTGCGAATTCCAGTCTCTGTCGACGACGAACAGCGGTCAGCATGCTGACCTGAAGCGGGCGCCTGCTGTAGAGGTTCAGACACAGCAACGTGTGGTGAACGGCCGCTGAGGAGACGCAGTCGGCAGCCCCTCGGCTAAGATGGGCGGCCAGCTGCTCAACAGCTGCTCGTCTCTTCGGCCGTACACGTCTCCACAGCCATCATTCACTCCTGTCATCTGTGGGGCGCGCTGCACTACACTTCCACTGGCGCCAGGTTTGGTTAGCGCCGTCTTACCGTTGACTTCATGCTTCAGCCACGGTGACAGCGAACAATTTTTAAACTTAGCCCTTTCTATCCCTGGCTCGAAAAACAATTGTCGTGCCCTTTTGGTCGCCAATTCAGTTTCTCCTTTTCCTATCAACGACTGCACCGTTTTCCGCGTCCCCTGACACGCTATGCGTACACCCTCCACTGCTAGAGCTGCACTTGCTGTCTGTGAGTGGTTACTGCATGTGTGACGCTATTTCAGTGATTACACAATCTTGTCAAAATACAAAGAACTTGACAGTATGAGCCCATTTATCAGTTTGACGTTGCGCTCCTTCTCGCCTAGCTGCCATGCACTGATTCGGTTGAGGAAGATGCCATAAGGTCAGTGTATCATGCCATACGCTACCCAGGAGCCACTGCGCTGAAACAGTTTATTTGGCGTCTTCAGTCCCCAATACTCGGTCTATGTCCAATCTTGAGATGCAGATCTCCAATCTAAATGTACATGTGCACCACTGCAAACATTCTATTTTCAGTTGGTCATCCTGCTAAGATGCAGATGTGCTAACGCCGTCTACATTATTTAATGGGACCCACATAGCAAGTCTTTCTGTTCAGTACGGGACGTTGGCCAGCAGAGATGTCTATTGAGGCAATGGAGGACTGCAGGATAGGTGTGTTGAATCTGCAAATATCTTACATTAGGTGTCAGGTAACCAACTTGGGAATGCTTGGTAAACTCCCCCCCCCCCCCTCCCTATTCCCCGAGAACCAGTGAGAATTGATTAAAGTCCCCAGAGTAGTCATCGAGGCAACTTTGTCATGTGACAAAGGTGACGACAACCGGCTCACTTACTCTCCCCTCTAACCAATGAGGATCAAGCATTACCTCCTCCCCTCTTTTATAACTGGGACACTTGAGTGCGAGGGGCTACTCCAGAGCTGTAAATCAAGGGGGGGGGGGGGGGCGGCATCAGCCAATGGCTATTTGTTTGTAACGAATTACGTTAAGTCATGTCACTTGAGTTATATTTGTTAATACCAGTATTATATAATTAGAGGCACCAGCGGATGTCGCATCCAGGAAGTACTCTCATTATTCCAAATTTTTTTGTAGTTTTCACCCATTTTCATATTTTTTTGTATATTCCCCAGTTGTACGTATTTTTCATTCGTTTTCTTATTGCTACCAGATTTTCCACAATTTTACGTATTTTCCACCACACTTTTCCCGGCGTCACGTCGCCATTGTGACTCTATCTGCCAATCACAGTCCAGCGTGGTTCCGATTTACGGATCACCGCAAAGCCACCACTCCATTCCTAGTGTGTGTGTGTTACGTCATAGTGTTAGAAATGAACAAATTGGTAGATATAGTGACGCCTCGTCTAATACATAATAAAGAATTTCTAACCAAAGATATTCTATGTATAGTGAATACCACACTGTGATACATATATACCAAATACATCGTCAGATTGTGTGATGTCATAGCGATATTTTGATGCTTCCAATCAAAGCTACTGTGTTTGTAGAACAGCGCTACAAAATATGCCTCTGGAGAGGTGAGCAGTATCTGCAACAAACCTACCTAATGAACAGCACATCACCTGCAGGATTGTCCTCCACTCAGAGACACAAGGAAACAGAGTTTTGTCATTTAATACTAACATGCCATTCTGAGTCACATGTTTCTTCATTTCAAGTATTTCCAGGTGGATCATCCTTTTGATATTCTTTAAAGAATGTAAAATCTTACAATCAACATAATTTAAGCGATTGGTTTTCTGTTATCATATAATCAGCAAAGGTTTAACCTTTCTTTCTTAATCTGTAGTTTCTCTCATGTTCAGATAACCTAAGTTATCGATCTGCCGCTGTGGTTGCCCCGGTTGCTGCCCGCAGTGGGGCTGAGCCCTCGCCTGTGGTTGATTGGGAGGTCGTTCCAAGGCGTGGCAGGCAGCGAAAGGCGTCCCCGGAGGCTGATCAGAAAGCCTCCCCGGTGTGTCTGACAAACCGGTTTCAGGCACTGTCTCTGGCTGAGCCAGATGCAGCTGCCTGCCCTATTTCAGAGGATCATTGTCAGCCTTCAAGGTCCGGGCAATCGCAGAGGGTGGGCTTACTGGTAGTTGGGAGCTCCAATGTTAGGCGATGTAATGGGGCCCCTTAGGGATACGGCGGCTAAGGAGGGGAAGAAATCCAGTGTGCACTCCGTGTGCATTCCGGGAGGAGTCATTCCTGATGTGGAAAGGTTCCTTCCGGATGCCATGAAGAGCACAGGGTGCAGCCAGCTGCAGGTGGTGGCACATGTCGGCACTAATGACGTGTGTCGCTTTGGATCTGAGGAAATTCTCTCTGGATTCCAGCGGCTATCTGATTTGGTGAAGGCTGCCGGTCTTGCTTACGAGATGAAGGCAGAGCTCACCATCTGTAGCATCGTTAACAGAACCGACTGCGGACCTTTGGTGCAGAGCCGGGTGGAGGGTCTGAATCAGAGGCTCAGACGGTTTTGCGACCGTATTAGCTGCAGATTCCTTGACTTGCGCCATAGGGTGGTGGGGTTTCGGGTTCCGCTGAATAGGTCAGGAGTTCACTACACTCAGCTGGCGGCTACACGGGTAGCGGAGGCTGTGTGGCGTGGACTGGGCGGTTTTTTAGGTTAGAAGGCCTCGGGAAAGTGCGGGATGGGCTGCAATGTCAAAGGGTGCTTGGCAATTACAGGACGTGCTTGGATCAAGGAACAGTCGGAATTATAGTTGTAAATTGTTGTAGTTGCGCTGGAAAAGTCCCTGAGCTTCAAGCGCTAATAAAAAGCACAGAAGCTGATATCGTTATAGGTACAGAAAGCTGGCTAAAGCCTGAAATAAGTTCTGCACAAATTTTTACGAAGTCTCAGACGGTGTTCAGGAAAGATAGATTAGGCAGAATTAGTGGTGGAGTGTTTGTGTCTGTCAGTAGTGGTTTATCTTGTAGTGAAGTCGAAGTAGATACTCCGTGCGAATTGGTGTGGGTGGAGGTTATACTTAACAGCCGAATTAAGTTAATAATTGGCTCCTTCTACCGACCCCCAGACTCCGATGATACAGTTGCGGAACAGTTCAGAGAAAGTTTGAGTCTCCTAACAAATAAATACCCCACTCATACGGTTATAGTTGGTGGGGACTTCAACCTACCCTCGGTATGTTGGCAAAAATACTTGTTCAAAACCGGTGGTAGGCACAAAACGTCTTCCGAGATTGTCCTAAATGCTTTCTCCGAAAATTATTTCGAGCAGTCAGTCCACGAACCCACGCGAATTGTAAATGGTTGCGAAAACACACTTGACCTCTTAACCACAAACAATCCAGGGCTGATAGAGAGCATCATGACTGATACAGGGATTAGTGATCACAAGGTCATTGTAGCTAGGCTCAATACCATTTCTTCCAAATCTATCAGAAACAAACACAAAATAATTTTATTTAAGAAAGCGGATAAAGTGCCACTAGAAGCCTTCCTAACAGACAATTTCCATTCCTTCCGAACTGACTATGCGAATGTAGACGAGATGTGGCTCAAATTCAAAGATATAGTAGCCACAGCAATTGAGATTTTCATACCTCATAAATTGGTAAGAGATGGAACGGATCCCCCGTGGTACACAAGAAAGGTACGAACGCTGTTGCAGAGGCAACGGAAAAAGAATGCGAAGTTCAGAAGAACGCGAAATCCCGAAGATGGGCTAAAATTTACAGACGCGCGAAATTTGGCACGTACTTCGATGCGAGATGCCTTTAATAGGTTCCACAACGAAACTTTGTCTCGAAATTTGGTAGAAAATCCGAAGAAATTCTGGTCGTATGTAAAGTACACAAGCGGCAAGACGCAGTCAATACCTTCGCTGCGCAGTGCCGATGGTACTGTTATCGACGACTGTGCCACTAAAGCGGAGTTATTGAACGCAGTTTTCCGAAATTCCTTCACCAAGGAAGACGAATTGGATATTCCAGAATTTGAAACACGAACATCTGCTAGCATTAGTCTCTTAGAAGTAGATACCTTAGGGGTTGCGAAGCAACTCAAATCGCTTGATACAGGCAAGTCTTCAGGTCCAGATTGTATACCGATTAGGTTCCTTTCAGATTACGCTGATACTATAGCTCCCTACTTAGCAATCATATAAAACTGCTCGCTCACCGATAGATCTGTACCTACAGATTGGAAAATTGCGCAGGTCGCACCAGTGTTCAAGAAGGGTAGTAGGAGTAATCCATTTAACTACAGACCTATATCATTGACGTCGGTTTGCAGTAGGGTTTTGGAGCATATACTGTATTCAAACATTATGAATCACCTCGAAGGGAACGATCTATTGACACGTAATCAGCATGGCTTCAGAAAACATCGCTCTTGTGCAACGCAGCTAGCTCTTTATTCGCACGAAGTAATGGCCGCTATTGACAGGGGATCTCAAGTTGTTTCCGTATTTCTAGATTTCCGGAAAGCTTTTGACACCGTTCCTCACAAGCGACTTCTAATCAAGCTGCGTAGCTATGGGGTATCGTCTCAGTTGTGCGACTGGATTCGCGATTTCCTGTCAGGAAGGTCGCAGTTCGTAGTAATAGACGGCAAATCATCGAGTAAAACTGAAGTGATATCAGGTGTTCCCCAGGGAAGCGTCCTGGGACCTCTACTGTTCCTGATCTATATAAATGACCTGGGTGACGATCTGAGCAGTTCTCTTAGACTGTTCGCAGATGATGCTGTAATTTACCGTCTAGTAAGGTCATCCGAAGACCAGTATCAGTTGCAAAGCGATTTAGAAAAGATTGCTGTATGGTGTATCAGGTGGCAGTTGACGCTAAATAACGAAAAGTGTGAGATGATCCACATGAGTTCCAAAAGAAATCCGTTGGAATTCGATTACTCGATAAATAGTACAATTCTCAAGGCTGTCAATTCAACTAAGTACCTGGGTGTTAAAATTACGAACAACTTCAGTTGGAAGGACCACATAGATAATATTGTCGTGAAGGCGAGCCAAAGATCCCAATGAATTCTCGGTTCCACAAAACCAATTACAGCAAAATAAGCATCTCCATTTTAAAGACTATGAGACTAGCCGACAGGGATTTTCCAAGCCCTTTATAGCTCCTAGGTCTCCGTGAGACACCCTATTGTAGTGCAGAAATGAAGCAGTTGCTGAAGTGAAGCACATCCTGTTCATCAAAGAGAACTACTGACGGATGTGTTATGGAAAAATGTTCATCTCCCCGTGTCCAGTGAAACTCTGTTGCGATCATGAGTAGCTGCCATCTACGATCACTGTTTGTAGGTAATGTCCAGTAAAGTCATCAGAAGATCGAAATCAGTTGCAAAACAATTTAGTAAAGATGTCTGTATAGTTCGAAAGTTGGCAGTTGGCAATTAGCGCAAAGTTATGAAAAGTGTGGGGTTATCCGCAAGAGTGCTACTAGGAAGCCGTTAAACATCGGCTACACGATAAATCAAATCTAAAAGCCGTAATTTTAAATTAATACCTAAGAATTACAGTTACGAACTACTTAAGTGGAAAGAAGAGAGAGAAAATGATGCGGGGAAGAGAAACCAAAGACTGCGTTTATTTGGCGGAACAGTTAAAATATGTAACAGATCTACTGAGGAGTCTAGCTACACTGTGCTTGTCCGTCTCCTTTCGAAGTACTGCTGCGCGGTGTGGGATTGTTACCAGATGGAATTAACGGAGTACATCGAGAAACTTCAAAGAAGCGCTGCTCGTTTTGTATTAATATGGAATAGGGGAGAGAGTGTCACTGCATGATACACAGTTAGGGGAGGACGTCATCAAAACGAAGGCGTTTTTCGTTGCGGCGGAATCTTCTCACGGAATTTCAGTCATTAACTTTCTTCTCCGAACGTGAAAATATTTTGTTAATTCTGACCTACATAGGGAGAAACGATCATCATAGTAAAATAAGGGAAATAAGAGCTCGCACTGACAGATATACGTGTTAGTTATTCCACCACGCTGTTCGAGATTGGAATAATAGAGAACTATTGTGAAGGTGGTTCGATAAACCCTCTGCCAAGCACTTAAGTGTGATTTGCAGTCTACCCATGTACATATAGATGTAGATAGTGGACGCTCATATCATTAAAAGTACCCCGTAACTCAACAGGAGGAAACGCATAAATCACTGCATGAAGGATTATAATTAGTGTGTTCATGATATGTTGAAATGTCTGTGTACAGTCGCTTGATAAGACTGTTGCCCTGTTTGATTCTGTTTGTCTGCAGTTGGTTCTACTAACTCTCGCAGAAGGACTGAGAAGTTTCAGTGATAATCTGACGTTAAGTGCAAGCAACTCGTTCTGCGCATCAGTATGTCAGTACTTTAAGTGATCCATTTATATTCCATGTGTAATCGAGACCCATATTTATAAAGTTCGTCCATTAGCCTATCTTGTGTGACCAGGTCTTTTTATGTGTCTTTTCAGGTTTGTCTTGGGTTTGGTACTTGAGCTGCTTTTCGTCTGCTAGAAGCACAGGATAACCAATTTTGTACCTCTTACGTGTGCAAAGAGTGCTATCGGTGCTGTTCGACAGCTTCGTGGTTGTCAAGTTGGTATTGTCCGTTTCCCGTGTGGGCTTTCCATGCGCTCCGAGCCGAGCGGTGGCTGTCGGTGGATGTATGGCTCTGAGCGCTATGGGACGTAACATCTGAGGTCATCAGTCCCCAAGAACTTAGAATTACTTAAACCTAACTAACCTAAGGACAGCACACACATCCATGCCCAAGGCAGGATTCGAACCTGCAACCGTAGCAGTCGCGCGGTTCCGGACTGAACTCGGTGGATGTATCTGTGCTCTTAAGTGAGCCCTCTCCTGCCAGTGATGAGATAGGTCGTAGCTTCAAACGCGGTCTTCATGCGTGGAGCCGTTCGGAAAACCTCTTGGCCTGAATGAAGTGTTTCGATTACTTCTTGCTTTATATTGCTCTTAATAGGCAATGCTTGAGTCTATGATTTTCTCAGTGTCCGGAGTTTGCTTTGTTCCTTTCTACTATTGTTGTGACAATGCGCTCTACGGGATATGGTTAGCCTGAGTTAATGTGCTTTAAAGCTTTGTGAATATGACAGAACTTGTGTTTTCGTGTATGTGCGATATTTCTTTTTATGTATTGTAGTTTATCGTATGTTCTATTATCTGCTGTGATCTCGAGTTGTCTTTATTCTCTGAGCGTTGCGCTCTATTACTGAATCTCAATAGTTGGTCCGTGTTATTTTAACTGATAAGTGATGGGTGAATATTTGCGTTACTGCATTTCCGTGTTTTGTGGGAACGTGTAGCAGCTGCCTTTGTTTAATGGGGGCCATATGTTTCTCGAATCATTGGGGCCTTCCGCCTTGATGGTTTTATTATGAATTCGGGGTGATTCATGATCTATTCGTTCTTACAGTGGTGTACTCTCATTGATTGTATACATTTAGCGATTTTCACTCACATCTGTTTGAAACAGTTGGATGTGCAACTCAGGTGACTTCTTTTCATGATGCTTGCGTGAATTCTCAGGTGGTGTATTTGCTGTAAGAAGATGTTTCAATCGGTGTAAACCCCTTTGATGTTAGTGCATGCAAGCAATGGAGGTAATGTTCCTCTGAATTTCGTCGTTTTCGTGTGAAGCTTGATTGGATAACTGAAGTCATATGTTTCTGTTCCCTTTCCTCTCTTTTCCCTCACGTATACATAGTTAAATTGCGCTATGTAATTTCTTCTTGCCAGATCAGATTAGTTTATTTCGTGTTCAGGCACAACTTAAGTATATCTACAGAATGTCCACCCATAATTTTTTGTGGCTATTTTTGAATGAATGTGTTTCATGAAAACTCAAATCGTGTGACCTCTAACTACTTCAGAACGCACCAAATAGCTACCAGACTTGCAACTCGATGCTCTTAACTGCTTCTTTCTTTGAAATATTAGCCTGATTTTCATATGCTGCACAAAAAGACAGTGATAACGAAGTACCCAGAGAGAGGAATGAGTAGAACTAATGTGCCAAATTCACAATCCATTGATTAATTATACAGGTTCATTTAACGATGTTATGTACTATGGTTAGATTTAGTATTGCATTAACTGCATGCAAATTTTATTTTTCCGCTGTTCTCAAACAACCTCTGTGCCGGTTGGTGAACTCACGAAGGGACTGAAGAGAAATTTAATGAGCCGAGGAAAGTGAATGAAAAGCTATTTGATGACTTAGAAGCTGCGAATCTTAAGCTCGAACGGAACGTGGAAAGTAAAGCGAATGACTTTAGAAGATGCTACGGGATGAAATAGCGATCGAGTTAGCGAAAACGTCGAGGGTCGTCGAGAAGCGTCTGTGAAGCTGAAAGCGAGCAGTTGCCGCTAAACAGAGTGCTCGAAGAACAGGAGAACAGGGTTATGGCGACGTTCGTGGCTGTCCCAAAGTGAACGCGTAGAGCTACTGTCCCGAGCTGAGAGAGCGGCTGCCGGGCGTTTGGAAGCCACGAAGGGTCAGGCAGAGCAGAGAATCAGCGCGATACGTACTCTGTCTTTTGCTGCGCCCGAGTTCCTGTTCCTAAGAGCTGCCGAGAGCCGGGAGTTAACGTCGCAGAGACAGCGAGCACCAGTTCGGCCGCAGGCGGTGGCGATAAAGCAACAGACTGCCGGCTACTGTGAGCAACACCCAGGTCTGGTCCAGAGGGGACGATACGTAGCTCGTGACTTGAAGAAACGTGTGGCTCACCTCAAAGCAGGTTGTCCCGAAATTGAAGTGGACAGTTCCTGCGAATTAGTATGCACAGAGGACATTCTTGGCAACCGGAATCAAATAATAACTGTATCCTTTTACCGACCTCCCAATTCAGATGATGTTGTTGTTGTCTTCAGTCCTGAGACTGGTTTGATGCAGCTCTCCATGCTACTCTATCCTGTGCAAGCTGCTTCATCTACCAGTACCTACTGCAACCTACATCCTTCTGAATCTGCTTAGTGTACTTATCTCTCGGTCTCCCTCTACGATTTTTACCCTCCACGCTGCCCTCCAATGCTAAATTTGTGATCCCTTGATGCCTCAAAACACGTCCTACCAACCGATCCCTTCTTCTAGTCAAGTTGTGCCACAAACTTCTCTTCTCCCCAATCCTATTCAATACCTCCTCATTAGTTACGTGATCTATCCACCTTATCTTCAGTATTCTTCTGTAGCACCACATTTCGAAAGCTTCTATTCTCTTCTTGTCCAAACTAGTAATCGTCCATGTTTCACTTCCATACATGGCTACACTCCAAACAAATACTTTCAGAAACGACTTCCTGATACATAAATCTATATTCGATGTTAACAAATTTCTCTTCTTCAGAAACGCTTTCCTTGCCATTGCCAGTCTACATTTTATATCCTCTCTACTTCGACCATAATCAGTTATTTTACTTCCTAAATAGCAAAACTCCTTTACTACTTTAAGTGTCTCATTTCCTAATCTAATTCCCTCAGCATCACCCGATTTAATTTGACTACATTCCATTATCCTCGTTTTGCTTTTGTTAATGTTCATCTTATATCCTCCTTTCAAGACACTGTCCATTCCGTTCAACTGCTCTTCCAAGTCCTTTGCCGTATCTGACAGAATTACAATGTCATCGGCGAACATCAAAGATTTTACTTCGTCTACATGAATTTTAATACCTACTCCAAATTTTTCTTTTGTTTCCTTTACTGCTTGCTCAATATACAGATTGAATAACATCGGGGAGAGGCTACAACCCTGTCTCACTCCTTTCCCAACCACTGCTTCCCTTTCATGCCCCTCGACTCTTATGACTGCCATCTGGTTTCTGTACAAATTATAAATAGCCTTTCGCTCCCTGTATTTTACCCCTGCCACCTTTAGAATTTGAAAAAGAGTATTCCAGTCAACATTGTCAAAAGCTTTCTCTAAGTCTACAAATGCTAGAAACGTAGGTTTGCCTTTTCTTAATCTTTCTTCTAAGATAAGTCGTAAGGTCAGTATTGCCTCACGTGTTCCAACATACAGTAGCTGAAAGGTTGAAAGACGAGTTGAGTTTAATTTCAAACGCGTACCCGACTCATACAAATATAGTTCGTGGTGCCTTTAATCTATCCTCGATATGTTAGTGAAAATACATGTTTAATTCCGGAGGTACGCATAAAACATCATCCGAAATTTTGCTAAACGCTTTCTCCGACAACTATTTCGAGCAGTTACTTCATGAATAGTAAAAGGTTGTGAAAACCGCGCTTTACCTGTTAACACGGAATAATCCTGAACTAGTAACGTGGATTAAAACGGATACTGGTATTATTGAACGTACCCAGACCCCCAAGTCCTCCACAAATAAACGAAATATATACCTGTTCAAAAAAGCACATAAAAATTCACATAACATCTTCCTCCACTCCTTCCACATTAATAATGTCACTGCAGACCAGATGTGACTTGAATGCAAAGAAATAGTATCGGCGGCAATTCAGAGATTTACACCAAATAAATTAACAAACGACGCAGTTCATCCTCATTGGTACGCAAAACGCGTCAAAACACTGTTGCAGAAACAACGAAACAAACATACCAAATTTAAACGGAAACAAAATCTCCAACATTGGCGATCTTTTAAAGAGACTCGAAATTTAGCGCTGACTTCAATGCGACATGCTTATAATAGTTTTCACAACGAAACTTTATCTCCAAACCTGGCAGAAAATTCAGACAGATTCTGTTCGTATGTGAAGTATGCTAGCGGCAAGACACAATCAATGCCTTCTCTGCGCGATAGCAATGGAGATACTATCGAAGACAGTGCTGCCAAAACAGAGCAACTAAACACAGTTATCCGAAATGCCTTCACAAAGGAACACGAAGTAAATATTCAAGAATTCGAAACAAGATCAGGTGCCAACATGAGTAACGTCGAAGTAGATATCCTTGGAGTAGTCAAGCAACTTGAATTACTTAATAAACGCATGTCTTCTGGCCCAGAGTGTATACCAATTAGGTTCCTATCAGAGTTTGGAGGTGCAAGTCATCGAGTAAAACAGAAGTGATTCCTGGCGTTCTCTAGGGTCCTTTGCTGTTCCTCATCTCTATAAACGATTTGGGAGACAATCTGAGCATCCGTCTTTGATTGTTTGCAGATGACCCTGTCGTTTATCGGCTAATAAAGTCATCAGAAGATCAAAACAAATTGCAAAGCCATTTAGAAAAGGTATCTGGATGGTGCGAAAATTGGCAATTGACCCTAAATAACGGAAAGTGTGAGGTCATCCACATGAGTGCTAAACGTAATCCGTTAAACTTCGGTTACACAAAAAATCAGAAACATCTAAAGGTCGTAAATACCTAGGAATTATTATTACGAACAACTTAAATTGTAAGTCACACACAGAGTATGTTCTGGGGAAGGCTAACCCAAGACTGCATTTTACTGGCAGGAGACTTAGGAAGTGTAATACATTTGCTAAGGAGACTGCCTACACTATGCTTGTCCGTTATCTTTTAGAATACTGCTGTGCGGTGTGGGATCCTTACCACATAGGACTGACGGGGTGCATCGAAAAAGTGTATTATCACGATATAGGGGAGAGAGTGTGACTGAAATGTTGGAGGCTTTGGAATGGAGATCATTAAAACAAAGGCGTTTTTCGTTGCAGAGGAAGCTTCCTACGAAATTTCAATCACCAACGTTCTCCTCCGAATGCTAAAATATTCTGCTGACGGAGACCAACATAGGGAGAAACGATCAGCATAATAAAATAAGGGAAACCAGACCTCGCATTGAAAGATATATATGTTCGTTTCTTCTGCGCTCTATACGAGATTGGAATAATAGGGAATTGTGAAGGTTGTTCGATGAAATGGCTCAAATGGCTCTGAGCACTATGGGACTCAACTTCTGAGGTCATCAGTCCCCTAGAACTTAGAACTACTTAAACCTAACTAACCTAAGGACATCGCACACATCCATGCCCGAGGCAGGATTCGAACCTGCAACCGTAACGGTCGAGCGGGGTTCGATGAACCCTCTGCCAGCCACTTAAATATAATTTGCAGAGTATCCATGTAAATGTAGATGTATAGGGGCTGATGGAGTTGGAGCCTCAGGGAATAAAGTGCAAAGAGGGACTCGGAACGCGAGGATAAGTGCGATTACAGGGAAAGCAATGTTGCGGGAGGCTTTCGCGGCGGAGGACAGACCTTCGCGAGAGAAAGGCAAAGTTTCTGTTTTAAGCATTTCCTTTCACTACGTGAGTCTGAGTTGTTCCTGAACTCGGTTAACTGAATTCACCCTATGCCTGGTCGGAACTGTTCGAATTTGTGCTTTCCCCAGTGTGGCCCAGCACACACTACTGGATTCGTGCGTTGTTTCTTAGCAGGGGAACCTGCCATGCCAATGAGGACCAGATCGCGGCGTTGTGCGACAGTAAGGGAATTTCGGCAGGCTTTCCTTTCAGCGCCGGGCGGAGTAGCCATGAGGTTTGAGGCGCATTTCACTGATTGAGAGTCCTTCCTGCCGGAGATTCGAGTCCTGTCTCTTGCATGGGTTGTGTGTTGCTCTTAGTTGGGGTTAGTGTAAGTGATGATCTCTGCAATTTGATACTTTAGGAATTCACTCACACACATTCCTTTCAGCCTACTGGTCGGAGGCTGCACGAGCCCACACATCATTATCGTAATACTCTTCTTTAAATATTCTGGATTTACGAGCGCCGCCCGTTTGCTCGAACACATGGTACAGGCTAATCAATTTTTGTTTTATACGTTCGGAGAAACAGAGCTGATCAGTATTTGCCTGACTATAATGCCAACCCACATGTGTCACATCATCCCAGCTGCCAAATGCAGCCGGCCGGTGTGGCCATGAGGTTCTAGGCGCTTCAGTGTGATGTCATTTGGTTAGTTAGGTTGAAGTAGTTCTAAGTTATAGGGGACTGATATCTCATCGTTTTGCAAAATGAAAGGATGATTTGGAAGCATTTAAAGCGGTGCAATAAGAGTTCGAGTACGATTTGCGGGAGTATGTGTCTAAGTATACGATCTAGTCACTCGGTGCGCAAACGCACGATTCCAGTTGCGGGCGCAGTCGAAAACCTAGACCAGAGTGACTGACCGTACGCGGCCACCCTAGTTCCTTTGGGAACAACTGGGGAATAGAAAAACGTAGTGTAAATCAGTACAGGAATCAAGGGGCACACGTACGCGGTCACGAGAACCCTGGAAGCAGTGGGATCAAAAACCAGTTTTATGCGTTTCTGTCTGTAAAATATCTGGGAGTGTGCGTGCGGAACGATTTGAAGTGGAATAATCATATAAAATTAATTGTTGGTAAGGCGGGCACCAGGTTGAGATTCATTGGGAGAGTCCTTAGAAAATGTAGTGCATCAACAAAGGAGGTGGCTTACAAAACACTCGTTCGACCTATACTTGAGTATTGCTCATCAGTGTGGGATCCGTACCAGATTGGGTTGACGGAGGAGATAGAGAAGATCCGAAGAAGAGCGGCGCGTTTCGTCACAGGGTTATTAAGCGTGATAGCGTTACGGAGATGTTTAGCAAACTCAAGTGGCAGACTCTGCAAGAGAGGCGCTGTGCATCACGGTGTAGCTTGCTGTCCAGGTTTTGAGAGGGTGCGTTTCTGGATGAGGTATCGAATATATTGCTTCCCCCCGCTTATACCTCCCGAGGAGATCACGAATGTAAAATTAGATTCGAGCGCACACGGAGGCTTTCCGGCAGTCTTTCTTCCCGCGAACCGTACGCGACTGGAACAGAAAAGGGAGGTAATGAGAGTGGCACGTAAAGTGCCCTCCGCCACACACCGTTGGGTGGCTTGTGCAGTATAAATGTAGATGTAGTAGCGACAACAACGGGCGGTCGTAGTGAGACCGATTACGGGGCTGGGATCAGCTGAGTGGTGATAGCAATAACGGGTGGCGGTGATTTGGGAACAACTGGGGAATAGAAAAAAATAGGGCAAATCAGTACAGGAATGAAGAGACACGCGAACGCAATCACAAAACCCTGGAAGCAGTGGGATCAGAAACCACTTTAATGCCTTTCTGTCTGTTTTAATTATTCGGGAGCTGACCGTTTGGTTTTAAACTTTGTTTTCTGCGTTTAATTTGATTGGGAAACCGTTGAGATTGAACTTAACATATACATGGATGGACATGAGAAATGAAAGGTGTAAGTAGGCTGTTTAGGTTTTTATGTTGGTAACGCCACATAGCGCTCTGTATGAAAATCACTGATTATGCTGTGTGCAGTCTGTGGCTGGTTGGCATTGTTGAAATATTCGCTAATGTAGTGTTGGGCAGTTGGATGTGAACAGCGCTTAGCGTAGCGCAGTTGGAGGTGAGCCGCCAGCAGTGTTGGATGTGGGGAGAGAGATGACAGAGTTTTGAGAGCGGATGATCTGGACGTGTGTTCATCAGAGTAAATTTGTAGGACTTGATATCTAGTTAGTGCCTTCAATAGTTAGAATCTTTTATGTAGCTGGCAGTACTGGCGCTCGCTATATTGCAGTAGTTCGAGTAAGGAAGATTTTTATGAGGTTAGTGATTCATGAAAGGTATAGGTTATTGTTAGTCGGGGCCATTCTTTTGTAGGGATTTTATAAGTCAGATTGCGTTGCGCTAAAATATTGTGAGTCCGTTTAGTGATGATCAGAGTAAGTAAAGAGAAATGTCTGAGTACGTTGAGTTTTGCTCAGCTGTTTGAAAATCAAATAACGTAAAGGAGATTATCAGCACAATCATTCATAAATTTTTCTAAAGGGAGTTTTCAAAGGTTGCAATAAATTTTTTATCTGTGATTATTACTTTAGGTATGAAATATTCTATTGAAGATTAATAAAAATGAATTTCTTTGAATGTTCCCAAAATAATGATTCAAGTTTAATTTTTATTCAAGGACTACTGCTGTTTGTACAAGAATGAAAATATTATTTTCCATCGAACTTAGCAAAGATTTTCACGTTGCACTGGATTTTTGTTTACTGGATATAGCCCGACTAGCTTTGAAGCATAAGACTATCTTTACTTTATGAATTCTTTTTTATATTTGTAAGCTCTCCTGAAGAATTATCCACTTTTAAATACACTTCACGATATGTTCCTAATTTAGAATGAAAATTTAAAAGAGGTGCAGCTTGTATCCACCTGTGAATGCACAAGATAAAATCTACTATCTCTTTGTATCCTGCGTATGGGATGCTGTGAAAAGAAACACTTTTTTATTTTCGTTTCACCTCTACCTGTACCCTTTTTAGGTTGTGGTCGTTATTGCGATGGTATATTTTAATCTGCCGCTGTTCCAGAATGCTCGCTCACGGCGCAGCTCCGTACTGCCAGCGATATCTAATAAAATGCTGGAAATTCTAAAATAAAATGGGTAATGTCCGGTGCGAACTTTGCAGTAATTGTGACAAACAGATTTTACTAGATAAATATATTTTAACAGAAACAATTAAAATCTTTACAGGACCGTTTACAATCCCAGCTACAAATGGCGTCGATCATCGACTTATGACAAATGAAGACTACGTAATAGCCTAATAACACGCGATCTAGTGTCTCCCATTTAGTCTGTGCAGAAGGCAAGCGATTCTACTACAATAAATTGCCAATTTATACCTTACCTAATTTTTGTACTGTCTTTGTCGTTTTTGATAACATATCCTTTCTTCTGTAGCGGTTTTCACATCCTCCGCCACAGATAGTATTTAACAGTCTTTGAATAATCATTTATAATAGCAAAATTCATAATTATCTTTTAAATGTCCTTTTGAAATACAATTAACAGAAACACATATAAATTATTTGTTGCAATGAACATTATACATCGAAATGTTCTTTTAACTTTCACTTTGGATGCGTGCTGCCAGAAAACGTTACACCACGAAAGCAGAGACTGCTCATGAGGGGACCGTGAGCAGAATAGGAATGCCTTGGCGGGACCACCACAGTTGGAGAAAATCGAACCCGCTGATCCACAACATAATCCACTTAACGACAATGAGTGGCGGGAACTCTCGCGACAGAATGGTGCGGAACAGGACGGATCTCTGAGCAAGGTAAGTGCGAATGTTCTACACGTGGAAAAATCCAGCACACGGGACGATTTGTGACAGTAGACTGCAGGCAGTAAGGTTTCAGCTTTTATGCCAGATATCACCACCTCTATTAGAATATCAGCACCCAGAACGCACTTGAGCTGCATCTGCCTGTGTTCGATTACAGGTGAGGCAGCGTTTCGTAATTATGTGTGGCTACAGAGGCAGCGTGCAATATTTCTGCAAGGGACTTCTGTCGACTTTTTGAGTACACGCCACACGGAGATGATGCTCTGTACTGGGTGAAACGAGGTCCGACACGATGCTACGACGTGCTCCGTGACTTTTGCCACTTCAGTGTATAAATGTACCGGATGTCTCTCTTAAAAGTCTTCAGGCACATTTCTTCTGGCTTTTCAGTAGATATTTTTAATGTGTAGATGCAGTCAGTCCAAACGTGTACTGGTCATCACGTCGAAGGAAAGCTTCGGTTTGTTTCCGTTACACGCGAAATGCTTTTTGAAGCGGAATTTTACATTCTCATTCGATAGAGCGGCCCGAGATGAGTCCAGCTTGTTATTCGTTTTAGCGATACGTATTAGCAGGAAAACTGGAAAACGGAGAGCGGCGGTAGCAATCAATTTGGGCCAGGGCCTTGTTGTCGCTGTTAGAGTATCGGTTATTCTTAGAGTTTTGCCGCTCCTGTTAATACAAATGGATGAAGCGAAAAACGTTGTAGACTAGTTTGTGGCCCGTCCATCCGAATGGGTACGTGAAATTCCGCTTTGAAAATAAATTAATTTTTTTTTACCGGGAACAAACCGACGCTTTGCGGCGACAGTGGCACATCATGACAGGCGTAATGAACAGTATTAATTTCGACTGACTCCACCTACACATTCCAAACACGAAATTGAAAATATCTGTCGGAACACCAGAGCAAATGCGCCTGAAGACTCTTGGGTGGAATACCTACACAGAATATTGGAGAAATAGTGGCAAATATTTTGATAGGTGATACCAACCACAAGAACAAGAAAAAAAAAATACCTTGAACGTGGGTCTGGAAATGCATACTTTGTGAGATCTCTACACTTGTCCATAGTGGCTGAAGACGTTCGGGTGTGAATATGTCCGCCTGACACGCAAGGTAGATATTAAATAAACAAATGATGTATGGCCACAGGTGCTGTCCCCATGATCCGTGAACCGAGCGAGGTGACGCAGTGGCTTGCACACTGGACTCGCATTCGGGAGGACGACGGTTCAATCCCGCGTCCGTCCATCCTGATTTAGGTTTTCCGTGGTTTCCCTAAATCACTCCAGGCCAATGCCGGGATGGTTCCTTTGAAAGGCCACGGCCGATTTTCTTCCCCGTCCTTCCCTAATCCGATGAGACCGATGACCTCACTGTCAGCTCTCCTTCCCCAAACAACCGAACCCCAACCCATGATCCGTCAATAGCGTTCACTACTGTACGTGCCTTTCCGTATTGACGTACTCCAGTGTACACAAGTCTGAGCACTGGGTAATCTACAGGCAGTTGTGTTGCATGTACTATAGTTTTAGCGTTGTTAGTGTGTGTTATTTTGTAGTAAATTGCTTTTAACAATAAGTATGTATCGCATTTATTTATTCAGAGTATGGCATTTAAGTACATTTCAGAATTGCATCACTTTATTCTACATTACATGTGTTCACAGACAAATATCTAGTCCCTGTAAGTCATATCGCAATGTTTACTGTCACTGTGATATTTGTAATGCACTGTGCACGAATGGGTTGGTAAATTTTCCATTTCTCTTCTGCTTGTTAACAATGGAAGCGTACTACTCCTAAAGTGACATGGCGGATATAATTATCTGCTATGGGTTAGCAGTTGGAAATAGCCCGTAAGCACGTTCCCACTACGCAGAAAAATACCCACGTTGCAGAGTACCATGCGATAAGTTGTTGACCCAAAGTTTTCGGCTTCTTAAGGACACGGATTTTCTAGCTTCTAAAAGACGAATAGTGGACGGAATGAGTCAGTTCACACACCTCAGATGCAGGAGGACATATAAGATTTTCTGGACGAAAGACGTGCAACAGCAGTGTGGGTATTTGGCGATTGACACCAACAGAAGGCATAAGTCATCCTGTTGTCCGGCTGGTACTGCTTGAGCTATTGCTGTATCCGTAACACCTTCAACACATCCAGGCACTAATGCCAGAGGACCACGATAGCCAATAATTGTTGTGTCATTGGCCCATACAGAAGCGTGCTGCAGGTCCATTGTTTTCGACGAAGAATTTATTTCTCTGATCCTGTGCGGTTCACAAAGGGTCGTGCTGTGAGCTTCCATACTCAGCACGTGTGGGCTTATGAAAACCCATATGCTGCTGTACAAGGAGTACATCAACCTCATTTCTCCGTCAACTAATGGATAGACATTCTTG
Source organism: Schistocerca gregaria (assembly GCF_023897955.1). Taxonomy (NCBI): domain Eukaryota; kingdom Metazoa; phylum Arthropoda; class Insecta; order Orthoptera; family Acrididae; genus Schistocerca; species Schistocerca gregaria. The sequence goes on along the minus strand of NW_026061863.1, from coordinate 387,431 downwards.
GTGATAAGTTACTAGGGCCATACATCCTACTCCAAACATTTAATGGAGCTCATTATCGTCAACTTCTTGTTAACATTTTGCTTACCTTGTCGGAGGAGGTACCACATCAGTAAAGACTACCGATGTGGTTTATGCGTTATGTCACATTTCATCTGCAATGTGTGTGAATATCGGATGCTGACGCTTCATGTCTTTTGGAATGGTTGGGGCGGAGGGGGCACACCTTGGTCCCCTGTTCCCTCGACTTCAGTCCTCTGTAGTTTTGGTTATGGGAACAGTTCAAGGCGTTAGTCTTGCAGTACCACATGTATGTGAAATTAGAAATCGTTACCAGAGTCGGAGATTATTTAGACTCTGACAAATCCCTTTAGATACAGTTTTGATATACATAATACAATGGAAATATGCTACTTGAAATTTGGCCTTACATGAGGTCCTAGGGTGAACAATTTGTATAAAATTACTTAATAACTGTATTTTAAAAACAATTAATAATGCAAATCAAATGAAAGGAACACTAAATTCTTTAAATGAAATTCAAGTAAAAATGAACTGGTGATTTATTGCAAAAAGTCTTCTTAGTACACAAGAAAACCAATAGACTAACTGTCTATCATGTTAGACTAATATTGACAATCAGCAAAATCATAATGTCCAGGGAAGGATAATGTGTTCATGCTGCACATTCCCTCCACGATGTTGAGGCGAAATAAATAAAAAAATTAAATTTATTGGTTTTTTGTAAAGAGGAAAAATTGTGGACATGGAATTGTAACTTCAGAATTTTTGAAAGGCCTTTCTTTTTTTACGGGCTGTATTGACCAGCTTGAATGCGGACAGATTCAGTGCTGCGTGAAATATGCCTGTAATATAATTTACCATTCCGATTAATTACATTTTTGAATTCTACGTCACTGTTGATTTAATCAGAGTTCTCACCTTAGACGTAGAATTAGTCCTTCTGCCACAATATTAATTCATTAGTCGCCCTCGATGTTCTTCTCTTTGTTGACCGTGTGTACCTTCCTAAGTCGGCATCGGTTCACTTCACGTAGACGGTGGAAACCAAGGAAATACAATGCTACGTCACTTTAAAAAATATTGAGAAGTATCGAAGTGTTACGAAAATTATTTATTCACAAGACAATAAGACTTGCTCTGCTCGTCGCACAAATCATGATTACTAACAACATGGCTGCCTTTCCGCACAGTCCGAAATTACGTCCGTCCTCCACAAGGCAACAATCGAAAGTGTCTCTTAGCTCCTTCTTGGAGTATGAAACAAAAGCGAATCCAATATGAACATTACAGAGATTATATTCTACATCCCTCTCAATTTGATCTTTGACGCAGCCTTTAAGGTGTTGTATGTCTCTGCGTCGGAATGTGTCATTACAATGTGAATAAACCCTACGAATCTGAATTTTACTATGTAGTGGTTCCTTGTCGGGACTAAAATGAAAAGAACCTTTCTTCGTATCTGGAACCATAAAATGGTAAGCTCCCAGACGAATTGGTGCCGCTACAGTGTGCTCACCAATCACTAGCCATCCCGATCTACATCCAAATCTACATCGATACTCTGCTAATTACGTTGAAGTGCCTGGCAGAGGGTTCTTCGGACCACCTTCAAAATTCTCTATTCTCCAAATGTCGTATAGCGCGCGGAAATAACAAACACCTACATCTTTTTCGTACGAGCTCTTCAAATGGTTCAAATGGCTCTAAGCTCTATGGAACTTAACATCTGAGGTCATCAGTCCCCTAGACTTAGAATTACTTAAACATTAACGAACCTAACCACACACACATCCATGCCCACGGCAGAATTCGAACCTGCGACCGTAGCAGAAGCGCCGTTCCACACCGAAGCGCCTAGAACCGGTTGGCCACAGCGACCGGCTGCACGAGCTCTGACTTCCCTTATTTTATCATAGTGATCGTTTCTTCCTATCTAGATCGGCGTCAACAAAATATTTTCAAATTCAGAGGAGAAAGCTGGTGACTGGAATTTCGTGAGAAGATTGCTCCGCAACGAAAAATGCCTGTGTTTTAATGATCTCCATCACAAATCCTCCATCATTTCAGTGACACTCTCCCCCCTATTTCGCGATGATGCAAAACATGCTACCATCTTTGCACTTTTTCGATGTACCTGCTAATAAAACGTAGTGTTGGGTTAGCCTTCCCCACATGATTTTCTGTGTGTTCCTTACAATTTAAGTTGTTCGTAATTGTAATTACTAGGTATTTAGTTGAATGTATGGCCTTTAGATTTGACTGATTTATCGTGTGACGGAAGTTTAACGGATTACTTTTAGCACTCATGTGGATGACCTCACACTTTTCGTTATTTATGGTCGTTGCAATTTGTTTGCCGGCCGGTGTGGCCGTGCAGTTCTAGGCGCTACAGTCTGGAACCACGTGACCGCTACGATCGCAGGTTCGAATCCTGCCTCGGGCATGGATATGTGTGATGTCCGTAAGATAGTTAGGTTTAAGTAGTTCTAAGTTATAGGGGACTGATGACCACAGATGTTAAGTCCCAGAGTGTTCAGAGCCATTTATCTATTTCTTTGCAATGTGTTTTGATCTTCTGATGACTTTATTAGTCGATAACCGACAGCGTCATCTGCAAACAACCTAAGCGACTGCTCAGATTGTCTCGCAAATCGTTTATACGGATAAGGAACAGCAAAGGGCCTGTAACACTAAGATGTGCGTCAACACGAGATCTGCGCCCCCATGGAACTTGTGGACCGAGCTAAGTTGTCGGGACGACTTCCCAGTGCAGAACACTAGAATGATCCCCCCCCCCCCGCCCCCCCTCAGCGATCGAGCACGAGAAGTCTCCTCTACGACGATCGACCCAAGAGTGTTCGATCATCCACATCCAACTCCTCAGTTTGGGCCGTCATGGCAACGTAAAACGTTATGTACTTCTGTCCAATGACAGCAGACGAATCAGAGACTTGTATAAACAACTCAGAATTTCCAACAAGCCAAGCAAACGCCGCTGGAACCCCACCAGGTCAGGTTCACACAGCAGCAGGCCGCTCCTCGTCAAGAACTGGTCAGTTCTCTCCAGATGTTACCGGGTAAGACACTGAGCGTCAAATTCTGAGCTTCCTGGGGTCGTGACTCGGGACGTCACTATGTGTGCCACTGGATGTCAGACTCGGAAAAACTTTCTTCTTCAAGGAGTGAAAATGACTGTAATGCGTGAGTTATTGCCGGATTTGTTATGCGCTCTGTATGTGCTTTCATCCTGCTCAGACAGCAGCTGGTATAGATTTTACGCTTGTGAGCGTATATATACGTTGTTATGTGGCTAGCGGAGCTTGTGGACTGGCCCTGTTCGATTTCCTTTACCTACATTTATGTAATTCGAAAATCTGTGCCCAGACATCAGTTTACTAAAACAACGTGACAATTTTAAAAAACTCCAAAATGTTAATTCTAAAAAAAGGGAGATATTTTTCCGGCTCAGTTAAATACAAATCTATTCGTAAGTATTTGAGTTTCATATTGAAACAGTCTCGAGGTTAGAACCTCATTTTCAGCAGTTTCTTTAATTGTATTAATATTGTATTATTTTGTCAACTGGAAATACTGAATTATAATATTCTAATGAAAATACGATTTTATTTGAGTCAAATCAAATAAATTAAAATTTGATTCAGACATGTGAAATGACTTGTCTATACTAATAAAGTTCCCAGAAAGAATTTCACTCTGCAGCAGAGAGTGCGCTGCGATGAAACGTCCTCTCAGAACTAGAATAATCTGCCAGAAGGTTCCATCAGTAATACTGGTGCGTTTTATATGTTCGTTTCTCCATGTAATGGAAAAAAAAGAAATACTCGACATTCACAGTGACTAGAGTATGTACAAAAAGGGCAATCAATACACATTTGCAGTTGACCAGCAGATCGTTCTGCAGATACAGTCTATCCTTTTGAATTTTTAAGTACTATAATCTATTTCTGTGAAGGATGCTTATCACGATATTTATTTGCTCTTTCACTTTATTCACATGAACTCTGAGAGTTTTATGTGACTATATTATTTTGTTTCTGCAAACATAATTCGTTCCACCAAAATAGCTGGAAACCCCACAGCAGATCAGTTCCAGTCATTCCACGAGTAAGGAGGTACAAGGCTTGTCTTGTCTGTAATTCTACCATGCCTAGACGGTCAATACCGTATTCTATCGCGTCTGCATTGTTACTTTGTGCCAAGAAGGACTCTCAGCAAGGGAAGGGTTCAGGCATCTCGGAGTGAACCAAAGCTATGTTGTTCGGGTATGGAGGAGATACAGAGAGAGAGAGGAAATGTCGATGACATGCCTCGTTCAGACCGCTCAAGGACTACTACTGCAGTGGATGACCGCATCCTACGGATTATGGCTCGGAGGAACTCTGACAGCAACGCCACCATGTTGAATAATGCTTTTCGTGCAGCCACAGGACGTCTTGTTACGACTCAAACTTTGCGCAATAGGCTGCATAATGCGCAACTTCACTTCCGACGTCCATGGCGAGGTCGATCTTTGCAACCACGACATTTTGCAGCACCGTACAGGTGGGCCCAATAACACGCAGAATGGACCGCTAAGGATTGGCATCACGTTCTATCCACCGATGAGTGTCGCATATGCCTTCAACCAGACAATCGTCGGAGACGTGTTTGGAGGCAACCCGGTCAGGATGAATGCCTCAAGATACACTGTCCAGCGAGTGCAGCAAGGTGGAGGTTCCCATCTCTTTTGGGATGGCATTATGGAGGGCGGACGTACGCCGCTGGTGGTCATGGAAGGCGCCGTAACGGCTGTACGATACGTGAATACCACCTTCCGACTGATAGTACAACCATGTCGGCAGCATATTGGCGAGGCATTCGTCTTCATGGACGACAGTTCGCGCCCCCATCGTGCACATCCTGTGAATGACTTCCTTCAGGATAACGACATCGCTCGACTAGGGTGGCCAGCATCTTCTCCAGACATGAACGCTATAGAACATGTCTGGGATAGATTGAAAAGGGCTGTTTATGGAAGACGTGACGCACCAACCCTCTCAGGGATCTACGCCCAATCGCCGTAGAGAAGTGGGACAATCTTGACCAACAGTGCCTTGATGAACTTATGGCTAAAATGCCACGACGAATACAGGCACGAATCAGTGCAATAGGACGTGCTACTGGCTATTAGAGGGAGAGGTGTGTACAGCAATGTTGACCACCACCTCCGAAGGTGTCCCTGTATGGTGGTACAAGATGCAATGCCTGACTTTCATTAGCAATAAAAAGGGTGCAAAGGATATTCATGTTGATCTCAATTCCAATTTTGTGTACAGGTTCCGGAGCTCTTGGAGCCGAGGTGATGCGAAACTTTTTTGATGTATGTACATTTTTACTATGTCTGTACAGAACTGTATACACTGTTAGCGTAAATAGCTCTAGGGAGGTGCATTATAGAATCAGTAAGCGTACAATACTTCAAAACTCGTTTACTACCTCATTTTCCGCAATTTGATCTTACGTTCTTGCCTCAGTGTCAGAGGTACAACAACAGATTTTGCGCTTGGCTGTCATCCATTCGTATGTGCCGCTACATTTTTGGAGAGAAACCCGGTTGCCGCACAGTCGCGGCGTTGGCCTCCCTCTCTCTCTCTCTCTCCCTCTCTGGTGCCGACTCGCTGAGTGTGACACCTAGCGGCAGCACTGGGTACCTTTGACGCGACGTCGCGAGTCACAATCCCAGAAAGCTAAGGAATTAACGCCGGGTCTTGAGACTCAGACCTGCTAGCCGCCAGTAGCGCACGCAACACCGAAGATCCCACCCTCCTCCAAACGGCGCGTGACCCCTGCGGGCCCCAATGTAGCTGCCCTGCCGCACTTATAACCGGGGAGTCAATGCTTTGAGTGGTGAGCTGGCTGTCCCTCCCTTATTCCCATTGTTGTGTGCCTCGGACGTTCTACAACTCCTGGGGAAACCAACTCCGAGTTTCCCACGAATTCTCTCAGCTGAAGTGACGTAAGTTAAGACACACAACCTCTGGAATTTTTATCAGGCACAATAGTGAATATCAAGTATAGTAATGAGAGTTTAATAAAGTGATGAGAATCGTGTTCCAGCATTTCTCCGTCATAAGGAGCGGATGGTGTTAGTTTATCAATGGATGGAGGCAACCCAGATGGCTTGTAACATTTCAGCCGACGCCACGCCGGTCAACGATACCCAGACACTACAGGATCGCGTCTTCGACGCAACAACAAGCAAGCGTATTTCGGAGAGTGCGTGATCTCTTAAGCTGAGGATCAGAGCGATACATTGATATTGGAGGAACGTCACGTTGAGCACCTCATATGAGAAATGTCATTAACGGATATCAGGATGGACGGCTCCTATGGACAAGTGTGCAGATCACAGAAAGTATGAGTTTCCCGATCCACGTGTAATGGATTTTTTTCCCTTGTTTTGGTGGACAGCCCCACCTCGAAATATTCGACACTTTGCGCTACAGGTTAAAAGAAGAGTGACGAATATAAGATGCCTTCAATATTTATTAACGTTGTCGGTGGTTCTCTTGATTTATGCTAACTTTTTCCAGCCTACGTCTAGATCTGGTTTTGTTCCCTGCATATAAAATTATATGCAAGCGTTTCTATCGCACCAGAAAGGATGGAGGAGGTTTGATGTAAGATCTATTCGTGGTTTCTCCTTTATCGAAATCGTTTCCCATAAGAATACAAGCTACATCGTTAGCCTCGTGGCTATTGAGTTTGATCCTCAAAAATACGTAGTACTAATAGTTCAATCCAGAACGGTTTAGGTAGCCTTTACGGTACTTGGGTATAGCTGTGTGGTTAGTATTCGAACAGACATCCGAAGTAGTGTGGCGGTAATGCTTCAATCTGTCCGAAGAACAGTTCCAGCTTTATAAATGTAGCCAGAAGTGTATCGTGGCTAATGGAGTTGTTCATGAAGACCGATTAAAGTATTTTCCTAATATATTTTGTTGCCCTTATTTTATAAAATCATTTGGTGGCTTTCTAAGAGGTACTTTGTGTTAGGAGTACAAAACGTAAATAAAATTACATTTTCACACGTTTTACTTCAGGCAGAATTAGGTAATAAAGCCAGTCGATACCTTTCGTATAGTGCAACGACATAGTTGCTTACTGGCTGAGTATTTTTCAAGAGATCCTCTCACACAGACTGGTAATTTACACTGTTTTTAAGAGCCACTCCGAGTGCGCCGTATCAGTCACTCTTTAACCTGTTACGTAAGGCGATTCGTTCCTGCTGTTATCTTTTGCGTGTATTCAGTCCCGCAACCTATAACCGTGCATTCGGGCGGTAATCAGTTATCGGTGCGTTATTGTAGTCTAAAAACTGAATCCGTTATAGTAACTCTTTTGTTTACTCACTCGGGGTCCCACCGTTTTGTACACAACTGAGGTGAGAAGTAGTTGTGACGTTCTCTACGGCGACATCAAAAACCCATTCTGAGGTGGTGCCGTCGAAAGCGTAAACCGAAGCAATCGGTCTGGATTCGAATACATCTCTCGAAAGAGAGTACAAAAGAATATTATCACAGGACTTTACAAACAGGTTTTTCAGAAATTCCTACCAGTTCACTTACTTAACTTATTTAATATTGCAACGCGTTTCGAGCTATCACCTCTTTATCAGGCAAAATATGACAAAACAAGAAACATTCAAACCGAATGGACATATACCTTAATGCAAGTATTCTTTCAGTCTTGTCGTTTGTTGTGGCTTTCCTGCAGAGAAAGTCAAATACAAGCCGTATGAGAGCGCGCTTACTTCGTTTTCTTGTCTGTAGATGAATACTGGAGCACTCCGTTCATCAGAAAATGCTGCCGTCTTGTGGCCACTGTGGCTTTAAATTGTAAGCACACCACGTAGCTCACTCGGAAAACATGAATAACTGATCTGGCTACTTCAGTATTATTGGCTTAATTTGTATTATTAGTTCACTTTTCTCGGACATGAGCAGACATCCACAAGTAGCAAATAATGTGACCGTGGCTTCCAAGTTAAGGTTCTTCGGTTAATCACAAGGCGTCTACTTCGTTAATAATCTTGCTGGCATTTCGATGATCTTTCTTGGGATTTCTTCATGATTCATTACATTCTTGGACGTGCTACCTTTTTATAGTTTTATGCACAGTGAGATATAATATCGAGCGATTTTAAAAAGCGAGTGAATCAAGCTGCGTCGGATAGAGGTGCAGGGGATAGCTTCAGTTACGTTTGACGCGAAATAGCATTTAGTCATAATGGAGCGTACACTGTCAAAGCATTTTATCAAAACGGTAGTTCGTACCAGCTAGCACGTCGTGCAATCCGCAACCACTTCAGCGTTAATCGAAATCGGCCGGTGCACCTGCCTGGGCGATTAAAAAGTGGCTGGGGAACATTGAGGAGACGGCGCCAACTGGGAAACCAAAAACTGTGCGCTCGCCTGAAAAACATCGAACGTGTACGCCAAATGAAACGCGTATAGCACGTGTGCCTTGACACGACACTACAGCGCGACACGCACGTGCCGCACGAGTCGCGCGGCTGCAGTGCATATTGCGACACGTACACCGTACTTAGCACGCGCCGACTGGCGACGCTCTGCAATGACAGAACCGAAGCGCGCGCACCTTTTTATCTTTCTCTAATAATTTACAGAAACTATTCACTGAAAATATTTGATTTTTTTCCGTACTTGTAGCTTTATGTGTGAACGTCTTGGCCAAGTGCCCATCATCTCGCTAATGGTCATGCTTACTGGGATCTACACATTTTGGTAAGTCACTACGCAAAACTCAAAAAGTTTGCAATGAAAAATAGGGGACGCTATGATTTAGCGTTTGGTGCGTATTACACCATATGTTTCTGAGTATGAAATTCAGCTAACATATAAAATTTTTGTTTAGACTTAGGAGGAGGTCTCCATCTGTCTTCGATTTCGAGAAAATGGATCCCATGTAGCGCATTCACTCCCAATCTTACGCCACGGGAATGAAATATTCCTACATCACTGGTATTTCCTAAACCGCTCGAGACATCGAAACGAGATTTTGGCGAATGACGACACAAGGAGGAGAGTACTTTGCCACGCCGGCCGGTGTGGCCAAGTGGTTCTAGGCGCTTCAGTCTGGAACCGCGCGATCGCTACGATCGCAGGTTCGAATCCTGCCTCGGGCATGGATGTGTGTCACGCCCCTAGGTTAGTTAGGTTTAAGTAGTTCTAAGTTCTATGGGACTGATGACCTCAGATTTTAAGTCCCATAGTGCTCAGAGCCATTTGAACCACACTTTGCCACGTCGTAAACACACTGAGCTTTCTTATCTATCACGGTATATCAGTAGTTACACTTCCCTATTTATTTTTTTTCATTCCACTGACTAATTTTTTAAGAGTTATCGACAGCTAGTGAGACAAGAGTGTCCTAATATGAAAGTAAACATGAAATTTCTTCTCTTATGTTGCCACAAACCGTCACAATGAGTTTTTTGATAAGATATTCGGCTCTCTGGTCGCCAATTACTTGTTTAATGAGACAGATTTCTGAAACAGTGTGTCACAATAACTGCTGCAAAAATGAGTTTATGCAAATCATATTGTGTTTTGGCAAAAGAAGTGCTCTCAAACCCTTCAACAAGAGAAGTGTGGCCGTTACTCGCAAATGGTGTTGCTTCTTCGAATGAGAAGAGGTTAACAACTCACACGAAAATAAATCGTTAATTCTGTTGGAATTTTGGTTGAATCCCACAACCCATTTTATTTTTAACACCAGCGACTGAAATGGAAACTTACCAAAGGAGTTTTATTCCTTTTCTTTATATGAGCAATAGCAAAGTAATGAAGAGCGTGGTCTTCAGGCGGGATACCACGCACACTACTGATGCCGGTTCCTCACCAACGCCTTGCCAAACTGACAGTCCGTGGTTCGCGAATAAAATAGTTGTTACTGAGAAAAGTAAACAACTGATACGTGGCACAACACAATGGCCAGTGTATCGTCAGCAGCTGGGAATAAATCGATCGACAAGAATGCGGAAGCCAGCAAGTGTGCTTTGTGAGAGGAAGAGTTCACATCGTTCCGAAAACATTGTCATGAAAGTAGATCTGCCTTTGTCACCATTACATTTCTACATATCACCACACTCTTTCAGGATATTCCTACTTTTATATTAGTACCGACACTAATTCCTTTGTGTAGCCTGTTGTGTAATTAGTTTATTAACGCTGATAGCGTGTATGCAACCACTGAAATACTTTTCCTCGTCACGACGAGCCGATTAAAACATCGTTATTTAAGATGGCTTCTCGACTATTTCGGGCTTGCAATGTACGAAGTATAACGTCTCTTATTAGACCCATACCCGCATGATGATATGAAGTACGTAAGTTTTACTATCTCGGACGCTTTTTACCAGGAGCGCAAAGGGGTCATACCTGTGGAAATTATGCCTTCCCGACTTTTTGTAACGGATCGCAGAGATACTTCAGCATAAGAGGCAGCAAGTAGGTAACCTTGTTTTACTTTCCTGTCTTGCTTCTAGATGACACGATTTTATAATATTCCTTACTTCCTTATTCACTACCCTCACGGTAAATCGTCTGTCCCTTCTTACGTTCTGAAAACATTGTGGAGGCAGACGATATACTTTCAGTGGCTAATTGCTCACCGGTTATTGAACTGTGCATTGGGGTTTTTGACAAAGAATAAACAAAACAAAAGAACTGTACATATGTATGTAAATGAAAACTATTACGTGCTAACGAAAATGGACGGAGCGCTTAAACAGCGAAAAAAAGAACACTGCTCAGTGATAGAAAACTTCAGTTTACATTACAGGCCGTACTCTTCGGATGGACAATACTTCCACTGTCCGTATGCGCCATGCCGAAGTGAGTATATGGCAGAACTGCCCTCCCGCTCCCCGCCTCACACATCCGTCAGTACCCGCGTGACGCGCGGCGCGAGAAACTGCGCCGCTACCACAAAGCCGCGCGACCTGGCGCAGGCGCGTGTCGCGTCCCAGTCGCGTCGCGTCGCAGTTTGCGCGGTCCCATTTGAACCTGTGAAGTTGCAAAAACGCGCGCTGCGGTGCGCCTAGCCTTTAGAGTTGCCATTGAGAGACACACTCGTCGCTCAGTTCACCGGCACAGCGCTACACTTGGGATTTCAAAGATAACGGTAGGACGGATTTTACCCCAGGATTTGCACTTTCACCCCTACAAAATCTAAACGGTACAGGTCCTTAAGGGAATAGATTATGTGATCCGCAGCCGCTTCTGATTAAAAGTTTTGGTCATGATTAGTCGGGACCAGGACATTGTAAACCGTTTGTGGATGAGGGATGAAGCTTACTTCCGTCTCTCCAGTTATGTGAACAAGCAGAACTTTCGATTTTGCAGTGACGTTAATACTAGAGAACTGCATCAGCAACCACTGCACTGGGCAATAGTTACTGCGTGGTTCGTAATGTCTTCAATTAGGGATCATAAGGCCAAACGATTTTTAAGTTGTAACAGTGACTTCGCAGAGATACGCAGACGTTTTAGAAAACTTATGTCTCATCGTTCACTTCATTGTGTGCAAGTTGTGGAGTAAATGTTTCCAGCAGGACGGAGCAACGTCCCACACTGCGCTAGTAAGCATGAATATTGTCAGTCGTTTGTTTCCAAATGATATGGCCTCCCGAAATGGGTACATTGCATGGCCCTCTCGTTCACTGGACGTCACATGTTTGTGACTTTTTCTTTGGGGTTATCTGAAGCGGAAAGTTTAGCAAGATAACCCACCTTGAACAACTGAAGCCCTGAAAGAGTGGATGCGACAGGAAGTGTGATGAGTCAGTACAAGGTCTGGCTGGAGGAATGCGTGCTTCTAAGCGGACGCCATAATAAGACATCTTGAAAAAGTAACTGAGGAGGAGGAGGACATTAGTGTTTAACGTCCCTTCGACACGAGGTCATTAGAGACGGAGCGCCAGCTCGGGTGAGGGAAGGATGGGGAAGGAAATCGGCCGTGCCCTTTCAAAGGAACCATCCCGACATATGCCTGAAGCGATTTAGGGAAATCAGGGAAAACCTAAATCAGGACGGACGGAGACGGGATTGAACCGTCGTCCTCCCGAATGCGAGTCCAGTGTGCTAACCACTGCGCCACCTCACTCGGTGAAAAAGTAACTGACGTTTTACTGTTACAGAAAACACTTTTTCGTATATTTTAAGATTATGAAACAGAAAAAGTGTCTTTATTTAACAGCTTTTCAAAAATCGCTCTTTATTATGCCTCACCCTGTAGTTGAAACTCTCTTCTTCATTTAGCTCATGAGGCCCTCAGCTTTAAAAGAATTTATTGTGTCGTAAACACAGTACTATTTCAATATGCTATACGAGCGTATTTTAGGAAAGACACACGGGAAATATGTAGTGGTAAATGCGAAAAACAAATACAGAACTAGTTCTCTCACAACTGTTATGACTACTCTTATTTTTTATTTGGGGGACTTACGAAATCTGAATATTTTCGTAGTCTCCATGAAATAGCTGTGTTAATCTTAGATAACGGTAGGTGTGATTAACGTCTCTGACTGGTGGTGTGGAACTGTCTCAAGTGAAGGACAGAAGGAATTGGGTTATTCAGATACACACAGTAGACGATTGTAACTGCACTGTTTACGTGGAAAGAACCCACACATATTACAAAAAATTGATGTATGTACGTATGTGGCACATCTCCCCCTAGACCACTGGACTGATATGGACCAAAGTTTGTGCACATACCCCTTACTGACAGGTAACACTCATAATTCAGGAGGTGCGGCATCATAAACGATGAGATGCATGAAAATCAGCCGCACCATGCCTAATGTTGAAATTTGCTTCTGTACTACTAACTCTATTCGTAACAAATTTCGCAGACATTCGCAGCGAAAGGCACATACAAAATTATATCATGATGCCACACATAATTCGGGAGATCCGACGTCATGAACACCAAGATGTGTGAAGAACTGCCGGAGTGTGCTTAATGTTTATATTTATCCTTGCTGCTCACTCTGTTAGCAACATATTTTGCTGACGGTATCGACATACGCCGCTGAATGCGCCTACATGAATGCATCGTTGTAGGACTCTTTACTGCCGAGCCACTCGTGCAGTCGAGTGAAGTCGAGTGAAGTGACACCAGGCAGCGCTTTTGGCAGCTTTCAACTATGAGGCGCAAACGGTTGTAGGCCTCGCCACAGAGGCGTGCAGATACTCGAAGCAGCTGTGCCAAGCGCATCATCCCACGCCGAGCCTACTGGCAGGTGTGCGTGCAAGGTTCCTCGTTGTGGAAAACTAGCAAAGTGAACACCCCGACCGACAGTGCCGGCTGTCAGCTAGTGTACAATAAAAACATTATGACAGGTGACAGACTTCCGTCATTCAACAGTCTCTGGTCAATGAATTAGTTCTTTCTTATGATCTTAATGAATTATTGTCAATGTAAACAACGAGACACCAACAGAGATAGTGATAAATGGTTCAAATGGCTCTGAGTACTATGGGACTTAACATCTGAGGTCATCAGTCCCCTAGACCTAGGGTAGTTAGGTTTAAGTAGTTCTAAGGACAGCACACACATCCATGCCCGAGACAGGATTCGAACCTGCGACCGTAGCAGCAGCGCGGTTCCGGACTGAAGCGCCTAGAAACGATCGGCCACAACGGCTGGCAAAAGCGATAAATGAGGTATTAGTGAAAGATACTGGCTTATTAACATGGCTTGCTTCAAATTTTCAGAAAATGTAACTGATTCGAATATTTGACTAACGTAAAGCCTACCAAAATCGGCTGTATAGTTACGTTCATAGTCTGCACATAACTTTGCGGTGCACGGCCGTTGCCCCTGATAACAAAGTGCGAGTGCACCGCCCTCGTGGATAACATTGCGCCCCCTAGAGTGTGCAGCTGGAACACTGATAGAGGCAGAACATTCCCATTCGTCTGGTGCGCTCTCAAGTGTCATTGATACCTTCTCTGATAATGATCTCTTACCTTCGCCATCAAAATGGCCTACCTCACTGGGAACGCATTTCTGGCCATATGTCCGCATGACCTTTTTTCCTCCTTTTGCTGCGGAAGCTGTGATCTCTGTATCTTGAAACAATACAAACCAAGGGAAAATCGAAATCACTATCTCTCGCCAATAAATAAACGATCTCTATAATCATACAACACGAGCGAATTGTGTTAAGTAACTGATCGTTCATTTTGGCCGCTGTACACAACGCAAATACCGTCTCCTTGCGATGAACAGCTTACGAATAGAAGAGGTTATATTTATTATTTGCGGGTCGTCTTTCCCCTCAAAAACAGGAGGACAGTAAGTGATCTTGAAATTCGGCGACGTTCCTGGGTGCATTACGTGCTCCCACTTCTGGCCATATGAGGGTACGACGAGAATTCTCCATATAATCGTTCCGATGCGCTCACGTGTTATGTTTTGGAGAGGCATACCGTTGGTTGGGCAAATTGATCATGGTACACTCGCAGGTCAGCGGCATTGTGACACTGCATTCGTTTCCCATGCGTATCTTTTCAGGCTGTATGCGACCCTCACTGTACTTTTAAGGACGACAATGCGTGATCGCATCGAAAGCACTGGTGTAGGAGGTCTTTGAATGAGTGCATGTTCGGCAAACTTAAACCCCGTGGGCCACGTCGTTATGCATTGGGGATGCATACCGCAGCTCGCCTACATAGTCCAGCGACCATCCAGAGTTCTCAGTCAAACTTGTTGAGGAATGGAACGCTCTACCACATTTCCTTACCAACCTCGTGCCCAGCTTGGGAGCTGGTTACAGAGCACGCACAGCTGTGTTTGGTGATCACATGCTTTATGAAGAACACGTTCCGCCTTTTGCAATGTGACTACTGTCTTTGAACAAAAACGTCAGTTATGTTCGTATCATTGCATGTTTCTTTGTTACCATCTGTACCATGCAGCAGCAATTATTTCTATTTTGCTTGACAGTGACACAACATGTGAAAGTTACTTTGGCCCGGAGTTTCGCAAAGCACTATAATCGAAAACGAAAAAGGTCTGACGGGGTCTATTGGGGTGAAGTGAGACCACGGGGGCTGATTCCATACCACTGTGGCGGCTGCTTTATTGTATGAAGGACAGAATTTAGTTGAAAGTACTTGATCTTCATTTCTCGAGTATATGCTGAAGATTAAAGTTAATCGCATGTGAACCGGTACTTTCAGAGACTAAAATAAAGAGCTCCTGCAAACGCTATTTACTATTCTAAAGAAATGTGACTGGGATCCTAGAATACGAAACTGACTACAACTGTATGTAAGCAATATCTGTTTCTGGTGCTCCATTTATGACAATATGAGAATAGGGGGGGGGGGGGGGGCATAGGATAGTGTACCTACAAGCACATCTTCTTTCTTGGTCGGTGTTTCAGTTAGTCACCGATTTTAGAACTATATGAAGCAACGCGTACTAGAGGACGCGGTAAGTAGTTCCTGGCATTTTCGACTGCTGCTGTTGTGGGGCCTGAGGTTTTGTTTTCTGCAGGGTTTGCAAATATAACGAGTTCTACATATTTAGTGTTGTGTAATATATTAAAGATATTTGAGGATACTGTCTGTTCTATGGTTAAAGAATTTTGTGGTGAATAAAATATTGTTAAATTTTGACTAGTTACATAACGTGTGGATGAATAAGTTATAGTTCGTGAGTCACAAACCATCTCGTACCTTCAAACGGAAGACCTTGCACCATGGAGTATATGAGATTTGCAAAAGAAGTATGTTTATGTAATGTATTAACGAAGTTACCAGTCTCGAAAAGGGAAATTTGTGATAGCTGCAACAGCTTCTATTTCAGATCGTTGTTAACTTCTAACTGGTTTTTGATAAAACGATTGATTTCGCTTGCTGATTATTCTTGTGTAGTAGAGTAATAACGTAAGACATTTCTCATAGAGAAATACACTACTGACAAATTTTTTTCTCGATTGCAACGATTTGAACTGATATTTGTACCTAGGTACATGACCATGTTGTATCTTGGAACAGTCTCTCATTTGTCAAAAATCTTACTTTTCCGGAGTAATTGTAATTTCAGAAAGAAAGTGCACCACTCCTAAAGTGAATGCTGTCATTTCAAAATAGAATAACAAAATGGAGTAAAGGTCTATTAAAGTGTGAAAGTCTGAAGTGTGTTCCACGGTAAAACACTTTTCGCTAATAATTGTCAAAACTAAGAACAAACACAAAACGCTGTCCAAGCATATAAACGATCGATAGTCGAACTAAAAATCTGAATGCCGGGTGTTCGGACAAACTTCTAGGACTTGTAGAAGGGAGACAGGAAAGAATATTTTGAGTACAAACCCATGCCCAGGAATGTACCGTTTCAGTTCTACAATGGTTTCAACTTCGATTTTTAACTCATCCACTTCTGTTTGAGGGATTAAATTACGCATAAGGCAATACAAAACAATTCGAAATGAAACATAACGGAACACCTGTTTATCACTTAAGCACATTTGTTTGTGTTAAGACTCCTCGCCCTGTCCATCTGTCACCATATCGTTTGTTCGGATGTCTGCGAACTGCACGATACAAGCGAGTTGGTGCATCATCATGCTGAAACCACATTTCCTGATGGGCAATCAGAGGCACAGCTTTCAAGAACGGCCCCAATATCTTTTGTAGAAACATAAGATATGCAAGACCAGTTAGAGTGGAAGGAGGTACGGCCCAGTTACACGACAGTCTGGAATGCCTGCCAACAAACAAATATCCAACAGGCACCGAAGCCTCGGAATGTGCTTAGCATGAGGGTTTTTGGCTGCCAGACATGGCTGTTTAGCGAATTCAGAACACAGTCCCTCCCCAGTGAACTCACATTTGTCTGTGAACAGGAGTAGTTGGGTAAGGAAAGGATCAGCACATTTTGTTAGCGCAGGTTGCCTCCATCAGGGGCAAGCATATATTCATTGGAAAACCTATTGTTCTCTTTTGATTGACGAGTCCTTAACTTACTATTATGCTAAGTGGATTATGACCATCTGAGGATAATCCGTCATTCCAAGAAACCCTCCACACTCCTCCCTTCCCTCTCCTTCTCCCCACTTCTCCTCCTTCTCCACCACCCCTCTGGAAATTGTCTCGCAATACAAGCACACTTATGATATGGACCCATTTGACTAATTAATTAAATCGACCAATTAATTAACCCCTCCCTATCTGGGACACCCCCAGCAGTTCCCCTCCCCTCCCCTCCCCCTCCAGGAATTTGTCTGGAAAAAGACCCAATTGATTGGCTAGCAGGTGGAAAATTGATTGCAGTGTATGGAATATTGTTTAACCCTTTATTTGGCAGTGTTGCTTTCAAGCAACATCACATTTACCTTGGCCTTATGGGACAACAAACTCTTCCCAGTGCATTTTACTGGCATTACTGCCTCCAGGCAACATTCCTTTACACACTGCGAACGCCAGTTTTTGTAATAGCTTAAGGTTTTCCACACGAGATAGCAGTTTGTGCAGTGGTGTTACAGAGATCTCCTCGTGTGAGCAACAGAGGTGTCTTATTTTGGTTCTAAAAGAGTGGATTTAAATAGATTGAAGAAAAACTGCTAAGATTACTGGCAAGATATACCCAGAGGTAAGTTTACAGCAGAAATATTTCAATCTTTGTTTGGAAATACGTAAGTAGTATAAAACTTTTATGTTGCCTGTGAGCAACATTGCCTATAGTTGGGACATGTGCCATTAGTATATTACACATGTTTACGGTGTGACAGAGAAGATATTTTTATTTTTAGGGGCTTTTTAGCAATGGATTCCAGAATATTTTATGGAATTGAAAAAGCGAGAGGAATAGTAGTTCCACTAGAAAACCCGGCTTTGTCTGATCTAAGTGAATCTGAAGACACTGAACTCGAAGCTTTGGCAGGCTGTAGTGATTCCAGAGCGTCAATCTCAGTTCCATAACCAAGTTATACCAGACACTGATTCTGATTTAGGAAGTGAAATCTCAGAAGCTGAACATGTGCAAGGACCTTCTGCAGTGAATCCTTCTAGTGCAAGTGGCAGTCAAGTGAAAAAGTAAATTACAAAAGCAGTCACTTACATGTGGGTAAAGGAAGATACAACTGCTAGGGCAGAAAGTCTCTCTCTCCTGTGTTTTCTGATGAAGGCAATACACCACTGGGTTATTTCAGAACATTCTTTGATTCAGAACTAATTGACAAAATTGTGCAGGAAACGAACTTAAACTCTGACCAACAAACTACACGTCAGTAAACAGCAATATAAATTAAATAGAACAATTTTTCGGTGTTCTGATGTACATGGGTCTTGTTTCTATGTCTTAGTAGACTGACTATTGGTCTCAGTCAATGAACTGTGAAAAATTCACCAGCATTTTCAGTTTGAAGCGCTTTCAGAAACTCCGCCGATACCTGCATTTTACGAGCAATGAGAATGCTGTGAACTGTTCTGAAAGACTTTTGAAAATAAGACCTGTTCTTGAGTCAATTGTATAGAACTGCCGTGAGCAGAAACAAGAGTCGGCATTTTCTACAGATGAGAAGATGGTTGCATATAAAGATACAAGAGCAGGTAATTTGCGTCAATATATTCAAATAAGCAACACAAGTGGCGTTTTAAGATATTTGTTCGTGCTGGTGTGTCTAGAGTTGTCTATGATTTTCTTCCCTATACTGGCAAGGGGATGATAACTGATCTTGCTGATGACGAGAAAATAATGGAATTGGAATACTTTTATTTTGACAATTTATTTTGCAGCCTTGAACTTAAAACATACTTACAAAACATCAAACAATGAGTCCATGGGCACCATAAGGAAGAACTGAATAAACAACTGTCCTCTACATGACGAGAAGCGGTTACTGAATGACGAGTCAGCTATGACTACAGGAAGGACAGTCACTCAGACCTCATTTTAGTAAGGTGGGCAGGCTATAAAATCGTGGCACTTGCAAGCTCGTTTTTTGGTGTCCAACCACTCTCAACAGGAAAACGATGGGACAGCAATCAAAAAAGAATTGATGTGCCCTGTCCCAGTAATGTACGTCAGTACAACAAGCACATGGGAGGAGTTGATCTTGCTGGTATGCTGATAGAGCTCTACAGAGTACCAATGAAAACTAGGCGATGGTACATGAGATGGTTTGGATTTATTCTAGATCTGAGTGTTTTAAATGCTTGCCTGCATTTTTCGAAGAGAATCTCTGGACAAGAAGACCTCATCAAAGTCATTTAGGGCAGATACTGCCAATGGTTTGATATTTTCAGGTAAAAGTAAAGTAGGAAGACCTTCAACAGACAAACCACCACCATAAAAGAAGAGGAGGAAGGCAACAGCTCCGACTGTTACACAAGATGTCCGATTTGATAATATGGAGCATTGGCCTGTATACGGTCCCAAAGGTCGTTGTCGTTATTGTCCGTCTGAATATTCTACAGTCATGTGTTCCAATTGCAATCTAGTATTGTACTTCGATCCAAAGAGGAACTGTTTCCAAAAATTCCATTGCAAGAAGAACAAGAAGGGAAAATGAAACAGTTCTATTACACAGCAGGAATGCATAAATGTGTTTATAAATTAAATTATTCACGTACGGCAAACATTTTGCTTGAGGTTATCGGCAAACTCCTTTTTCCTATAATATGTATAAGTGTGATCTACTGCTGGCAATGTTGCTTGTAAGCAACGTTTCATAATTTTCATAATTTTTGTCAAAAATTTGTAAAACTGACTGAATTGTATTTCTTTAAGTATAATAAATAGATATAAGCACTTAATTTTTTTTTATTTTCACCATTTGCCAAATAAAGGGTTAAAAAGTTTCTCATACACAAGACAATGTGTGAAAGATTCTTTATTTAAACAATTTAAGGGATACAAGGCAGTGTATATCATACAGTTCATTTATTTACTTTAAATATTTAAATAGACAAAATTCCATTCACTACAAATTCTTTGAGGGTGAGAAGATACTTGGAATATTAAACAACTTCGAAATTTTTTTTTAGCCCACACTCCCCACTCCCAAACACTTCACTGGGCTTGTCATTCCACGTATTACTATATGTGGAGGCCACGCTACCCCTGCTCAGGTCCGTGACTGGCCACTATGAGAGCAGACGTTGCAGTAATCCCCAAACAAAAGAGCTTCTGATGGTGGCTGTCCTTTATTATTTGATTGCTGAGAAATTCCTGTTCAAGCACATGCTCTCTCTCTCTTTCCCCTATCCCCCTCGCTCTCCCTCCACCCCCCCTCCTCACAACCGGTCATGTCCTGTAGGGTAACCCTGCTAGGACTGCATGCACCATTGGCCATGGTCGGATCGAATCACACACAAAGCAGCATTTACCTAGTAAACCCCACCTGTGCATTTCTTAGAGTGAGGTAATATCTCCATCAGATTGATTGTCTAATTGATTAAATCGATGCCCTTCGTGTGGGACAGTTTTCCGTTGCTTTCTATTGGTGGATTACTAGGATTAGAATATTTGATGGGATTCGATCCTACAGCTTCCCAATTTCCGAACCCTACTGTTATTTATTCCCGTTGCCTCCTATTGGTGTATACTGATGCAGTTAAGTCATTTATAGAAAGTCCATTAAGCTGGAGGTAGCTGAAAATTTCAAATTTCAGCTCAGCTGCATGCTGTGTCCATAGAAAATCTGTGGAGATTTCGGACTGGTATGTGTGCTCGCAATAAAGCAACAACAATAAATTGATTAAACGGGGATTGGATATTGCGATTGGATTTTTAAACCTTTGTAGAATTCCTAAATTGGTTCTCTCCACTACATTCGGAAGGAGGAGGAGGAGGAGGAGGAGGAGAAAGGATGTGTTAGGGGATAGGACAAAGACACAGAAAATACCACAATCCAGGCCGTAGCAGTAGTTGTCATGGCCAGATGTTGGATATCGCTGAAATACATCCTGAATGCACATGCCCAGTGTCCACACGTCACTCGCCAATCTCCTCATGAGCAACCAGCGCCAACGCTCAGAGGTCGGACGGCCGTAGCCAGTATGGTGGACGCGTGTGTCCGCCAGAGTGCACCACCCTGACGTGGAGGGCGTCTGGAAGTGATTGGAGTGGTAGGAATTAGGATGTTATCAACACGTTCATTGCCAACACTTGGCAGTTATCGATATTGAATGACTCAATTTTCCAAGGGGAATACATGCAACACATGCGATCACAGAGACAGCCCAATGCACACTGTGTATTAGTTTGCTGTTTAGCTATCGAAAGGGCACTGTGGCTGGGACTTACTCCTGTAGCTGTGTGCAATAACCGACTAGCTGGCCTACTGGAACTTTTCGTTGTAACCACGGATTGCCAGAAAAGCCCATTTGTTCTGGCCACATGCCTCCTCTGGCACACGCCTCACATTCGAAACCGCGTCGTCCTAGGAAACCAGCAAAATTTATTTATCGCTGTAATTAGAATTAAATATTACACTTGCAGCCCTAATCTCATAACATTGGACACCGACTCTGGAAATATCCCCCTTATAACTGGGTACAGTTTAACACATAAAATGCTTCATCCTCCTTGGGGGTATTGGTGCATTAGTACAATGGACATCCAGCTCACAAAATAGTTTGATTGGGGTGATCATGTGCAATCACTGTGGATTTTTAGAGTATAAAAGGAGGTGTGATAGGAGCAATCGTACACCTTGCATGTTTATTATTACTGGAGAATCTAGACAATATTGGTTGTTGTTTTGGTCTTCAGTCCTGAGACTGGTCTGATGCAGCTCTCCATGCTACTCTATCCTGTGCAAGCTTCATCATCTGCCAGTACCTACTGCAACCTACATCCTTCTGAATCTGCTTAGTGTATTCATCTCTTGGTCTCCCTCGCCGTTTTTTACCCTCAAAGCTGCCCTCCGATACTAAATTGGTGATCCCTCGGTGTCTCAGAACATGTCCTATCAACCGATCCCTTCTTCTAGTCAAGTTGTGCCACAAGCTCCTCTTCTCCCCAATTCTATTCAATACCTCCTCATTAAGTATGTGATCTACCCATCTAATCTTCAGCACTCTTCTGTAGAACCACATTTCGAAAGCTTCTATTCTCTTCTTGTCTAAGCTATTTATCGTCCATGTTTCACTTCCATACATGGCTACACTCCAATACAAATATTTTCAGAAACCACTTCCTGACATTTAAATCTATACTCGATGTTAACAAAATTTTCTTCTTCACAAACGCTTTCCTTGCCATTGCCATTCTATATTTTATATCCTCTCTACTTCGGCCATCATCAGTTATTTTGCTCCCCAAATAGCAAAACTCCTTTACAACTTTAAGTGTGTCATTTCATAATCAAAATCCCTCAGCATCACCCTCGTTTTGCTTTTGTTGATGTTCATCTTATACCCTCCTTTCAAGACACTGTCCATTTTGTTCAACTGCTATTCCAAGTCCTTTGCTGTCTCTGACGTTCGCCGATGACATTGTAATTCTGTCAGAGTTTTTATTTCTTCTCCATGGATTTTAATACCTACTCCGAACTTTTCTTTTGTTTCCTTCATTGCTTGCTCAATATATAGATTGAATAACAACGGGGACAGGCTACAAACTTGTCTCACTCCCTTCCCAACCACTGCATCCCTTTCATACCCCTCTTATAACTGCCATCTGCTTTCTGTACAGATTATAAATAGCCTTTCGCTCCCTGTATTTTACCCCTGCCACCTTCAGAATTTGAAAGAGAGTATTACAACCAACATTGTCAAAAGCTTTCTCTAAGTCTACAAATGCTAGAATCGTGGATTTGCCTTTCCTTAATCTTTCTTCTAAGATACGTCGTAGGGTAGGTATTGCCTCACGTGTTCCAACATTACTATGGAATCCAAGGTGATCTTCCCCGAGGTCGGCTTCTATAAGTTTTATCCATTTGTCTGTAAAGAATGCGCGTTAGTATTTTACAGCTGTGACTTATTAAACTGATAGGTAATTTTCACATCTGTCCACGCCTGCTTTCTTTGTGATTGGAATTATTATATTCTTCTTGAAGTATGAGGGTATTTCGCCTGTCTCATACCAAAAGGTAGAATTTTGTCAGAACTGACTCTCCCAAGGCTGTCAGTAGTTCTAATGGAATCTTGTCTACTCCCGGGGCCTTGTTTCGACTCAGATCTTTCAGTGCTCTGTCAAGCTCTACATGCAGTATCATATCTCCTATTTCACCTTCTCCTACATCCTCTTCGATTTCGATAATATTATACTCAAGTACATTGTCCTTGTATAGACCCTCTATATACTCCTTCCACCTTTCTGCTTTCCCTTCTATGCTTAGAACTGGATTTCCATCTGAGCTCTTGATATCCATGCAATTGGTTCTCCTTTCTCCAAAGGTCTCTTTAATCTTCCTGTAGGCAGTATCTATCATACCCCTAGTGAGATAAGCCTCTATATCCTTACATTTATCGTCTAGCCATCCCTGCTTAGTCATTTTCCACTTGCTGTCGATCTCATTTTTGAGACGTTTGTATTCCTTTTTGCCTGCTTCATTTATTGCATTTTTATATTTTCTCCTTTCATCAGTTAAATTGAGTATTTCTTCTGTTGCCCAAGGATTTCTACTAGCCCTCGTGTTTTTACCTACTTGATCCTCTGCTGCCTTGACTATTTCATTCCTCAAAGCTACCCATTCTTCTTCTACTGTATTTCATTCCCCCATTCCTGTCAATTGTTCTGTTATGCTCTCCCTGGAACTCTGTACAACCTCTGGTTCTTTCAGTTTATCCAGGTCTTATGTCCTTAAATTCCCTCCTTTTTGCTATTTCTTCAGCTTTGATCTTCATTTCATAACCAATAGATTGTGGCCAGAGTCCAAATCTGCCCCTGGAAATGTCTTGCACAAATATTGGTAATATAAATTATATCGAACGTGGTATGATCTTTAGCAGCACGAATTTAAGTGTTGTCGTGTCCTAACAGAGGATGAAGGGAAGACAGGGGTTTAAGGTCAGTCTACAAGTTATGAATGGTGAGAAGTAAATGCCGGCAGACAAATATCCAGTGAAGGGAGGTTGATGATTTGGATCAGCGTCAAACGGTGTCACAGGGCATATACAAGAGATGCAGATGTTGAGACTCGATAGTTGCAGTAGGGGTCTGATTAGCACATTTGATTTGTGTTCAGACTATCTATTACACTGAATGCTAATTCTAAACATTAGAAAAAGCAAAGGAGGCGATTTGTTGCACAACACAAGTCAATATCTAAAGCCACGGGAGCTGCACTACATGAGTCTGCAGACAGCCTCTCTCATGGATCATATCAGCAAACGGAATTGTTTTTCAACGGCTGGCGCAGATTATGGATGTAGTGGAGTCTCATACAGGTACTAATCGACTGCTACTATATTTTTAATGATCGGCCTATCCAAAATTCATGCATGTGGACCATAAGGAAAAGGGCAAGTCTTGGGATTTTTAATAGTTTGGTGTACAATAAACGCAATATTCTTGTAGAATATCAGACAGTACATGGGATGTCAGCAATACGACCACACCTATGGGAAACTTTGACGAAAAATTGAATAACGCATTATACGAGGTTTTTCTCGAATTTTACCGATTTCATCACGAGATACTGATGTGAAATACGTTGAAATTGAGGGAAATGCGATAAAATATGTAAAATCACGAAAAACTAAATATACAAAATTAGAGAAGAATGCCATGAGATATGAAGCTAGCGAAATCAATAGGACTGCATATTCTGGAGGAGGGTGGTAGAATGGCGCTACATAAAGCTTTATGATCGCTGATTCCCTGTTCTGCATTAACTGATTCAAATAGTTCGGGTCTGTTTGTCACCAGAAGGTCTAATATGTTATCGCCACGAGTCGGTTCTCTGTTTAACTGCTCAAGGTAGTTTTCAGATAAAGCACTTAAAAAAATTTCACTGGATTCTTTCTCCCTGCCACCCGTTATGAACGTTTGAGTCACCCAGTCTGTATCCGGCAAATTAAAATCTCCACCCAGAACTCTAACATGGTGGGGAAATGTACTCGAAATGTTTTCCAAATTATTCTTCATGTGCTGAGCCCGGGGTCCTATAGAGACATCCAATTACGATGTCTGAGCCTGCTTTATCCTTGACCCTCACCCAAATCATTTGACAATTCGGATCTCCGTCAATTTCCTTCGATACTATTGCACTTCTTATCGCTATAAACACGCCTCCCCGTTCACTGTCCAGCCTGTCTCTGCGGTATACATTCCAATCTGAGTTTAGGATTTCATTACTGTTTACGTCTGGTTTCAGCCAACTTTCTGTCCCTAGTACTATATGGGCGCTGTGACCGTTTATTAATGAGAGCAGTTCTGGGACCTTTCTATAGACGCTCTTGCAGTTTACTATTAGCACATTAATATTGTTATTCCCTGTTGCATTTTGCCTACTCCTACCTTGCCGCGTCTCAGGAGGCGTCTTGTCGGGCCTAGGGAGGGAATTCTCTAACCTAAAAACCCCCATGTGCACTCCACACGTACTCCGCTACCATTGTAGCCGCTTCCGGCCTGTAGTGCACGCCTGACCTATTCAGGGGGACCCTACATTTCTGCATCCGATAGCGGAGGTCAAGAAATTTGCACCCCAGCTCTCCGCAGAATCGTCTGAGCCTCTGGTTTAAGCCTTCCACTCGGCTCCAAACCAGAGGACCGCGATCGGTTCTGGGAACGATACTACAAATAGTTAGCTCAGATTCCACCCCGCGAGCGAGGCTTTCCGCCTTCACCAATTCCGCCAACCGCCTGTACGAACTGAGGATGACCTCTCAACCCAGACGGCAGGAGTCATTCGTGCCGACATGAGCAACAATTTGCAGTCAGGTGCACCCAGTGCTCTCTATCGCCGCCGGTAGGGCCTCCTTCACATCTCGGATGAGACCCCCCGGCAAGCAGAGTGAACACTGGCCTTCTTCCCCGACCTTTCCGCTATTTTCCTAAGGGGCTCCATCACCCTCCTAACGTTGGAGCTCCCAATAACTAATAAACCCCTCCCCCCGTGTGCCTGCTCGGACCTTGCTGAAGGAGCAGCCACATGTCCACTCACAGACAGAGCGGGTGATGCCACACGGCCAGCCTCCACATTGACCCTCCGCCTCGTGCGCCGCGAACGCCACTGAACCCGCCACTCCCCTTGCGGAGAGGGTGGCCCAACCGTGCCCGGTACCCGAGAAGATATCTTGACAGCAGGGACAGTGGGTGAAGCATGTAACACCTGGGGTGTACCTTGAGACGCTCCAGACTCCCCACTGCCGCTACACTCCGAGGTAGCAGCCTGAAGTCGGATGACCGCGGCCATCAACACGCTCAGCTGTTCGCGAAGAGTGGCCAGCTCCTCGTGCGTCCGTACACAGCAGTCACACATCCTATCCATCCTAAGGAATTAATTTACTGAAGAGACTTAATAAACTTTTAACTAGACTGCTAATTCACTAAAGGCGGCTGATTATTGACTAAACTGTGATTGCTAGCCACTTCTTGTAGAAAACAATGAAAATAGCACTACCCGTCTCTGGACTGTATTGAAAACAAACACTAGCACTACTGGCACTATGGCTCACTAAAGGGACTCTCTCTGACTGTATTCAAAACTAACACGAAATCTATGGAACACTATTAATAGCAGTCGACAATTAAAGCTTCCTAAAAGCAAAAACACACGGTAAAAGAAGTGACAAGTAAGAAAAATACAGTTAATACTTAAACAACGTAGCTCGCTGCACAGCAGACGTGAAGCAGACGGCGGTTAGGACGACATTTTCGGTTTGACGCCACTTCGACGAGTTGCGCGTCGATGGGGGATGAAATGATGATGGTTAGAACAACACAACATCCAGTCCCTGAGCGGAAAAAAATCTCCAGTCCAGCCGGGAATCGAACCCGGTCGCTTAGGATTGACATTCTGTCGAGCTGACCACTCAGCTACCGGGACTGGACGCTGTAATCATTAAGACAACGCGATAGGATGCACCCAAAATATGTGGCTGAATGGTACTAAATTCCAGACAGCATTTCTGGCTGAAAGCTTGACACTAAAGACCTGAGAAGTCATGGGATTTTATACATATTTTATGAGGTCCATCTAGTGATGCATTTTTAAGTGATTGCTCATATAACATACCATCCACTGTATGTGATCATTCTCAATCAACCATCAACCTCCCCTATAACCACGTGGATATATCGCAGAACCTCTGTTACACTGTCTACATACTATCGATATAGAAGACGCTACAAATACTGTTTGTTAGTGTGACAAATACGTAGCAGCTGCAAGAAGCAGTTGCAAATATTGGACTAGTACCATGTTTCTTAGCTGCATCACTTTCTAAATTCGGTGATAGTGTTGATTTTATTACGGGCTTACATCGCTAGCAATGTGCACCTACACTTTCGGTCTATTAATACAGAAACCGCAATCACTATCCACGTTCAATATCTTGGTATTTGTGCGGAAGACTACTTTATTCAGAAGCACTAGCATACCTCGATTTATAAGGAAGGTATACTTTTCAGCATGGATATCGTTGTTGATACTTGGGTGTCTGTAGAACGAAGACCGATTTTTATGCGGGGTTACAATAACACGGTCTTTGCGATCGTGTTTTTAATATCTGGTAGCTCATAAGACGATTATGCCTCTCTTCCTAAGACACACATGCAAGGTAAACAAATGAGGCATGTCGATCCATCGCGGTTTTCCACTGAATATTGCTTGGAGCCACCAGCATTCAGTTACTGGCGAAGTATTGTACTTAGTAGGCGGTGTGAATGGCAGGCTTATAAAGCTAGTTTTGGGGGTGTGAAGTGACTGTGGTTATTGTTTCAACATGTACAAAGAAAACGGCTGTGTCCAGTCATAAGGGAGATATGGGTTTGACATGGGGGACTGCAGTTCCAAGGCATCGATAGCCATAAGGAGGTGCCCAGTCATAAGAGGGTTATTGATATTTCCAGAGCCACAGTCCTCAGGAGGAGGTGTTTCTGTTACTTCTATCTCTGTTTAATGTTATCAGGTTGGGGCTGCAATCGAACTATGTGATTGTAATTACAGTGATAAATACGTCGCTGGTTTCCTAGGACGACAAAGTTCCTCATGAGGAGCACGTGGCAGAGGTAGACTGTGGCCAGAACAAATGGGTATGCTGGCTAAAAGCTCTTGCGAGTGGTAGAGACAAAGAAAAGTTCAGGCCAGCGGACTAGTCGTTTTTTGCGCACAGCTGCAGGACAACTCCCGGCGATTATGCCCTCTGGATAGCTGAATAGCGAACTGATACTCAGTACGAGTTGAGCTGTCTTTTCGATCGCGTGTGTTGCATGTATTCTCCATGGCCAATTGAGCAATTCAGTATTGATCACTGCCAAGTGTTGGT
Organism: Schistocerca gregaria; assembly: GCF_023897955.1. Taxonomy (NCBI): domain Eukaryota; kingdom Metazoa; phylum Arthropoda; class Insecta; order Orthoptera; family Acrididae; genus Schistocerca; species Schistocerca gregaria. The sequence goes on along the minus strand of NW_026061863.1, from coordinate 358,926 downwards.
CCTGAAAACATTGATGAAATACGAAGTCCTACAACTCAATTATCCCTGGACTCCGCGCATGGCTTGGATGGTGCATTCTCGTATACACGCACATCCATGGCTGCTACAGTTTTCTCTGGCCTCTGAGCGTTGGCAATGGCGGTTTACGAGGGGACAGGTGCGCTGTGTGTGGACGATCAGGAGGTGGTTTAAGTGTGTCAGGTTTAGTGCTTCTCAATACGTCACAGTGATCTGTCTTTCAGTGGTATTTGCTGTTGTCTCTATCATATCAGGCAGTAGACCCTTCCTTCTCGTTCTCCTCCATCTCCATCTCATTATAGCACCAGTACAAACCCTCCACAGATTGTTTGTAGACATAGCGTGCAACTGAACTGAACTTCGAAATTTTCAGTTACCTTCAACTTAATGGACTTTCTACCAAATGACGTAACTGTACTAGTATCGACCGATAGGAGGCAAGTGAAAAAAATAGCAGTAGGGTTTGCATACTGGGAGGTTGTAAAAATGGCTGTGAGCACTATGGGACTTAACAGCTCAGGACATCAGTCCCCTAGAACTTAGAACTACTTAAACCTAACTAACCTAAGGACATCACACACATCCATGCTCGAGGCAGGATTCGAACCTGCGGCCGTAGCAGTCGCGCGGTTCCAGACTGAAGCGCCTAGAAACGCTCGGTCACTCCGGCCGGCTTGGAGGTTGTAGGATAACATCCCATCAAATATTCCAGTTCTATTATCCACCAATAGGAAGCAAGGAAAAACTGTCCACAAAAAGGGTACCGATGTAATTAATTACTCAATCAGTCAGATAGAGTGCGGGAATATTTCCAAGACATCCACACCTGGGGTTTACCAGGTAAATGCTGCTTTGTTTGTGGTTTAAACCAACAATGACCAACGGTGCGTACAGTCCTGGCAGTGGCACACTACATGACGTGACTGCTTGAGAGAGAGAGAGAGAGAGAGAGAGAGAGAGAGAGAGAGAGCATGTGCTTCAACAGGAATTTCTCAGGTATCAAATATCGAAACTTTGCCACCAGCTGAAGCTTTTGTTTAGGGATTAGTGCAACTTCCGCTCTGCCAGTAGCCAGTCATGGACCTGAGTGGGAGTAGTGCAGCCTCCGAATGAAGAAATAGGCGAAATGGCCAGCCTCGCGAACTGGTTGGAGGTGTGGTCGCACAGTGCTATGAGGTTGATGAAAAGGATTTTCAACAGTGTAATAACGCTTGGTGAGTTATGTTGATGGAATTCCTTGCACAATTGGGATAAAAAAGCGCCACAATTGTTTAAATATTCCGAACTACATTGTCACCATCAAAATTTTCCAGGCTCTCGTAAACGACGGCGAGAAATATTTACAGAAATTCTAAATAATTCTAATAATTCTAATATTTCAAATATTTCCCCCTATGAGGGAATATAACTTGGTTCAAGAATCATGAAAGAGGATTGTATACGTGGAAGAAGCTTAGAGATACTAGAAGGTATCAGATAGATTATATAATGGTAAGACAGAGATTTAGGAACCAGGTTTTAAATTTTAATGACAAAAAATAAGGTTCAAATGGCTCTGAGCACAATGGGACTTAAAATCTGAGGTCATCAGTCCCCTAGAAATCGGAAATAAATAAACCTAACTAACCTAAGGACATCACACACATCCATGCCCGAGCCAGGATTCGAAACTGCGACAGTAGCGGTCGCGCGGTTCCAGACTGTAGCACCTAGAACCGCTCGGCCACTCAGGCCGACAAATTGTAAGGCATTTTCAGGGGTAGATGTGGACTCTGACCACAATCTATTGGTTATGAATTGCAGATTAAAACTGAAGAAACTGCGAAAAGGGGAGAATTTAAGGAGATGGGACCGTAGATAAACTGACTAAACCAGAGATTGTACAGAGTGTTAGGGAGAGCATAGGGGCACAATTGACAAGAATGGGGGAAAAGAAATACAGCAGAAGAAGAATGGGTAGCTCTGAGGGATGAAGAAGTCAAGGCAGCAGAGGATCAGGTAGATAAAAAGACGAGAGATGCTAGAAATCTTTGGGTAACAGAAGAAATATTGAATTTAATTGATGAAAGGAGAAAATATAAAAATGCAGTAAATGAAGCGGGCAAAAAGGAATAGAAACGTCTCAAAAATGAGATCGGCAGGAAGTGCAAAATGGCTAAGCAGGGATGGCTAGACGACAAATGTAAGAATGTAGAGGGCTCATCTCACTAGGGGTAAGATAGATACTGCCTACAGGAAGAAAGGAGAAAGGAGAACCACTTGCATGAATATCAAGAGCTCAGATGGAAACCCAGTTCTAAGCAAAGAAGGGAAAGCAGAAAGGTGGAAGGAGTATATAGAGGGTCTATACAAGGGCAATGTAATTGAGGACAATGTTATGGAAATGAAAGAGGATGTAGATGAAGGTGAAATGGGAGATATGATACTGCATGAAGAGTTTGAAAGAGCACTGAAAGACCTGAGTCGAAACAAAGACCCGAGAGTGGACAACATTCCATTAGAACTACTGACAGCCTTGGGAGAGCCAGTCCTGACAAAACTCTACCATCTGGTCAGTAAGATATATGAGACAGGCGAAATACCCTCATACTTCAAGAAGAATATAATAATTCCAATTCCAAAGGAAGCAAGTGTTGACAGATGTGAAAATTACCGAACTATCAGTTTAATAAGTCACGGCTGTAAAATACTAGCACGAATTCTTAACAGAAGAATGGAAAAACTGGTACAAGCCGAACTCAAGAAAGATCAGTTTGGATTCCGTAGAAATGCTGTAACACATGAGGCAATACTGACCCTACGGCTTATCTTAGAAGAAAGATTAAGGAAAGGCAAACCTACATTCCTAGCATTTGTAGACTTAGAGAAAGCTTTTGACAGTGTTGACTGGAATACCCTCTTTCAAATTCTGAAGGGGGCAGGGGTAAAATACAGGGAGCGAAAGTCTATTTTCAATTTTAACAGAAACCAGATGGCAGTTATAAGAGTCAAGGGGCACGAAAGAGAAGCAGTGGTTGGAAAGGGATTGAGACGGGATTGTAGCCTCTCCCCGATGCTGTTGAATCTGTATATTGAGCAAGTAGTAAAGAAAACCAAATATAAATTCGGAGTAGGTATTAAAATTCATGGAGAAGAAAAAAAAAATTATGACAGAGTTACAATGTCATTCGCGAACCTCAGAGACAGCAAAGGACTTGGAAGAGCAGTTGAACGGAATGGACAGTGTCTTGAAAGGAGGATATAAGATGAACATCAACAAAAGCAAAACGAGGATAATGGAATGTAGTCGAATTAAGGCCTGTGATGCTGAGGGAATTGGATTAGGAAATGAGACGTTTAATGTAGTAAAGGAGTTTTGCTATTTGGGGAAAAAAATAACTGATGATGTTCTAAGTAGAGAGGATATAAAATGTAGACCGAGAATGGCAAGGAAAGCGTTTCTGAAGAAGAGAAATTTGTTAAAACCGAGTATAGATTTAGAAGTATTTGTATGGAGTACGTGGACGATAAATAGTTTGGACAAGAAGAGAATAGAAGCTTTCGCAATGTGGTGCTATACAAAGATGCTGAAGATTAGTTGGGTGGATCACATATCTAATGAGAATGTATTGAATAGAATTGGGGAGAAGAGGTGTTTGTGGCACAACTTGACTAGAAGTAGGAATCGGTTGGTAGGACATGTTCTGAGGCATCAAGGAATCACCAATTTAGTACTGGAGGGCAGTGTGGAGGGTAAAAATCGTAGAGGGAGACCAAGAGATGACTACACTAAGCAGATTCAGAAGGATGTAGGTTGGGGTAGGTGCTGGGAGATGAAGCAGCTTGCACAGGATAGAGTAGCATGGAGAGCTGCATCAAACCAGTCTCAGGACTGAAGACCAAAACAACAACAACAAATGTGAGTGATTACAATGACTACTGTTAACCCGCTGCCCCACACTTTGTATAGACCCTCTACATACTCCTTCGACCTCCCACCTTTCCCATCTTTGCTGAAGACTGGTTCTCCATCTGAGATCTTTATATTCGTACAGCTGCTTCTCTTTGTTTCCCGAATACCTCCTTAACTTTCCTGTAGCCTAATTCACAGAACAATTTCGGTCGAGTGGTAAAAAGTGAAACAAATGCCTGAAATGGCATCGGCCTTTATTGAAATGTAAAAAGACAGTAAAACTGGGCAACAGACGGGCAACTTTGCAAACTGTCAGCGTGGCGGGTGCGAGGTAGGTCGATGTTACTAAATCGCATCGTCCCATGTCTGGCTAATAAACACTCTCCGAAAGGTACGACTTTCATCCAGGACGGCGCCCCACTCCGCACTGCTACAGGTGTGCAAGATGTCTCGCGCACATTATTTAGTGAGGATCACGAGCTGAGCAGCCACTCCCGGCTCCCCAGACCTCAGTACGTGTGATTATTGGCTGTGGGCTTAGCTGAGGTCTCAAGTCACCCGCGAGCGTCCGACCGCATTAACGATGCTAAAAGACAACACTCGACGGCAGTTTTTCACCATACCTACTGGTGAGTTGTACAGAGCATTTCACAACGTTGTCGCCTGACTACAGGCACTGTGGGTGAATGACGGCCGACATACTGAGCATTTGTTATAAGTAACATCTTCAAAACTCCATTGCTATGCTAAATATTGCTTTTGTATCATATAAAGAGCCATCTGTTGGTGTACATCTACATCTACATCTACATGGATACTCTGCAAATTACATTTAAGTGCCTGGCAGAGGGTTCATAGAAACACCTTCACAATTCTCTATTATTCCAATTTCGTATAGCGCGGGGAAAGAATGAAAACCTGTATCTTTCCGTACGAGCTCTGATTTCCCTTATTTTATGGTGGTGATCTTGCCTCCCTATATAGTTCGGTGTCAACAAAACATTTTCGCACCCGGAGGAGAAAGTTGGTGATTGGAATTTCGTGAGAAGATTCCGTCACTACGAAAAACGCCTTAAATGATGCCTAACCCACATCCGGTATCATTTCGGTGACACTCTCTCCCATATTTCGCGATAAAACAAAATGTGCTGCCTTTCTTTGAACTTTTTCGATGTACTCCGTCAGTCCTATCTGGTAGGTATCCCATACCGCGCAGCAGTATTCTAAAAGAGGACGGGCAAGTGTAGTGTAGGCAGTCTCCTTAGAAAATATAACCGACCTACTAAGTGTCCTGAAAATAAAACGCAGCCTTTGGTGAGCCTTTCCCACAACATTTTCTATGTGTTCTGTCCAATTTAACTTGTTCGTAATTGTAATACCTAGATATATAGTTGAATTTACGGCTTTTCGATTAGACCTATTTATCGTGTAACCGAAGTTTAAAGAGTTCCTTTTAGTACTCTTGTGGATGATCTTACACTTTTCGTTATTTAGGGTCTGCTGCAACTTTTCGCACAATCAGATATCTTTTCTAAATCATTTTGCAGTTTATTTTGATCTTTTGATCTAGGCGCGCAGTCTGGAACCGTGCGACTGCTACTGTCGCAGGTTCGAATCCTGTGTGTGATGTCCTTAGGTTAGTTAGGTTTAAGTAGTTCTAAGTTCTAGGGGACTAGTGACCGCAGCAGTTGAGTCCCATAGTGCTCAGAGTAATTTAAATTTGATCTTTTGATGACTTTATTAGTCGATAAACGGAAGCGTCATCTGCAAACAACCGAAGACAGCTGCTCAGATTGTCTCCCAAATCGTTTATATGGATAAGGAACAGAAAAGGGCCTATAGCACTACCTTGGGGAACGCCGGAAATCACTTCTGCTTTACTCGATGACGTTCCGTCAATTACTAAGAATTGTGACCTCCGTGACAGGAAATGGCCAATCCAGTCACAAAACTGAGACGATATTCCATAATCACGCATTTTCACTACGAGCCGCTTGTGCGGTACAGTGTCAAAAGCCTTCCGGAAATACGGAATCGATCTCAAATCCCTTGTCAATAGCACTCAACAAGAGCTAGTTGTGTTTCACAGGAACGATCTTTACTAAACCCATGTTGACTGCGTGTCAATAGACCGTTTCCTTCGAGGTAATTCGTAATGTTCGAACACAATATATGTTCTAAAGTCCTGCTGCATATCGACGTTAACGATAGGGTCCTGCAAGTTAGTGGATTACTCCTACTACCTTTCTTGTATATTGGTGTGACCTGTGCAACCTTCCAGTATTGGGGTACAGATCTCACGTTGAGCGGACGGTTGTATATGATTGTTAAGCATGGAGCTAATGCATCAGCATACTCGGAAAGGAACCAAATTTTTACACAGTCTGGGGCAGAAGACTTGCTTTTATTAAGTGATTTGAGTTGCTTCACTACTCCAAGGATTTACTTCAACGTTGCTCTCGTTGGCAGCTGTTCTCGATTCGAATTCTGGAACATTTACTACTTCTTCTTTTGTGAAGGCATTTCGGAAGGCTGCGTTTAGTAACTCTACTTCGGTAGCTCTGTCTTCGATAGTATCTCCAGTGTTATAGCGCAGAGGAGGCATTGATTGTAAATTGCCACTAGCATACTTCATATACGACCAGAATATCTTGGATTTGTCTGCCAGGTTTCGAGACAAAGTTTCGTTGTGGAAACTGTTATAGGCATCTCGCATTGAACTCTGGCTATCCTTTAGAGAAGCCCGGAATTTAGCGCAATCTTAGGGATTTTGCGTCTGTTTAAATTTGGCATGTTTGTTTAGTTGTTTCTGCAACAGTGTTCTAACCCGTTTTGTGTACCACGGAGGATCAGCTCCGCCGTTTGTTAGTTTATTTCGTATAAATCTCTCAATTGCTGCCGATACTATTTTTTGAATGCAAACGACTTCTGGTCTACACTTATATTATTAATTTGGAATGAGTCTCTCAGGAAGGCGTCAAGTGAATTTTTATCAGCATTTTTGAATAGGTATACTTTTTGTTTGTTTTTCGAGGATTTCGGGATTACAATATACAGTCTCGCTACGACAACCCTGTGTTCACTAATCCCTATAACGGTTTTGATGCTCGTTATTAACTCAGGATTATTTGTCATTTGCACTTTCTTTAGTTTCAGTAAAAACCTAAATTTGGGAAATTTGTGGTAAGTTCCTATGGGACCAAACAGCTGAGACCATCGGTCCCTAACTTAAACTGACTTACATTACGGACAAAACACACACCCGTGCCCGAGGAAGGGCTCGAACCTCCGAGGGGAGCCGTGCGAACCGGGGCAAGGCGCCCAAGACAACTCGGCTACCGCGTGCGGCTCTCACTACCTGCATTATTCCGTGAAATATTGACTTTTGAAATAATACGGACTTTACCATTTCCCTGCACAATATCAACAACAAGGCTTCCAAGACACTTCCCTGGGGCACAATCTAAGTTACTTTGATACTTAATGATGACTCTTCATCCAAGATTACAAGCTACATTCTCCTTATCAAATATCCTCAACTGACGCCAATTTTCATTGATTCCTCATAGTGCCTTACTTTTGGCAATAGTATAGCAGTGGTACTGAATCAAATACTTTTCGAAAATCGAAAAATACTGTATTTATCTGCCTTCGTCCATTACTTTTAGCAGTCATCTGAGAAAATAGCGAGTTGGGTTTCACGTGATCATTGTTTTCGAAAATCATACAGGTTGCCATGGGGAGGTCATTCTGTCAGAGATACCTCGTTATTTTTTAATTTAGAATATATTCGAAGATTCTATAACAAATCGATATCAAGGATACCGGACGGAAGTTTTGAGGATCACGTGTACTGCCCTTCTTGTAAACGGGTGCGATCTGTGATTTCTTCCAACTACTGGGCAGGGCTTTTTGTTCGTGCGATGGGCGATGGATTATAGTTAACAGAACTGCCGCAAATACCATGCACCGTGTTAAGGGATCAGCCGAGCCATGGAGCTTAATTCAATTTGAGAGATTTCAGCTGTTCTCAATGTTCGATGATCTATTGGAATTTGCCGGACGCTGTGGCCGAGCGGTTCTAGGCGCTTCAGCCCGGGAATGCGCTGCTGCTACGGTCGCAGGTTCGAATCCTGCCTCGGGCATGGATGTGTGTGATGTCCTTAGGTTAGTTAGGCTTAAGTAGTTCCAGGTCTAGGGGACTGATGACTTCAGATGTTAAGTCCCATAGTGCTCAGAGCAATTTGAACCATCTATTGAAACTGATTAAAGGTAAACACACTATATGAGCAGAAGCGTTCTCTTCTGCAAATGCTTTGCAAAAAAGAGATGACAGGCCTTTTTGAACAGCAATCTGTTGTAGACTAATTATTATTGGTTTTCCCATATTAAGGATACTGCAAATAATTAAACAGTATTTTCACCATATTTATAACGCAGCTTCCTAGTCATTCTGGGAGTATGGATATACGTTATAACACACATAAAAACTATAGGCCATGAAAGAATAACGCGAATGAGACGAAAATCCGTCAATGTGTAGTACATGTACAGAACAATGTGGATGATTTATCCAACAGAAAGTGCTTCAGAAATCGAGCAAGTAAGTAACGCGTTGATCCACATCTGGTGCTTATTCAGGTATTTATTCGATTCGGCATTATTAAGTACAGTTGTTGGATGTTCTCCTGAGGTATATCGTGCCAAAATTCTGTGGAACTGACGCGTTAGATCCGCGAAATCCCGACGAAAGGTCCGTACCCAAAGACTGGAAAGTTGCACAGGTCACACCAATATTCAAGAAAGGTAGTAGGATAACATTATGAATTACATCGAAGAAAACGATCTATTGACACACAGTGAACATGGATTTAGTGAAGATCGTTCTTATGTAACATGTGAAGTGTTAACTGCTATTGACAAGTGATTTCAGATCGATTCCGTATTTCTGGATATACAGAAGGCTTTTGACACTGTACCACATGAACGGCTTTTAATGAAATTGCGTGCTTTGGAATATCGTCTCAGTTTTGTGACAGGATTTGTGATTTGCTGTCAGAGAAGTCACAGTTCGTAGCAATCGATGGAAAACCATCGAGTAAAACAGAAGTGACTTCTGGCGTTCCAAAGGTAGTGTTATAGGCCCTTTTCTGTTCCTTATATTTATAAACGATTTGGAAGACAATCTGAGTAGCTGTCATAGATTGTTTGCAGATGACCCTCTCGTTTATCGACTAGTAAAGTCGTGAGAAGAGCAAAACAAATTACAACACGATTTAGAAAATATATCTGTATAGTGCGAAAATTGGCAATTGACCCAAAATAACGAAAAGCGTGAGGTCATCCATTTGAGTGCTGAAAGGAATCCGTTAAACTTCGGTTACACGATAAATCAGTCAAATATCAAGGCCGTAGATTCAACTAAATGCCTAGGAATTACAATTACGAACAACCAAAAATTGGAAGGAACACAAAGAAAATGTTGTGGGGACGGCTAACCAAAGACTCCGTTTTATTGGTAGGACACTTAGAAAATGTAACAGATCTACTAACGAGACTGACTACACTACGTTTATCCGTCCTCTTTTAGAATACTGCTGCGTGGTGTGGGTTCCTTACCAGATACGACTGACTGAGTACATCGAAAAAGTTCAAAGAAGGGCAGCACGTATTGTATTATCGCGAAATATGGGAGAGAGTGCCACAGAAATGATACAGGATTTGGGCTGGACATCATTAAAAGAAAGCCGTTTTTCGTTCAGACGGAATCTTGTCATGAAATTCACCAACTTTCTACTCCGAATGCGAAAATATATTGTTGACACTGACTACATAGGGAGAAACGATCACCACGATAAGGTAAATCAGAGCTCGTACGAAAAGATATAGGTGTTCGTTGTTTCGCGAGGTTTACGAGTTTGGAATAATAGAGGATTGTGAAGGTGGTTCGATGATCCCTCTGCCAGGCACTGAAATGTAATTTGCAGAGTATCCATGCAGATGAGGTGCTGCCCATAATGCTCCGAACGTTCTCAGTTGGAGAGAGACCAGGCAACCTTGCCGGCCGAGGTATGGTTTGGCAAGGACGAAGACAAGCAGTAGAAACTCTCGCCGTGTGCTGACAGGCATTGTCTTTCTGAAGTGTCAGACCAGAATGGCTACTCATGAAGAACAAAAAAAAACAAAAAAAAAACAAAAAAAAAAAAACAGCACGTGCAATGTCTTGGACGTACCACTGCAGTGCTGTAAGGGTGTCGCGGCTGACAACCAAAGAGGCCTTACTGTGAAAAGTAATGGCACCCCGGAGCATGACTCCTGGTTGTCGGGTCGTATGGCGGTATACCACCACTGTCCATGAGGTTTCCACAAACGCCTTCGGCCTGGAATCTCATTGGCTGGGGTAGAGCTGTCTTCATTCTTGAGTGCCGCTTCGAACTGAGCGAAAGTGCGTCGGGAGGCGTCCTGGACAGCAGTGGGATACCTACTTGACTCTTCCAAATTGGACTGTAGAGTGTAACGTGGTTACCGGTTCCAGTGTCTGCTTAGAATCGACGTTTAACGTGATCCAGTTACAAGATTTTGAGGTAATACTATTTTGTTCCCATCGGGATGCTTACTATCGCTGAGTACCCATGCCGCTCACCATTGGAATGCTTGATTTCGTTGAGTATCCATGGCAGGTGAGCCTGTCATTATCACCTTGTGGGCTTTTTAACTTATTAGAGTGGTTGTGGCTTGTGTTCCGCGTAGCGGCCAGCGTGAGATTTACAGCGGTTGGGCGGAAACGCACATCTAAATCGGTCACCCTGTTGGCGGGGTTCGAGGGAGGCGACCGAAGTGAAGCATTCAGCTTCAAATGGTTCAAATGGCTCTGAGCACTATGGGGCTTAACATCTGAGGTCATCAGTGCCCTAGAAATCAGAACTCAGGATTGGAACCTGCGATAGTAGCGATCGCGCGGTTCCAGAATGAAGCGCCTAGAACCGCTCGGCCACAACGCCCGGCGAAGCATTCACGTGGTTTGGGCACTTGTCACAGCCAACCCCGTAGGAAACAGAAAACTACGTTACCATACAAGTAGCTTATTTGCTAGAAATGTCTTTTATTTGCCCCGTACAAATTTACAACACACTCAAGCAATGTCTGAAGATCAGTATGTACCTTTTGAACAGGAAGGTTTTCATTTACATCGTAAATACTTTGTGTCTTAAATGCAAAAACAGGCACAGTGGATATTCGTCGATTACAGCGCCATCTACCGCGATTGGGAAACAAGAAACAATGGTTTGGGTAGGCCGTAGGAATGTTTCTTTTTTCTTTTCTTTTCTTTTCTTTCTTTTACTTACACACTTTCCTGCATGACGGACTGCCACCGACTCCTTGTTATGTTCGTAGCTATCGCTTGGTCTCACGCTGTTAGTAAGATAGTAAGGGACTTCTGTCTTGGTGCGTGACAGTGGATAAGTGTGGCGAACAGAAATTCGCGAAATACTGAGCAACAAATACTCTTAGGAAAAGCTACATACTCTGTGATTTACGAACTTTACCGTACATATGAAAATGCGTTTATTGTTTCATTTGACGGACGCCATACGATGCTTGCCCAGTTTCGTTATTCAAACTTTAATAAATATATCAGTTTTTAATGTCCCAGAGCGTTTTCGTTAATTGCAGTTTGCCGACAATCAACAGAGTCACAAAGAAAAAAAAAATCCAGATATACTACGAGGTAAAGCCACTCGTAACAAACAAATGAGTAACCGAACGATTCTCTACAGTGATTTCGTATAAGCATTTCGCTTATTCTTCATATGTATAATCCTTTTCACGATTTTGCGCATTTCCGTCAGTAACTGCAAATATAGTCTGTAAGAAAGTATTATGAAAACAATATATTACATATATGCAATGAAAAGTACATGCCTAATGACATAAGGCAGCTTCCTCGCATTTCGAGCTTCATTTAAATAGCATTATTTTAAGAGAGTATTACTGCTGTTAAATATGTCGCGTAACGCAACGTTAATGCCAGTATGGATGCAACAGGGAGAGGATTGTATAAGCGAGTATATTAAGTAATGCGGTAAAGTTCAAAGGTAATAGAGAATATAGCCTTTTCTGAGAGAACTAAGTGTTCTACATCCCACAGTACACTGAAGTATCTGCCAACCACAATCACTCACCTCGGACCACCACAGTACTGATGAAACACGTTGAAGACTCTATCACCACTAAATTGCATCATAAGTGATACAATCAAAACATTTTTACATATATGGCAATGCTCTTAAGTCATATACACTGAAGAGCCAAAGAAACTGGGACACCTCCCTAACATCGTGTAAAGCCCCCGTGAGTACACGGAAGTACCGCAACTCGACGTGGCATGGCTCGACTAATGTCTGAGGTTAGAATTACATTAATACCTTCAGCTGCTGATGGGCGTTGATATATATTAACGAGCACAGGTGAAAATGTGTGCCCCGACCGGGACTCGAACCCGGGATCTCCTGCTTACATGAAGGACGCTCTATCCCGGTCGGGCACACATTTTCACCAGTCCCCGTTGCTATACGTCAACGCCCGTCAGCAGCTCAAGGTATTAATACAATCGTAATTTCGTTCTAGACGGCCTCAGGTCAGCAATGGTGTCTGTTCTTTCGTACGAGACTCGTCCGACCAGGCAACATATTTCCAGTCACCAGTAGTCCAATATCGGTGTTGAAGGGCCTAGTGCAGGCGTAAAGCTTTGTGTCGTGCAGTCATCAAGGATACACGAGTGGGCATTCAGCTCCGAAAGCCCATATCGATGATGTTTCGTTAAATGATTCGGTCGCAGTGATGTGGGAGACTTGATATTTTACCGGATTCCTGATATTCACGGTTCACTACACATACATCCTCACTTCGTCGCTACTTTGGAGATGCTGTGTCCCATAGCTCGTGCGCCTACTATAACATCACGTTCAAACTCACTTAAATCTTGATAACCTGTCATTGTAGCAGTAGTAACCGATCTAACAACTGAGCGTGACACCTGTTCTCTTATATTGCCGTTGCCAACCGCAGCGCCGTATTCAGCCTGTATTTGAATACGCATGCCTATACCAGTCTGTTTGGCGCTTCAGTGCATATTATTTAGTATTACCGAAGAGTATTTATTGCTCCATATTTCGCGGACTTTGCCTATTTCACTCAGCCACTACCACGTACCGCGACCAAACTAACATGGTAACTGCACTCATAATATCCTTAATGAGATATACGTCTGTGTGCATCTCATATCTGGACCGCTACGCATGGCTGGTCTCATGCCACACATTTTGACTCGGGCAGCGATCTGGATGAGAAAAACTGGCGATACCTGCAAGAAAATGACCCAGGTTCCGAGCCAGAACCACAATACCACAACGTGGCAGCTTTCATCGAATAACCTGGTGGCTGGGATTTGTTGCAGCTGCGGTGTTCATTCCTTCGTATGGGCCATTACTGTGGAGTAACACTTGTAAGCAGCAACACTCTGATGTAATGAAAGTTTACTTTATTACTGGCGCTTCCTGGCAGATTAAAACTGTGTGCTCGACCGAGACTCGAACTCGGGATATTTGCCTCACGGCGTTCTCTGCCGTCTGAGCTACCCAAGCACGACTCACTACCAGTCCTCACAGCTTCAATTGTGCCAGTACCCCGTCTCCTACCTTCCTAACTTCACCGAAGCTCTTCTGCGAGCGTTGCAGAACTGGCTCTCCTGGAAGAAAGGATTTTGTAGAGACATGGCTTAGCCACAGCCTGGTGGATATTTCCAGATTGATATTGGGTACTTTATTACTGTTTAATTAAACAGCTTCATTAAGCAACGAAAAAGTAACTCACATTATATGAGCTGAATCACTAAGATTAAACTGCGTAATAACAGCAGCGCCGTCATTCACTAATGAACATGAAAAATATCAGTTCTGCAGAAGTATCTAAAGATTCTTACGAAAATTCCAATAGAGTTGCAGATTCTCAAGATAAGAAGGCTACACACAGCCCGCTACACTGGCCATACTAATGTAAAAGTTGATTCCTTATTTGCCTCGCAAAGTCCAAAACATCCCCACCACGCCTGAGGTTTTGCGGACCTCCTACCACGCCGTGCGTCAGCGCCGGCACGGAGACCTGTCTCTGAACTAACATAGCACTCCATTAATTCAGGCTGAAACACGCCACCACTCTCCAGGACAGGTTCAAGACCCACCCGTGGCCGGCGATAAGTCGCACGGAGACGTGGTGTGGATGTTTTACCAAATAGGCGCGCCTCCACTGACGGAACAGTTTCTGTCAACGTGCAGACTACAGGGCCCCTCATCATACAAGATACTTCCAGTCAGCGTTTGGTGTTAGGAAGCCTTCCAAATTTCGTATATACTCTACACTCGACATTCAAACTTATGTTTGAGAACATTTTTCATATTATCCCCACTATTTGTAGATAAAGAAAGAAAATGATTACAGTGCTTCAAAAAGTAATATTTGCAGTAAACTGAAAAACGTATTGATTTAATTTTACATATTTTAAAAGAAGAAATGTTAAATTTTCTCGCGCAGAGTGAAAGAGACTGGCGCGGCTATATGCGCACTGTTTTGACGGACAGGTGGAGCGGAGCTAGATAGGAGCTGGCGTGTATAGCTGGCTGTCTAACTAGCAGGCGATAACCCTGATACTGGCGGAATGTGTGCGCCACTTAGAAAGCGAGTGTCGTAATGACTGCAAGTCTAGTATACAGGCACGTTAATGCAAGTGCTTTTTTCCAAGGGAGAGTGGTCTCCCTGGCCCTCGCGACGTGTGACGTTGCCTCACGCCGCAAATACTGAGATCGCAAGCTATTAGGATGGTGCATAAGATCGCAGCGTTTTCTTCTGTATATTGGTTTTGGATTTTACAAGGAGTGTTATACGTCATTGGTCCCTTACCTGCAATTGTCGTAAATCCCTCGCCCAGCGTAAAGTTTCAAGCGACTGGAAAAAAAGCGCAGATGACTCCAGTATATAGAGAGGTAAAGAAACGGACCCGTAAAATTAGAGACCAATATCCCTAACTTCTGATTGCAGCAGACTCCCTGAACACATTCTCAGTTCGATTATAATAGACTTACTTGAGGCTAAGCAACTTACGTCGACGAATCAACATGGCTTTAGGAAGCATCGTAAGTGCGAAACTCAGCTTGCCCTTTCCTCACGTGACATACTGAGAACTATGTATGATGGGCAACAGGCAGATTCCATATTTCTAGATTTCCGGAAAGAATTTGACATCGTGCCCCATTGCAGATTGTTAAAGAAACTACGAGCATTTCGAATAAGTTCACAGAAATGTGAATGGCTCGAAAACTTCTTGAATAATAGTACGCAGTATGTTGTCCTCGACGGTGAGGGTTCATCAGAGACAACGAAATGTGATAGAACGGCTGTTGGTCTTTATACAGGGCGAGGCCATCTAAATGTTCAATACATTAGCTCCGAGGAACAAATGGCAGTTTACTTAAATGTCCAGTCCTAGTTTCTTTTGGTAAAATATGTCAAAAGCTGGGGAAGGCCTCATACACGGCCAACCGATTCGGCTCAAATTTGGCAGGTTGCTTGTGTAGAACCTAAAATGAAATACTCCAAGATATTTTGGGGCAACACCCCCGCAATTTTGAGAAAATCAACCTTAAAGGTTTTGACGAGCAACGGACTCAGAATTAGAGCGATCGATAGATAATTGTAAATAGAGCATTTTTCATCATCAGGTATGTGGTCCGCAAACGCAAACTTTTCCAAAAATCGAGGAAAGAAACTTTTACAATTGTCGCTCCTGTACCCACATGGTAAACGCTTTTCGCCGACAGCGGCGATAGCGGAACAGCTAAGGTAACTAACTGGCTGGGAATCGGAGAATCCTAGCGGATGTTATTATTTTCGTTTGTATTTTTCCATATCTCAATTGATAGGGATAGGATGGTTAATAAGGTAAGTAAATTAATAAAGAATGATAATAATAAGGTTGTTTGTTGTTGTCTTCCGTCCTGAGACTGGCTTGATGCAGCTCTCCATGCTACTCTATCCTGTGCAAGCTGCTTCATCTCCCAGTACATACTGCAACCTACATACCTCTGAATCTGCTTAGTGTACTCATCTCTCGGTCTCCCTCTACGATTTTTACCCCCCACGCTGCCCTCCAATGCTAAATTTGTGATCCCTTGATGCCTCAAAACATGTCCTACCAACGGATCCCTTCTTCTAGTCAAGTTGTGCCACAAACTTCTCTTCTCCCCAATCCTATTCAATACCTCCTCATTAGTTACGTGCTCTATTCACCTTATCTTCAGTATTCTTCTGTAGCACGACATTTCGAAAGCTTCTATTCTCTTCTTGTCCAAACTAGTTATCGTCCATGTTTCACTTCCATACATGGCTACACTCCAAACAAATACTTTCAGAAACGACTTACTGATACATAAATCTATATTCGATGTTAACAAATTTCTCTTCTTCAGAAACGCTTTCCTTGCCATTGCCAGTCTGCATTTTATATCCTCTCTACTTCGACCGTCATCAGTTATTTTACTTCCTAAATAGCAAAACTCCTTTACTACTTTAAGTGTCTCATTTCCTAATCTAATTGCCTCAGCATCACCCGATTTAATTTGATTACATTCCATTATCCTCGTTTTGCTTTTGTTAATGTTCATCTTATATCATCCTTTCAAGACACTGTCCATTCCGTTCAACTGCTCTTCCAAGTCCTTTGCCGTCTCTGACAGAATTACAGTGTCATCGGCGAACCTCAAAGTTTTTACTTCGTCTCCATGAATTTCAATACCTACTCCAAATTTTTCTTTTGTTTCCTTTACTGCTTGCTCAATATACAGATTGAATAACATCGGGGAGAGGCTACAACCCTGTCTCACTCCTTTCCCAACCACTGCTTCCCTTTCATGCCCCTCGACTCTTATGACTGCCATCTGGTTTCTGTACAAATTATAAATAGCCTTTCGCTCCCTGTATTTTACCCCTGCCACCTTTAGAATTTGAAAAAAAGTATTCCAGTCAACATTGTCAAAAGCTTTCTCTAAGTCTACAAATGCTAGAAACGTAGGTTTGCCTTTTCTTAATCTTTCTTCTAAGATAAGTCGTAAGGTCAGTATTGCCTCACGTGTTCCAACATTTCGACGGAATCCAAACTGATCCTCCCTGAGGTCTGCATCTACCAGTTTTTCCATTCGTCTGTAAAGAATTCGCGTTAGTATTTTGCAGCCGTGGCTTATTAAACTGATAGTTCGGTAATTTTCACATCTGTCAGCACCTGCTTTCTTTGGGATTGGAATTATTATATTCTTCTTGAAGTCTGAGGATATTTCGCCTGTCTCATACATCTTGCTCACCAGCTGGTAGAGTTTTGTCAGGACTGGTTGTCCCAAGGCCGTCAGTAGTTCTAATGGAATGTTGTCTACTCCGGGGGCCTTGTTTCGACTCAGGTCTTTCAGTGCTCTGTCAAACTCTTCACGCAGTATCGTATCTCCCATTTCGTCTTCATCTACATCCTCTTCCATTTCCATAATATTGTCCTCAAGTACATCGCCCTTGTATAAACCTTCTATATACTCCTTCCACCTTTCTGCCTTCCCTTCTTTGCTTAGAACTGGGCTGCCATCTGAGCTCTTGATATTCATACACGTGGTTCTCTTCTCTCCAAAGGTCTCTTTAATTTTCCTGTAGGCAGTATCTATCTTAACCCTAGTGAGATAAGCTTCTAGATCCTTACATTTGTCCTCTAGCCATCCCTGTTTAGCCATTTTGCACTTCCTGTCGATCTCATTTTTGAGACGTTTGTATTCCTTTTTGGCTGCTTCATTTAGTGCATTTTTGTATTTTCTCCTTTCATCAATTAAATTCAATATTTCTTCTGTTACCCAAGGATTTCTAGCAGCCCTCGTCTTTGTACCTACTTTATCCTCTGCTGCCTTCACTACTACATCCCTCAGAGCTACCCATTCTTCTTCTACAGTATTTCTTTCCCCTATTCCTGTCAATTGTTCCCTTATGCTCTCCCTGAAACTCTGTACAACCTCTGGTTCTTTCAGTTTATCCGTGTCCCATCTCCTTAATTTCCCACATTTTTGCAGTTTCTTCAATTTTAATCTACAGATCATAACCAATAGATTGTGGTCAGAGTCCACATCTGCCCCTGGAAATGTCTTACAACTTAAAACCTAGTTCCTAAATCTCTGTCTTACCATTATATAATCTATCTGATACCTTTTAGTATCTCCAGGGTTCTTCCACGTATGCAACCTTCTTTCATGATTCTTAAACCAAGTGTTAGCTATGATTGAGTTGTGCACTGTGCAAATTTCTACTAGGCGGCTTCCTCTTTCATTTCTTAGCCCCAATCCATATTCACCTACTATGTTTCCTTCTCTCCCTTTTCCTACACTCGAATTCCAGTCACCCATTACTATTAAATTTTCGTCTCCCTTCACTATCTGAATAATTTCTTTTATTTCATCGTACATTTCTTCAATTTATTCATCATCTGCAGAGCTAGTTGGCATATAAACTTGTACTACTGTAGTAGGTGTGGGCTTCGAATCTATCTTGGCCACAATAATGCGTTCACTATGCTGTTTGTAGTAGCTTACCCGCATTCCTATTTTCCTATACATTATTAAACCTACTCCTGCATTACCCCTATTTGATTTTGTGTTTATAACCCTGTAGTCACCTGACCAGAAGTCTTGTTCCTCCTGCCACCGAACTTCACTAATTCCCACTATATCTAACTTTAACCTATCCATTTCCCTTTTTAAATTTTCTAACCTACCTGCGCGATTAATGGGTCCGACATTCCACGCTCCGATCCGTAGAACGCCAGTTTTTTTTCTCCTGATAACGACATCCTCCTGAGTAGTCCCCGCCCGGAGATCCGAATGGGGGACTATTTTACCTCCGGAATATTTTACCCAAGAGGATGCCATCATCATTTAATCATACAGTAAATCTGCATGTCCTCGGGAAAAATTACGGCTGTAGTTTCCCCTTGCTTTCAGCCGTTCGCAGTACCAGCACAGCAAGGCCGTTTTGGTTAATGTTGCAAGGCCAGATCAGTCAATCATCCAGACTGTTGCCCCTGCAACTACTGAAGAGGCTGCTGCCCCTCTTCAGGAACCACACGTTTGTCTGGCCTCTCAACAGATACCCCTCCGTTGTGGTTGCACCTACGGTACGGCCATCTGTATCGCTGAGGCACGCAAGCCTCCCCACCAACGGCAAGGTCCATGGTTCATGGGGGGAGGAATGTGTTAGCTGCCGTCTGTAATAAAAAAACTGAGTTAATGGATCAACGACGAACTGAAACGGGTGTCTTGCGACATCCGCCTCGAGCAGATACAATGAACAAAAATTAAATAAAAAATAAACAAAATAAAAAATCTATGGACTGCCTAACCAACTAACTAGCAGCACAAGCAGCGCAGGGTATATGAAGCGTGTCGGGAGAGGCGGAAAAATAATAAAAAAAAAATCTCGCGCCATGCAACATTTTTTATTATTAGTGTTTTGTAATTCATATATGAATTGCTTACACATGTTGGTGAAGGCGGATCTCTCTCCAATTGTACCGCCTCCATTTTTCCGTTTGTTTAACAGGGTGTACCAAAGCTCTCACGTCCGCACTGATTTTCGACGATGTTATAAGTTGCGCTAGGGACCGCACCTACCTTCTTTCGAAGTTGGCAGGCAACTACGCTGTTATGCGGCAGCTCGTTTCGGCCCATTCAACATCTGTCCTTCGAGTGTAACGAGCGAGTAACGGAGTTTATACACTCCTGGAAATGGAAAAAAGAACACATTGACACCGGTGTGTCAGACCCACCATACTTGCTCCGGACACTGCGAGAGGGCTGTACAAGCAATGATCACACGGACGGCACAGCGGACACACCAGGAACCGCGGTGTTGGCCGTCGAATGGCGCTGGCTGCGCAGCATTTGTGCACCGCCGCCGTCAGTGTCAGCCAGTTTGCCGTGGCATACGGAGCTCCATCGCAGTCTTTAACACTGGTAGCATGCCGCGACAGCGTGGACGTGAACCGTATGTGCAGTTGACGGACTTTGGGCGAGGGCGTATAGTAGGCATGCGGGAGGTCGGGTGGACGTACCGCCGAATTGCTCAACACGTGGGGGGTGAGGTCTCCACAGTACATCGATGTTGTCGCCAGTGGTCGGCGGAAGGTACACGTGCCCGTCGAACTGGGACTGGACCGCAGCGACACACGGATGCACGCCAAGACCGTAGGATCCTACGCAGTGCCGTAGGGGACCACACCGCCACTTTCCAGCAAATTAGGGACACTGTTGCTCCTGGGGTATCGGCGAGGACCATTCGCAACCGTCTCCATGAAGCTGGTCTACGGTCCCGCACACCGTTAGGCCGTCTTCCGCTCACGCCCCAACATCGTGCAGCCCGCCTCCAGTGGTGTCGCGACAGGCGTGAATGGAGGGACGAATGGAGACGTGTCGTCTTCAGCGATGAGAGTCGATTCTGCCTTGGTGCCAATGATGGTCGTATGCGTGTTTGGCGCCGTGCAGGTGAGCGCCACAATCAGGACTGCATACGACCGAGGCACACAGGGCCAACACCCGGCATCATGGTGTGGGGAGCGATCTCCTACACTGGCCGTATACCTCTGGTGATTGTCGAGGGGACACTGAATAGTGCACGGTACATCCAAACCGTCATCGAACCCACCGTTCTACCATTCCTAGAACGGCAAGGGAACTTGCTGTTCCAACAGGACAATGCACGTCCGCATCTATCCCGTGCCACCCAACGTGCTCTAGAAGGTGTAAGTCAACTACCCTGGCCAGCAAGATCTCCGGATCTGTCCCCCATTGAGCATGTTTGGGACTGGATTAAGCGTCGTCTCACGCGGTCTGCACGTCCAGCACGAACGCTGGTCCAACTGAGGCGCCAGGTGGAAATGGCATGGCAAGCCGTTCCACAGGACTACATCCAGCATCTCTACGATCGTCTCCATGGGAGAATAGCAGCCTGCATTGCTGTGAAAGGTGGATATACACTGTACTAGTGCCGACATTGTGCATGCTCTGTTGCCTGTGTCTATGTGCCTGTGGTTCTGTCAGTGTGATCATGTGATGTATCTGAGCCCAGGAATGTGTCAATAAAGTTTCCCCTTCCTTGGACAATGAATTCACGGTGTTCTTATTTCAATTTCCAGGAGTGTATTTCATACCTGCCACAGAAAATTTGTGTACGTGGGGTTTCTATTCTAATTCGAACGTTTGATTTACGCTATACGTATTCGTTTCGGAATATCGTTTCTACGTCTTCCGTTAACTATACTTGGTTAACATTATGAAGACAATTAATAACATTAATACAACTTTGTTTGCGGAAAACATAATGATGTTCGAAGTTGCCAGTTTTTCCACGACAAACGACTTTCAACAACTTATTATATGCATAATTGTTGCAACTGATTGCTGGGAATTATATATATATACATTGTGTGTATGTACACAAATTTGAATCACAAAAAACAAATACTAAAAAAAAATGGTTGCATGGCACGAGATTCGATCCGGCGAACTTCGGAATTACGAACCCGAACCCGAGAGCTTACCGCTGCGTCACGACGCTGTAGAATACTATCAATCGTAGTGCGTATTTCACCGCAACGGTTTCTCTTAACTGTCGATTTTCTCGACAACGGCTGAGAAGTACATCTTGGTGCTTTCCCACATAGCACCTCTGGCCATGAGCTTTTATTATGCGCAGTATGAATTGAATCTGAATTTCACAATTGGCGGCCTCCCCTTGTAAGAGTGCTTCGAATTCCTCACGAGGGATCACAGACAGCCAACCGCGCGACGCTTGTTTACAGCGAGGCACGGGACAGAATGCACGCGGGGAGAGTTATGTTGTCCCGGTTGCCTCTTCGTCATATCATAGTTGTGAATCTGGAAGAGAGAAGGTGTCCAGCACGAGCCTTATAGACGTAAATCGGAAAGAGTTGTTTTCCGCCATTAGGCTGCCGCGATCCTGGCGGATACAGTAGTGATTTTTCCATCATTAATGTGCCGAATGAAATATAGTTTCGTGAATGAATACAGTGTTATTCTGTAAGTAACATATGACGAGTGCTGACTGTAGTTTGTAGAAATTAGCTCGTCTGTTTATGCCGTAGTAACTAGTTATTATTTGTTGTCATATCTTTCAGGTGCAAAATCTGAGTAACGGAGGATGTACACCCTTCGACTAGCGTTGTAATATATAGTTGGGAGCCTGTCTCCACATCACTGGGAATATGTGCTTCATCCGTTCCCGATGAGTATCACGAACCGGTTACTAAACGACTTAACTTCAGCTCTATACCCCTTGAAGTAAAAGTTAAGGCGGTAGCGGTAGCCAGGAATCGTCCAAATTTGAACTTACAAACACTGCAAAAGAATGGAGCAACAACAGCCCTGGAGCAGAAGAAGGACTTGAAATTGTGTGAAAGTGATATCGTTAAAGGAGGGACAAGATACGACAAATACCAGGCGATAAATATGTGGACATACGACCGATTTGTCGAATCTTGTTGACGTAACTAGAATGTAACAGCGAGAATACTTCAGGAGTGGGCTGCAGGTGCAGCGCTTCAATATACGGCCAACAAGGATTCTACGTCTGCTGCATCATTATCTTGGGCAAAAAATTTCAGATCGGGGTATAAAATTCGTCAACGGCGCGTCACTAAATACGTCTCTCATAAGGAGGTACAAAATATAGAAGATATACAGAAAGTGGGAGCTCTTTTCAACAGGCAAACGGCGTCACTTATGACCGGTTTTAATAGTGATTACGTGATCAACACCGGCATACAGGATGCGAGTATTGGGTGAACATTCGACGCACGTTATCGCATAAGGGAGAAAAACGAATCCTTGTCGCAGTTGGTAGTAAAATCCTACTAACACATTCGTACACGGCGCAACATGCCACTACAGCCTCTGGAAAACTGTTACGTAAGGTTTTCCTATGTTTACAAGAAACGAATGTTACATTTGGTCCTCAGGTTATAGAAGAGGTCAACCGTTTAACCGACTCGTTGAAAAATGTTTACATTACCTTCTCCAAACTGACGAATGCGATTTACAGAATATTTCTTGAGAATGTTTTAAAACCATACGTTCCCGATAGCAAGTTTTTTCTAGTAGTGGATTCCTGGAGTGGACAAAGTAATGGTATATTATATGACACAATGATTATAGATGGCGAGGGTCAGCCGACGTACACGGTAAAAGTAATACCGCCCAACTGTACACCTGTGTACCAGCCGTGTGATGTTGATTTCTATCGCCAGGTTAAAAACTTTATTTCCAGGCTTCAGGATTGCAGTGTGCTTCTGGAAACCCAGCGGGAATTGGACAACCGCACGGATACAATAACTATTTACAACATAATTCATAACCAACTTTCAGCACCGATTTTTCACGCAATGATATCGTATGCGTGGTGCGCATCAAAATTAATTCCCAAAAAAGACATTTAGAAATGTAAACCAAGTTTGTTTTCCGCCTACTCTTGGGAAGGAACAGTGTAGCTTTCGAAAGATTGCATTCATTAGATGTTCTTGGTGCCGTGAGTATATTTGTTTCAAATTTTTATGTGACAAGTACCACCCATCTAGTTGTTCGACGAAAAATGAGGACACGTAACAGTGACTGGAAGAGCCATTCTAAAGTGACCTGGAGTAACATTTTAGTTGTTTACTACCCCAAGAAGTTTCAGAAATTTATTTGCCTACCTTATTTTTATCGTTCCTTATAGATTTACTTACCTTATTAACCCTCCTATTCCTATGAATTGAGATATGGAAAAATACAAACGAAAATAATAACATCCACTGGGTTTCCTCGCGATTCGAACCCGGCTTCTCAGATTCCCAGCCAGTTACCTTGGCTGTTGCGCTATCAGTGCTGTCGGCAAAAACCGTTTAAAAAGTAGGAACAGAAGCGACAGTTGTAAAACTTTCTTTCCTCGGTTTCTGGAATAGTATGCGTTTTCGGATACCATAGCTGATATTGAAAAATGCTCTATTTACAATTATCTATCGATCCCACCAATTTTGAGTCGATTGCTCTTCATAACTTTTAGGGGTGATTTTTTTCAATAACGCGGCGGTGTTGACCTAAAATATCTTAGATTCCTCCGTTTTAGGTTGTACACAAGCGACCTGCCAAATTTGAGCCGAATCGGTTGGCCTTGTCTGAGGCCTTCCATTTGTAAGGAGTTACATGTCAAGCTCAAGGAACAAACGCGCCGTCTCAGTGCGACGTCAAACATTATTTGTGAATATTGGAATGTTGTTGAAAGAGAAGGAACAATTACTTATTCATTCTTTCTCTTACTTTTGTAAGGTCCAGACGGTTGTCTTGTTAAATTTTGTGAGATTTGTACACTGTATTTATGGAAAAATGAATGTGATAGTTTCTGACGGACCAGAAGGTTCCGAGCTTGCAAAAATGTTTTGTTGTTGTTGTTGTTGTTGTGGTCTTCAGTCCTGAGATTGGTTTGCTGCAGCTCTCCATGCTACTCTGTCCTGTGAAAGCTTCTTCATCTCCCAGATCCTACTGCAACCTACATTCTTCTGAATCTGCTTAGTGTATTCAGCTCTTGGTCTCCCTCTACGATTTTTACCCTCCACGCTGCCCTCCAATGCTAAATTTGTGATCCCTTGGTGCCTCAAAACATGTCCTACCAACGGATCCCTTCTTCTAGTCAAGTTTTGCTACAAATTGCTCTTCTCCCCAATTCTATTCAATACCTCCTCATTAGTTACGTGATCTATCCACCCTATTTTCAGCATTCATCTGTAGCACCACATTTCGAAAGCTTCTATTCTATTCTTGTCCAAACTATTTATCGTACATGTTTCACTTCCATACATGACTACACTCCATACTTTCAGAAACGATTTACTGATACATAAATCTATACTCGATGTTAACAAATTTCTCTTCTTCAGAAATGGTTACCTTTCCATTGCCAGTCTACATTAATAGGATGTATACATCCCGCTCTCTCGAGGATGCAGTCAAGGCAGCCGAGTTGTGGCCAGCTGCATTTACTGATCACACTGCTTACGCCTGTACCATCAAGCTTCGACGACAACTACTGTGGCGTAGCCGCTGCCCGCTTACCTGATCTCACCGGAATGTCAACCGTCAGTTGGAGACACGTGTAGACTGTGCCTACTTAAACCTAACTAACCTAAGGACATTACACAACACCCGGTCATCACGTCGCAGAGAAAATCCCTGACCCCCCCCCCCCCCCCCTCCGGGAATCACAGACTTTTACTACGCCACCCTCAGGTAGTGTTCCGTTATGCCACAAACACGGACTCGACAGATGACTGTCAACCGAGCACATCAACTCTGTGAAGGGACCATCATTTGTACTCATCAAATGGTGGGAATCATCAACGACTGCCCTCCATATCCCACGTTGTTGTTGTTGGAGTCTTCAGTCTTGAGACTGGTTTGAAGCAGCTCCTTATGCTTCTCTATCCCTCTGAATCTGCTTAGTGTATTCATCTCTTGGTCTCCCTCTACGATTTTTACTTTCCACGCTGCCCTCCAATACTAAATTGGTGATCCCTTGATCCTACCAACCGATCCCTTCTTCTAGCCAAGTTGTGCCACAAACTTCTCCCCAATTCCATTCAATACCTCCTAATTAGTTATGTGATCTACCCATCTAATCTTCAGCAATCTTCTATAGCACCATATTTCGAAAGCTTCTATTCTCTTCTTGCCCAAACTATTTATCGTCCATGTCTCACTTCCATACATGGCTACACTCCGTACAAATACTTTCAGAAAAGACTTCCTGACACTTAAATCTATATTTGATGTTAACAAATTTCTCTTCTTCAAAAACGCTTTCCTTGCAATTGCCAGTCTACATCTTATATCCTCTCTACTTGGACCATCATCAGTTATTTTGCTCCCCAAATAGCAAAACTCCTTTACTACTTTAAGTGTCTCATTTCCTATTTTAATTCCCTCAGCGTTACCCGACGTAATTCGACTACATTCCATTACCATCGTTTTGCTTTTGTTGGTGTTCATCTTATATCTTCCTTTCAAGACACTATCCATTCCTTTCAATTGCTCTTCCAAGTCCTTTGCCCTCTCTGACAGAATTACAATGTCATCGCCGAACCTCAAAAGAAAAATTCGGAGTAGGTATTAAAATCCATGGAGAAGAAATAAAAACTTTGTTTACTTCACTGCTTACTGAATATACAGATTGAATAACATCGGGGAGAGGCTACAAACCTGTCTCACTCCTTTCCCAACCACTGATTCCCTTTCATGCCCCTCGACTCTTATAAATGCCATCTTGTTTCTGTACAAATTGTAAATAGCCTTTCGCTCCCTGTATATTACCCATGCCACCTTCAGAAATTCAAAGAGAGAAAACTTTTGACAGTGTTGACTGGAATACTCTAAGGAAAGGCAAACCTACGTTTCTAGCTTTTGTAGACATAATCTATTTTCTAAGATAAGTCGTAGGGTCAGTATTGCCTCACGTATTCCAATATTTCCTAACTGATCTTCCCTGAGGTCGGCTTCTACCAGTTTTTCCATTCGTCTGTAAAGAATTCGCGTTAGTATTTTGCAGCCATGACTTACTAAACTGATAGTTCGGTAATTTTCACATCTGCCAACATCTGCTTCCTTTGGGATTGGAATTATTATATTCTTCTTGAAGTCTGAGGGTAATTTTTCTGTCTCATGCATTTTGGTCACCAGATGGTAGTTTTGTTAGGCGTGGCTGTCCCAAGGCTGTCAGTAGTTCTAATTGAATGTTGTCTACTCCCGGGGCCTTATTTCGACTTAGGTCTTTCAGTGCTTTGTCAAACTCTTGATGCAGTATCATATCTCCTATATCAACTTCATCTACATTTTCCTCCGGTTGTATGATATTGTCCTCAAGAACACCGCCCTTGTATAGATCCTCTATATACTCCTTCCACCTTTCTGGTTTCCCTTCTTTGCTTAGAACTGCGTTTCCATCTCCAATCTTGAAATCCATGCAAGTGGTTCTCTTTTATCCAAAGGTCTCCTTAATTTTCCTGTACGCAGTGTCTATCTTTCCCCTAGTGACTATCACGACAGCTGTCCCGCAGAAATATGTGGACGGCAATCAGCGCAAAGCGTGTGGCACGTGGTGTCCGCTCACAAGCAAATATTCTGTTAGGCCAAAATATGGCAATGGTATGATGCACACAGGAGTAAAAAACAAACCAGTTTGAGATGGGCTATAGTACCGTGTATACACGTATTCTGGGTCTGGTGCACGAGCCATGGACTACTTGGGTTGAGCTTAACGTGAGCTACTGATGTGTTTGGCTTTATTTAGGGCTGTCCACATGTTTCGCTTTCGTTCCTAAGTACAGTGTGGCTGGTGGTTCATAAAGAAAGTTTGCTTCACTCCAGACTTACGTCCATTGTTATTCCGTGGTCATGTGATCGGGCGACATGCTCATATCACTGTGGCCTGTATGCCCTCAAGGTGCACTCCTGTGAGAACATCATTTACCGCATTCACCAGCTAGCCGATTACTTGTTTACTCTTTTGGGCAGAGTCAATGTATCTATGGCAAACAAACCTCATCAAGTTCCGTCGCCATGCCATCACTTTATCCTTGTCCCTCAACACATTACAAGTGTACAGCAATAAAGCTAGTTCACTGCGCAAGTGGCATGTGAGCAACAATATTAGCCTGTTCCGTCGTCACTGGTGATCCAGATGTGATCTGTGCATAACACTTGGTGAAGAACTTTCGCTGATGTCTGTGACATGGAACCATGAGGTGACAAACCATCGAGTTTTTTGTAATAAGCCTCTACATTCTTACATTTGTCCTAAGCCATCCCTGCTTAGCCATTTTGCACTTCCTGTCGATCTCACTTTGAGACGGTTATATTCCTTTTTGCCCGCTTCATTTACTGCATTTTTATATTTTCTCCTTTCATCAATTAAATTCAATATATCTTCTGTTACCCAAGGACTTTTACTAGCCCTCGTCTTTTTACTTACTTGATCCACTGCTGCCTTCACTACTTCATCCCTCAAACCTACTCATTCTTCTTCTACTGTATTTGTTTGCCCTATTCCTCTCAATTGCTCTCTTATGCTCTCCTTGAAACTCCTTACAACCTCTGGTTCTTTCAGTTCATCCAGATCCCATCTCCTTAAATTCCCACCTTTTTGCAGTTTATTGAGTTTTAATCTACAGTTCATAACCAATTGATTGTGGTCACAGTCCACATCTGCCCCTGGAAATGTCATACAATTTAAAACCTGGTTCCTAAATCTCTGTCTTATAATTATATAATCTATCTGAAAGCTGTCAGTATCTCCAGGCCTCTTCCATGTATACAACCTTCTTTTATGATTCTTGAACCATGTGTTAGCTATGATTAAGTTGTGCTCTGTACAAAATTCTACCAGGCGGCTTCCTCTTTCGTTTATTACCCCCAATCCATCTTCACCTACTACGTTACCTTCTCTCCCTTTTCCTACTGTCGAATTTCTGTCACCCATGACTATTAAATTTTAGTCTCTCTTCACTATCTGAATAATTTCTTTTATTTCATCAATTTCTTCTTCATCTGCAGAGCTGGTTGGCATATAAACTTGTACTACTGTAATAGGCGTGGGCTGCTAATCTATCTTGGCCACAATAATGCGTTCACTATGCTGTTTGTAGTAGCTTACCCGAACTCCTATTCTTTTTAATCATTATTAAGCGTACTCTTGCTTTATCCCTATTTGATTTTGTGTTTATAACCCTGTATTCACCTGACCGGAAATCTTGTTCCTCCTGCCACCGAACTTCACTAATTCCCACTATCTCTAACTTTAACCTATCCATTTCCCTTTTTTAAATTTTCTAACCTACCTGCGCGATTAATGGGTCTGACATTCCACGCTCCGATTCGTAGAATGCCAGTTTTCTTTCTCCTGATAACGACGTCTCCTTGAGTAGTCCCCGCCCGGAGACCCGAATGGGGGACTATTTTACCACAGGAATATTTTACCCAATAGGACGCCATCATCATTTAACCATACAGTAAAGCTGCATGCCCTCGGGAAAAATTACGACTGTAGTTTCCCCTTACTTTCAGCCGTTCGCAGTACCAGCACAGCAAGGCCGTTTTGGTTAGTGTTACAAGGCCAGATCAGTCAATCATCCAGACAGTTACCCCTGCAACTACTGAAAAGGCTGCTGCCCCTCTTCAGGAACACACGTTTGTCTGGCCTCTCAACAGATACCCCTCCGTTCTTGTTGCACCTACTTTACGGCTATCTTTATCGCTGAGGCACGCAAGGCTCC